>NC_065567.1:35076427-35391997 GCF_022605725.1 Anthonomus grandis grandis
AAATAATAAAAAGCTGATATTCTAAGCTAAAGTTATTTTAACCTCCAAAATGGCTAATTTTGTTCTTTTACAACAGTGTATCAGGCATGGCATACAATATATTCCTTAAAAATACTCTATTTATTGATACGTTTTTTTTTAATAGAACATGAAAATCAAATAACTTTTAATTATAGATAGTAACGGAATAGCAAATACGCAATGAAATGAGTTAATTGCCATTAAGATTTAAATATTAAATTCATTTCAATTTATTATTTCTCTGTATATAGCATGTAGATATATATAAATAGAGTTCTCTAAGCAAAGAAAAAGTCACAGACAAAATAAGAATATAAAATATAAATGCTAATAAACTTTCTCACTCTACAATCCATACAATTATTTATTTTTATAAAACCACAAAAGAAAACATATTTATTTTTACAAAAATATGAGAAAATACATAACAAAATCATATACTAACTCAAGAGAGTAATTTTAAATATTTTTTGCATATTTCCGTTCACTTGTGCAGTTTTGAGGAATTTGGAGGAGGGAAAGCTTTCATTGGGAACATTTTTAGACCTTTTTAAGGCATATGATTGTTTAGATATACATTTATTAATAAAGAAATTACAATTATATGGGTTGAGAAATAATTCCTTAAAATGGTTCGTAGTAGAGTAGTAAGTGGTCCGAAGTAGTGGTAGAAAGCAGCAGATCAGAAATTCAGGCTAATGAAATAGGTATGCCACAAGGGAGTATTTTGGGGCCTTTCTTGTTCAATTGTTAAATTTCTGTCTGGGCGTACTATTGCTGAATTCTTCGACTTTTCAGATCACTACATTGATTATTTACAAATTAAGCTGAATAGAGTCTGTTTTTGTTTCCGTACAGTTCTAAAATACTTAAATGAATGGACTAGAAGATCCTTGTATTTTGCAAACTTTGAGTCTACTAGATCTAAGAGAATACTAACTGTATAGGCATTGTATATATTTGAAGCTGTGATGTTTTTATTTAAAAATAGAGATATGTTTCCTACTTCTGTTGATCATAGGTTTAATACTCGCACATGTAAAATTAACAACCCTATATATAGGCTTTCATTGTTTGAAACGAGTCCCTACTATATGTGCATAAAGTTATTTAATGAACTTCCGCATGAAATAAAAACTATAGGAAATCAAAACAGATTTGAACAAAAGGTGAAAAACTTACTACTTACTTTAGAACCGTATAGTCTGGACGATTAATTAGGTATATAAACTAATATATACTCCTGTCAGGGAGACTTTTTTTTGTGACGTCATTTAATTTTATTTAAGTTTTCATGTATGACTTTGCATGACATGCATGACTTTGTAATATGAAATAAACAAATATTATTATTATTATGATTATTATATTATAATAGGATAGAATTAGTGGCACACATAAAGAATCAAAACCATAAATGTATATAATAATAAATAAATGAATATTTATTTCCAAAATTTTAACTAATTTACATATTTTACTCAAGATCTATGATTTAGTTTGAAAATAAATAGAGCAGTTGTCGAAAAGTTCAATGTTAAGTATAAATCTGCCAATAATCAAAAAAAAGTCTTATCCCGCATTGTCAGCTTAAGCTCAAAGCTTGTCTGCCAACATAACAGCTCTAACTTAATAAACAAAATTAATTGGACCTATTATGAGAAAAATCTATAAAAACAAAAGTTTGCAGAGGTCAAACAAGCAAGTCAAATATTTTGGTTCTATTGTTTAAGAAGTTTCTCATCAGAATATGTTAAAGTTTTTGGTCATTAAGTGGTCTTTGACATTTAGAGGTAAAGAATTTTTTTTCCATTATCAACATAACTTCTTTGGTATTTGGTACTATGGAATTTTGGCAAGATAGTGTTGTTTTAAGACGATTTGCAGTATAAATTGCTAATATTTAAAATTCCATAATCTTTGATGAATGTTTTGTTTTTAAACATAATTCTAATTATCGCTTTTTTTTTTTTGGCCTATTTCTAACGGCCGAATTGTATTATTAAAGGCTTCACCCCAAGCAATAATGCCGTATGATAGAATTGACTGGACAAGGGCATAATAAAGGTTTTTAATTTGTTTTTGTTTGTAGAGGTGCGTTGCGATATGTTTTTTAGATTTTTAAATATATAAAATAAAGATCTTACTTTTGTATAGTATTAAGAATACGCTCATCTCATTTAGGGTTTCAATCAATAGTTACACCTAAATATTTAGTGCTTTTTGAAGAATTCAGTTTCCATATTGTGTTGCGATGTGGTAACTCAGCTTCAAGTGTGTTGTTTGTTAGTCCAGTGTTTGAGTGTAAAAAGAGTATATATACGGTTTTGGAGAGATTTATCGTTAGCAAATGCATGTCAAACCACTATATAATGATCTGTAAGTCTTGTTTTAAACTAGATTTAATAATTTTCCAGTTTTCACTCTCAACACACAGTATTGTCAGCAAATGAAAGAAGAACACCTGGAATATAGATATTAAGTAATTCGTTATTGAATTGCTTGCAATGAACAGAATTCGTCCTAGGACAGCCCCTTGCGGTATATCGTGGGTAACTCGGACAGCCTCACTTTTCGTATTTTGAATCTCAAAAACTTGTACTCTATCATTCAAATATGATTTAACAAGCTCTAGTGGAATTCCTCTAATTTCCGTGTATTGCAGTTCTTCCAAAAGCTTTTGATGGCATACTGTGTCGAAAACTTTTGCTAAATTTACGGATATAACCGCACATTTTTTACCTTCATCAAGGCAAGTGGTTAATTCAAATTTATTACATGTTGGTCACAATATATAAATTAACATTAAAACACCAAGATGTAAAAGGAAACAATTTAACATTCACGGAGTTTGAGCTAACTACGAAATCATAAAACCAGAACAGTATGTAATATACACCCTAATTATTTAAAAAATGAGTTGGTTGTTCATATGTCATAATATCTCATAATATGCCTTGTTGATTAGGCTTCTTAAGTTATCCGGTAAAATTTAGGTCGATGATGATTCCATCCATTTCCTGATTTAATTAATCTAAGATAACTGGGGTCAATATTATTTCTGTAATGTGTCATGTATATTTGGATGAGGGCTATAATTAGAAATATTTTTAATATGTCAGACATTCAAATTTAAAAAGGAAGCTCAGTGTAAGAATCTTATTTGTTTAAATAAAGGCTTACAATGAGCTCTGCTGTTAACACCAAATATCAATTGGACAGCAGCTTTTTGAACCGAAAGATGACACAATGTCCCCATATTGTAGGTGACTATGGAAAAAGGCAACATAAGCCATATTGAGCATCTCCCTGGACACACATTTCCTCAATTGTCGAAGTAGATAAAGATTTTGTGAGAGTCGTGAGATGTTCCATATGTGAATCCCAGTTTGTTTGTAGTCCATGTGAAGCCCAATAGTTCACAAGTAGGCACAGTTTTCCTTCTTAATAAAACAACTAAGTTTTGAGTTTTATTTTCATTCAGTTTTAATTTATTTGATGAAAACCATTAGTATTTATTGTATTTGCTCGTACACTGTTAAGTAAATTTAAATCATCAGGTATTAAGAACAGGGATGCATCAATGTATCTTACGCAAACATACAAGTTTTACTGCTGGGTAGATTGAATAGTAAGTCCTTGACAAAAATAATAAAGAGTATTGGCATAAGGATTAAACTATCTTAGATATTACTGGTGTTATTGAAATACGGGCGGTGGTTTTATGGCTCATTTACAGGTATAAACCAAGGTTTGCAGTATTGGTATTATTTTATTTACCAAAAATGCCATAGCATCATCCATAGATTTTTTTTCTAAAAAGCTGTACTGTCTTTCAAAAGGTACTTTAGTTTTTGAGAAGAAACTAATCAATTGTCTTTTCTGCGCTTTCTAAAATATTTTTGACACATTCAACTGATTCACAACAACTGATTCGTCTGTAATTTTCCACTTTTTGCTTATGATATTTTTTTTGTAAATGGGCTTCATGACAGCCAAGGGCATTTCCTGATTCAAAACTGTTGTCTATTGGATAGGAAATCCATTTAGATTTATAGTTTTTAACATTTTAACACTTATTTCATCATTTCCTAAGACAGTTTGTCTTTAATATTTGTTTGTTGAGATCTCTTTCTCTGTTATATAAAAAAAATAGATTTTTTTATTTTTTGGCATTTATACTTGTTACTTTTGTTGTTAGGTTTATAGTGTTTTTTTTTTTTAATTTCTTTTACCTTCACAGAGGGATGATGGTTAAATATGTTTGAGATTTTTTCTGAATCAGTAGTTTTTTCCATGGTGACTTCATCCTCCATTTCTATACTGTCCTAGATTTTTTCTAAGTAAGATCTTAAAAAAATCTTTTTTGTATAACATTGCCTTACTAATTAACAAAACATTAGATGGTTTAAACTTACCACCAAAAAAATTTCTTGAAAAAATCTATTATCTACATATTTAGACTAAAAGTTGTTTGTAAAACACCATACTTAGGTACTACTATAGAGCATGATTTTTTATATTTGCAATGCATTTTGTTTTTTTTTTTGTTATACATGTTCAGTTAGCAAATAAATTCCAGAGATGAGAAATAGCTAATTAGCAAAATTAGTATGTTATCCAATTTAATTAAAAATTATTATTATAGGGTAACTCTAGGTATGGTAGAAATTAGCTTTAGTTTTAATTTTACCTAGGTTAGCTGAACAGATGGCTGGAGGGTAGTTGCTTGAAGCAGTCTCTCTCTGGTCGAAGTGAATCTCGCCTAGAGTGGCATATTATTACAAGTGTCTGTAACATTTTTTTTTGCTGAATAAAGTCCTTTATTATTATTATTATTATTATTATATATGAGAGACAATTGACACAAATATCATTAATTGAGGCTTTTGATTTCCAAAAAAAAATATATTTTTTTTAAAACATTTACTTTGCTAGGGTAACAACCTTTCATCCCATTTAAACCCTGTTTATTCGCTTTTGTTAATTAACTTGGAATCCAACTTCAAAAATGCTTTCTTATAAAAAAGCATAGTACTTTAATTAAAAAACCTGAAAAAATATCATATATGTTTGTAAAATATACATAAGTGATAATAAATAAAATATTAATTAGGAATAATAAAATATGCATTCATATTGACCAGACACAATAAACCTATTGTTAAATTCAATATTAATACACCTAACTAGGTAGATCAAGTGAAATATTGCAACAATCAAGACTAAAATAATTTATTTTATGAGTTATGATTTTTCCCCCTCATAAATAATTAAGTTTTTTGTTGTATTAAGTATTTTTTATAAACACAGATCAAATAAAAAACCCTAGACTCAGCCTGAATCCACCTTGATACATAATTACAGATCTGTTGGGACCACATGATTGCTATAAGAGACCCGAAAGGTTTCACATACCTATGTGAAGGAAAACACGGATAGAAGTTGGTTAATTCGAACTTCATTCCATATTTTTGGACTGATGTACTATTTGTTTTTTTATTATTTTTAAATTTTTACCAACTTTTTTTACCAGTTGTTATTTTGTACCATTCTTTTTAGAATGTCGAGTTTGGGTTCGACGTTGGGTTCCACAAATTAAAAAAAAAAAAAAAAACATGCTTTATTGTTATTAACAAAGAAAAATTGTTCTAAACAAACTACCTTAAATTACTACCGCTTAACCACTACACCCCATACACATTCGAGTTCCAAAACAAACACCAGAAAACAATACATAAGAACAGCAGAAAAAAAATACATAAAAAGTAAATTAAATTCCATAATTATCCCCTCAAGTATAAGACAGCAAAGAATTCAAACCATACAAACAAATCAAATAAAATTCAAATACTGTAAACTTACATTTAGGGAAAATTAGAATGTGTCGACATAGTATTCATCCAGTGAATAGTAACATTTTTCGGTCAAAAGTATTTTCAATTTACGTTTAAAAGTGTCAATACATGTTGCCTCCCTGATTCCACCTGGTAAACGATTGAAAATTTTGATTCCCTCGTAGAAAATAGATTTTTTAGTTGATGTGGAGGAGGGGATTGGAAGATTTAGATCCTTTACTTGACGCGTTAAGTATCTTGGATTTGGGGTTATAAATTTAAAGCGATTTGCAAAAAGTAAGCAGGCCACTTCCTGAATGTAGAGGGAGAAGACAGTGTGTATGCCCAGCCTAACAAATAATGGGCGACAGGAATCTCTTGGTTTAGCCTCACAGATGTAACGTACAGCATGCTTCTGTAAAACAAGCAGCATTTGTAGGTAGGCAGCTGCATTACCCCAGAAGCAATGGTAATTTTAAATGTGACTATTGCAGCTTTTTAACTAATAGTCAGTGCCAAAATTATTTGGAACACCAAGGTTTTCTAGTATATATGGACGAGAACCAGGGTTTTACATTCGAGCTTTCGACAATGAGGACAATATTTTTAATTTAATGGCCCCTATGGGATCCAGAAACCCCTTTACAATAGGCAAGGTAAAAATAGGTTGAAGCAAGTGTGGGAGGTCAAAACTGTAAACACCAAAAACATGAGTCAAAATATAACATCATTTTACGGATACTCTTGTCTCTAGAGGTTGGAATAAAAGTCAAGGCTTGACAGCCTCACATATCCATAATTACATACCAATGTGGATTTAGGCTTAAATGTGATTCAATTAAGGCTAAATATTCTGAACTTGTTATATCCTTGCCTAATCTGATCCTATATCTACATGAGGAGGAGGAGGATACAGTACACCCTGTAATCCTTCCACGTTTATTATCATTTAATTAATACATAATTTGTTTTATAATATAAATGCTATGGTAAAAAAATAACAAATTTCTTAGTAGCACCTAGGTGTACAAACACATGTGTGTGCTAAAAACAAAATAAATAATTTATTACAGTTAACAAGATTAAAAAAAAAATATATATATATAAATTTTAAATTAGTTCACATAATATCAATTTACATTATACATTCATTGCATCTTAATTTAATTTAGCATACTTTTAAATTTTTCTTCATAATACTGATAGATGTATGATTTTACTTTTCTCTTAAATAAGGTTATATGTGTTATGTCTTTAATTTGCTTTGGTAAAAATTTTTGACCCAAGCCAAGTAATAAATTTGAAATTGATGTTGTTTCGACTTAAAGGTATTTCAATTAATTGATCTGCTCTACCATGTGTGTTATGCATATGATTGATATATGTTAATTTATTTTCATTTTTGTGGATATACATGGAAACTGTGTGAATATAAATACATCTTACATTTTGAATTCCTTCAGTAAAAAGTAAGTGGGATGGGCATCTCCTAGGCTTTTTATACATTATTTTTAGAATCGATTTTTGGATTATGTTAAGCTTATTTAAATAAAAGTTGTACAACCCACCCCATACTAATATGCCATAACGAGTCACAGCTTCTATCAGATTTTTATAAATTGTTTGTAAAAGGTTTTTGTTAAATATATCTCTGAGAAGAAAAAATGTATGTAGCAGATTTCTGATCCTATTCGTCACATAATCAATATGCGGACCCCATTTTAGGTACTTATATATTACTATCCCAAGATATTTGGTTTTTGAAACTTCATTAATTTTATCATTATCTACTAATATAGTTGAGAATGGAGGTCTATTAGCTTCAGTTAATGAAAAGGCTATATAATTAGTCTTAGTAAGATTTAATGACAATTTATTCACACAGAGCCAGCTTTTAATTACCCTGAACCCATTAATTGCTTTTTGTTGAGTCTCTGGCCAAGTATTTCCACTGAAAATTAATGCAGTATCATCGGCATATGAAATTGATATTCCATCTATATTTATTTTTAACATGGAATTAATGTAAACTAAGAAAAGAATGGGGCCCAGAACAGTACTTTGTGGCACACCCATTTCTATTCTCAATTCACTACTTAGTGTGTTATTGATTCAAACCCTCTGATATCTGTCTGTAAGATGAGAGCGTTTTAAAAGTTGTAGCACTGTTCCTCTGACTCCATAACAATCAAGCACATTAAAAAGTATTTCATGAGAAACAGTGTCAAATGCTTTAGCCAAGTCAAGAAATACTGCAATACTTTTTTTGCCCAGATTTAAATTTTTAACAATTTCAGATGTCAAAGTCATCATTGGTACTAGAACCCTTAAGAAAACCATATTGTTGTGATGAAAGGACATGGTTAGCAGCCAGAAACTCAACCAACCTTTTCTTAATACACTTTTCTAATATTTTAGAAAAATTTGTGATTAAGCTCACTGGCCTGTAATTTTTTACAGCAGTGGCATTGCCAGATTTTAATATAGGAGTCACAATCGACATTTTAAAGCAACTTGGTACTTTTCCGGTTTCTAGACAAACATTCATTATATGTAAAAAGAGGATCAAGAATTTCAGTACATGTTTGTTTAATGACCCTTGTTGAAATCCCATCATGACCAGATGCACAATTATTTTTTAGAGAAGATATATGTTCAATAAGTTCGTTTTTTGTTACAGGGCTAAGAAACATTGAGTGAGGATTATTAAAATCTACTGCATATGTTTGTGTTGAAGGAGGGATCTTTTTTTCCATTTCTATACCTACATTTATGAAGTATTTGTTAAAGTAGTTTGATATGTCTTTATCCGAGTGAATTATTTCCCTATTATCCCCTATTAGCTGAATATTACCGGCCCTATTATCTTTTTCATTTGTCGCGTCTTTAATTATGTTATATATACCCTTTAAGTTTTTTTTTTTTTACTGAGGGCGCCGCCCCCAGTGAAAAAAGTGAAAAGTAAGTGGGATGGGTATCTCCTAGGCTTTTTATACATTATTTTTAGAATCGATTTCTGGATTATGTTAAGCTTATTTAAATAAATGTTGTACAACCCACCCCATACTAATATGCCATAACGAATCACAGCTTCTATCAGATTTTTATAAATTGTTTGTAAAAGGTTTTTGTTAAATATATCTCTGAGAAGAAAAAATTTATGTAGCAGATTTCTGATCCTATTCATCACATAATCAATATGAGGACCCCATTTAAGGTACTTATCAATTACTATCCTAAGATATTTGGTTTTTGAAACTCCAGTAGTGTGGGACTCAGTGTCGAGTCTGTTTCGTCCTGTACCCACTAAAACTCCACCGCTGGGTGGTGCCTTGTGGCTCCCTACACTGCGGTCTGCTAAGAAGCAGTCCTATTGTGTCCCATATGTTTAGTCCCACAGGTTCAATTCTGTAGCTTCAAGGAAGTCCAGGATTGTGCCCAGTGGTAGATTTCTTATACCCTCTGGTGAGGGTTTCTCTTCCCCCAGGAATGTTGCCCTGGTTTGATTAAATGCTTCAATATTTCCTGTTTTAACTAACTAGACTTGTTTTGCAGGCATTGACCTTAACTTGAAACCATAGAACTTTAACCTTAGGACGTGCTAGTGTGTTTGTTTTACGCGTGTTCCTGGTGACGCTCAGGCTCAAGTTCCTGTTTGGCTAGCAATTCCTGTCTAACCGTATTTATATATTCCTTAATTTATTAAAATGAATCGTAATTTCAAATGCTGTCAAAAAAAGGAGTTTTCAAATTATTGCTGCATCTTTTGTATGTCTATATTCCACCCAAGTTGTTTGGATAGAAATTCTGATGCCATAAAAATGGGAGGCTACAAAATTTTATGCTCAGAAAAATGTCAAATAAATTTTAATGAAAATGAGAATGAAAAGAAGTCTTACGAGCAGAAGATTCATGAATTATTGATTAAACTAAAAAAAAAGGATAGGCATATAGAAAGAATGAGACGAAACAGTTTGGTGTTTGAAGATGAAGTGTCAGAGGCCGAAAAGAAGTTTTCTTTTTCCCTAGATAATCTACACAAACTTAATGATGAACTTAAAATTGAATTAACAAATTTAAAAACTAAAGAATGTGAGTTACTGTCACTATTAAAAGTATGTGATGAGGAAAAAATAAATTTCAATATAAAAATCAATGAGTTAAATACCTTAAATAAAAATTTAATTGTAACAATAAAAACATTAGAAAATGAATCTGCAACCTATAAGACGCAAATAAATATGTTACAAATGGAAGTTAATGATTTAACCAAGATGAATAAGAATATGATCCAGTCAATAAAGGTGTTGGAAGTTGAAAAAGATACTTGCTATTCCGATATTTGTGCATTAAAGGAACAGCAAAACATATCTAAATTCGTTAATATAAATTATCCAACACAGTTGCCATGTAGGCCAAATTCACCCGTTGATAATCGACCTAGGCTTCTTTTTGTGGGTGGAAACTGTAGTAGAGTGTTCCTGAAGAAATTGCGTCTGAAGTTTGAAGCTAACTACAAAGTCCAGTGTTTCCTGAAGCCAGGAAGTACAAACAATGAACTGATTTATACTGCATCATCTATGGTTAAGGAATTTACAGAAAATGATATGTTGATTTTAATGTTAAATGGTATTTGCTCATCATTCGATATTTTAAGAAAATTTATACATTTACACAGCAATAGTTTAGTGATGACAAGCCCTTACATGTATCCAAACCATAATGTAATTTATAATAGCAATAAGGCTCTCTATAGAATATTTCACGCAAATAATATTAATCTAAATAGAATTTTAGAGTCTAATCATGCCAGCAACTTTGGATCAGATTTGGCATCATTACTGTATACCCATATTTTAAAACATTTCAAAAGTAGCATTTTATCAAAAAATGTGTCCACAATAAAACCAAGTAATCAATCTGGACCTCTAGATACTGACTGTGATAGGGATTCTTTTTTATAGATAAATACACAGAAGATGAAGCTCACTCACATTCTATAAATAACATTGAAAATAAGCATGCGAAAAGTTTCAGTAGTTTTATTTTAAATATACAGTCTCTAAGAAATAAAATGGACGAGCTTCATCTTCTACTTGATTCATGTGATTTTCCTGATATTGTATTACTAACTGAGCACTGGTTAAAGCCTACCGAATGTTTCTTAATATCTGATTATATTCTCATATCAATTTTTTGTCGGCAACACTCCATACATGGAGGAACAGCTATTTTAGTTAAACAAACAATTGAAGCTTTTTTCTGTAAAATTAATAAGTATGACAGCTTTCTGTTGGAGAAGGTTTTTGAATTCTCCTTTTGTTTTTGTAAGCGATTTAATTTATATGTTCTTTGTGTTTATAGACCACCCACAGGAGATATTGCTATGTTTCTGGACAAACTTGATTCTCTATTATCCCAATTGTCTCTACACTCCATAGTTATATTGGCTGGTGACTTTAATATTAACTTCACTGATGTAAGCTTGCCATCATATCATACATCCCTTTTAAGTATATTGGAATCTTATGATTTGAAGATGCATGTTCTTTCACCCACACGTATAACATCCTCATCTGCAACTACTATTGATTATTTGTGTACAAATTTAAATGATGTGTCATGTAGAGTACTCTCATCTGGTATTTCTGACCATGAAGCCATTCTCGCTAGGATTCCATGCAACACTGTATTTCCTTCATCTCATTATATAGGAAGAATTTTCAGCAGAGCAAATTTTAATGCTTTTTCTTCTACTACAGCTTTGGTTAATTGGAATGCAGTTTGAATGGCTCCTGACCCGTTTACTTTGTTATTTCATGTGCTATGTCATAAGATCAATAAGTGTTTTCCTAAAAAGAGGCTTAAAATGAAAAATAGAAAACCATGGGTCACAGCAGGCCTCAGAACTTCAGCTAAAAACCTCCGTTTTTTGGCTAAGCTGTGCAAGTTTACAACTAATGCAAACATTATTTTTTATCATCAGAAATATCGTAGTCTATATAGAAAGACGATAAAAGCAGCTAAGGTTAAATATTATAGTGACCGCTTGAATATGTCCTCAAATAGGCAGAGAGAATGTTGGTCAATTATAAATGACTTCAGGCATTCTCACAAGAAAGTTTCAGAACCAGAAGTAAGACCAAATAGTTTAAATGATTATTACTGTAATATTCCTCATTTATTGCTCAAGGATGTGAATACTAATATTGATCCTTTGCATTATATTCAACAAGTGTCAGTTCAAAATTCTTTTTTCTTTTATCCTGTTAGCCTTACTGATGTTAGAGATGCAATTAAAAGCTTATTAATATATTTTATTTAGCTTATTAATATATGCAATTAAAATCAGCTGGAGCTGATGGAATATCATCAAAACTACTACTCCTTTTGCCTGACTCAGCATTGAATGCCTTAGCTTCTGCCATAAACAATTCCTTTCATAATGGCATCTTTCCAGCATGTTTGAAGGAGGCAGTGGTTATCCCTCTTTATAAGGGTGGAGATGTGAGTGAGCCTTGTAATTTTCGTCCAATTTCTATATTATCTACCCTCTCCAAGATAGTTGAAAAACTTGCAAAAATCAGAATTTTATCTTTTTTGCAACATAATTGCATTTTATCTGCAAATCAGTTTGGATTTCAAACGGGAAAAGGGACTCATGACGCTGTTTTTGGCTTTTTGGAGAGTGTCTATGTGTCCTTAAATTCTGGAGAGTCCGCGGCGGCAGTGTTTTGCGATTTATCCAAGGCATTTGATTGTGTAGATCATGGAATATTGCTGTCTAAGCTCAAGAATTATGGCTTTAGAGGTGTGGCATTGGAATGGCTGGAATCCTATCTGTCTAATCGTACCCAAAGAGTTACAGTATCTGGATGTTTATCCGATTCCAGATCCCTTAAAACTGGAGTACCTCAGGGTTCAGTGTTAGGACCACTATTATTTTTGCTCTATGTAAATGATTTGGGTTCATTAAAACTGCAGGGCAAAGTGGTTCAGTTTGCTGATGATACCACCATTTTATGGAATCATAGAGATTCTGATAATGTTAGAGCCCAGGTTTTTAAGGATCTTAAGATTTTATCGGAGTGGTGTGCTGCAAACAGGCTTGTATTTAATGTGGGCAAAACCTTTATTATGGGATTTAAGTGTGACGTTCAGGGCCTTATGTTTAGTGAAAACTCCCCCTTGCAAAACAAAGAAAGCTGTAAGTTCCTTGGTATTACCATTGATGGTCGCCTTCGCTTCGAAGATCATATCCTAAATCTTGCATCAAAATTATCCTCTGGATGCTTTGCAGTAAGAATGGCGGGGCATGAGCTGGGAGGGGTAGTTGCACGTTCAGTGTACTTTTCTCTTATTGAGTCCCACCTTCGTTATGGCTTGCCTTTTTGGGGTTTAAGCAACAAGGGATTATTAAACATAATTTTTGTGATTCAAAAAAAGGCAGTTAGATACCTATGTTCTGCTGGGTTAAGAGATTCTTGTAAACCTCTCTTTATATCTCAAAAAATCCTAACTCTTTTTTCTCTTTTTATCTTAGAAACAGCTACTCTTATTCATAAATGTCCTAAACCTCCCTCTAACACTGGTCATATGACTCGCCAGGTTAACGATTTTCCCTTACCAATCCCTACATCCTCCCTCACGAAGAACTCACTTATATACCTCAGCAAAAAAATTTACAACCATGTTCCTCTATGTATCAGACAAATTTTAGAAGTTAAGAGATTCAAAAAGGAATTAAAATCACTTTTATTATCCAGGGCATATTATAGCCTTGACGATTTTTTTAATGATACCTTTTAACCTGTGCTCTGACATCATTTTAGTGTTTTAGTTTTGTTTCCTGTTAAATAATGTAATTTACTTTTTCTAAATTCTGTTTTATTGACAGCTTTACTTATTTTTTAATGAAATTTATCAAAAAGATGCTTTTTTTTCTCAATCTGTTTATGATTAATTTTGGTAATGTGTGTAAATTTTATGGTAAAGTGTTTTAGAAGTTATGTTTGTTTAAAATTTAAAGTGAATTTGGAATTTTTTAGTTTTTAGGATGCTTGTACACAAGATTTTGTTGTCTTACGTAATATAGCACATTTTCTTTCTTTCTTTCTTTCTTTCTTTCTTTCTTTCTTTCACAGAAGCACAGTATGTGAAGAGTTGTTTCGTCCTCCTCATTGCATCCCCTACATAGCGAGGTAACTGACTTCCCTAGCGTATGCAGGTGTTTCCTGCTGGGCGCATGGCCTGTAAATAGCCCCGCGACCCTTCGCAGTTGTTGTCTGGAGAGGCCCAGTATGTTCTCACCCTTCTTGAAGGGTGGGCTGCCTATAAGTTGTTTAGATTGTTCCATCTTTGGCAGCTGATCCCAGTAGGATTTCTTCAGGTTTGTTAGCCAGATGTCGATTTCCCTCTTCCAGGTCTTATCGTTGACACAACATATTGGTTCAGGGCCTACCAGGCTGTTGCTGGCTCCCTGGGTTGCAAGTTGGATAGCCCTTCTTGCAGCCTTATTGTTGCCCATATTCTCTGCTAGGATTATCTCTGCCCTATTTAGCGCTTCGCCGAGGTTACTGAGATCCTCCCAGCAGCTTTGCACAGTCCTTGACTTAGTCTCGAACTGTTGTAGTGCAAGTGTTGCAGCCTGGTCTCCTGTGAAAGTTGCGAAGGTTTTGCCTCTTGGCAGCCCTTCTCTCATCAGTTGGACACAGGTTTGTATTCCTATTATGCTTGCCTGTAAATTTGCTGTTTCCAGGCCCAGGTTTAGCATGAGTTGTCTGCCCTGTTGTTCGTCCTCCACCATGCCCACAGCTACCCCGATCTTGGATCGTTTGGTTGCCGTGTGTCATACTGAGTAACCTCTTTGCCTGAGCCTGTCCGCTTCTGCGTCCAGTGGTCCCCTTTTCTCTTTGATGACAAAAGGTTTGTCTAGGTATGTGACCTTGGTTCTGTCTGTTCTTAGGGCCAGGCGCCCAAGGTCCTGTATCTTGTCAAATAAGGCATTGTGCCCATCTTTTGATAGGATTGTTGCGCCATTTGACAGCAGTCTTTTCGCCCCCGATATAGCTTCAGCCTGTACCACTAAGTGTAGCGGGCTTAGTCCTATCAGGTTCTCTAGGGCCGCAGTCGGCGTTGTTGACATCGCTCCTGTTATGCCCAGACATGCTATTCGTTGTGTTTTGTTGAGTATCTGTATTACAGTCCTCTTTTCTGCCGCATGCCACCATATAGGTGCTGCGTATGTAATGATGGGTCTAACCATTGTCGTGTACATCCAATGTACCATTTTTGGTGACAGTCCCCATGATCTACCGAACATTCTCTTACAGTACATAAGAGTTTTCGTGGCTTTATTTGTAGCCTGGATTACATGCGCCTTGAAGCTGAGTTTTTTATCCAGGGTTATACCTAGATATTTGACCTTGTCTTCAAGTCGCAGATTTTCTCCATAAAATTTTATGTTTCTAATGGGCTCTAGTTTCCTTCTTTTGGTAAGGAGGAAACCAGAGTAGTTTTTGTGGGATTTACCCTTAGTTGTTCTTCCTCACACCAGTGCTCGACAGTAGTCAGGGCTCTTTGCATTTTTTCGAAAACATGAGCCTGACTACCCCCTCGTGTAAGGATGACTATATCGTCAGCATATCCTATAGCAAGGATAAGCTGCCTCTCCAGTCGTGTCAGCAAGCTGTCCGATACAAGGTTCCACAGCAGCGGTGACAGTACGCCCCCTTGCGGTGTTCCCCTGCACACTTTGGCCTTAACCGTTGTGCTGTTGAGATTTGCTGCTACTTTCCTATGATTTAGCATTTGGGTTATCCAGCTGCCAATCATGGGATGTTTTTCTCGTGCTGCTATCGCATGGTTGATTGAGTCATATAATGTATTGTCGAATGCTCCCTCAATGTCTAAAAAAGCTCCTAGGGCAATCTCTACCCCTTAAGTTATTTTTATTTATATCTACTTGATATTGATAATATTTATTTTTTGTCTTTTTTATTAATTTATTTAAACTGTTTCTATAAATCTTATATTGTGATTCAAGTTCAGCATTGTAGTTTCTGAACTGGCGTTTTAATTTATCCCTATGCCTAGTGGAAGTTATTAAGCCTATTGTGATCCATTTTTTAACCTTTTTTAGATTACTTTTGGGAACAAAATATTTCGTTTGAGACTCTTTCATTATTTGTAGATATCTTACTAAAAAGTTATTCATAGCAATTCCTGAGTCATTTACACTTACAACATCTAACCAATCCCAATTTTGTAGCAACAATTTCATTTTATCTATATTAAGTTTTGTTTTGGTGATTGTGTCTGGTATCTGTTGAAAATCTTTGGAATCGTTAGTATGACTTAAATTAACCATTACAGGATTATGATCAGTAATATATGTGCTTAGTATGAATGAATCAAGATTATGTTTAAGACATGAAATAAAATGATTTGCCACCACCACTTAGAGATTTTAAGGTACCTTTAATAGCTTCACGAACGGCTTTTACCGCTGTTCCTCCACAGTTAAGTACATCTATGCCTTTCTTACATGCTTTCTTAGTCAACGACAAATATCTTTTCCTTTTTGTAGGGCTGGAACTATAGCGGCCCGCACCTATGAATGAGAGTACACTTAGGTTTATTTGGTTTATATTATATTAGGTTATTATATTATTATTATTATATTAAGTTGATTATAGTATTACTTACCACAATGCACAGCAATCATCCTGCCCTAGTAATGATAAATTGATAGGGAAGATTTTGAAAGGGCTTAGCAACAGCAAGTAAGCCGGCCTACTTACAGGGATTTGATAATTCTTTCTATTCAATTTAATAGAATTTGGTCCAGTAAAAATGGCTGTTAATTTCTGTTTATTTGTTTTAGAATTTTGTTTTAAAAATTACCGGGTAACCTTTTCGCCAAAACAATAACATTTTTCTTATTTTTAGCTTCTCCTTCTTCTTCACAAATTAAGCGGAGAAACAGACATGCGTGTTTCCCAGTTAAGTAGCTTTTACATGAATGTTTTTCGAACGCTTTCGTTTGATTAATATGTTACATAATTTCTATCGTAATTCCGAAACAGCTAGAAAAAGATGTAAATAAAAGTTGGAAAAAGGCGTTACGTAATTAAAAGAAGTTAAATATGACAGAGAGTAAAGGATGGTTGCATGGTACATATCACTACTTAGACCGCACTAAATGCAATACAAGACGAATGGAGCATAGCAGATAAATAAATAAATAAATAATAATTTTTTTAGCACCTAGATAGTGCAAAACAAATATACAAACATTATATAACAAAATAAAAGATCAATTACATAGTTATTGTCCCTTTAAATAACTAAATTCCCTCTTTATTAAAAACGTTCAACGATGGAGTTTCTTCAATTTCCGCTGGAAGTGAATTAAACAGGCGAACTTCTTCAAAAATTTTTTTTTTGCAAAGCTATCGATTTTACAGATTGAATATTGTAATTCTTTATTCAAGAAGTTTACAAATCAATACTTACATACTAGTAAACATTATTATTATTATAAATTCTTACAGGTTTATTTATTTATTTATTTATTTATTAACGGAATCCATTTACAAAAGTAATACATAGCATACCCATACAAACATATATATTCAGAAACATTATATACAAAACTATCTATAAATTAGTGTAAGGTGTAGATGAGTTAATTAATTAAAGCCCCTATGAAATAATATTCTTTAACTGCCCCTTAAAAGATGTTATCCTAGAGTCAAAAAAGTTTATCTGTCCTGACAGACCATTAGCACTTCGAGCCATTCGTGTAATTGGCTCATTAATACCATAAATTGTATGGTGGAATGGGACTGAAAATATTTCTGATTGTCTATTCAATCTGGAAGGCACCCTAAGTTTAAAAAGAGACAATAACTCGGGACAATCTATAGTAGCATTTAAAACCTTATGCATAAAACATAAGTCGAGTAATGTTCTTCGTGACTCCAATGTGGGTAAGTTCAGGTTATCCCTGACCCACTGATAGTAATACTCCTGTCTCCTGTAACCACATCTAAAAGCCGCCACCCTTAAAAATTTATTTTGAGTTTTTTCAATCTGCTCAATGTAGCAGTTATATGACGGGGACCACACAATTGAGCCATACTCCAAGATGGGCCTAACAAGAGAGCAATAAAGTAATCTAAAAGTAAACAAAGACAAATCAGTTGTAGACCGTTGGATAAAACCCAGCATTTTCATTGCCCTACCAGTCACCTGATTGATGTGACTTTTAAAAGACAACCTGGAGTCAATAAATATTCCTAAGTCAGAAACCTCTGTTTTGACACCAATTACTACATTATTTATTTTATAAAGAAAAGCAATAGGGTTTCTTTGCTTAGAAAAAGTAATCTTATGGCACTTATTGATATTAAGGGACATTCTATTCAAGTGGCACCAATCAAAGAATAAATTGAGGTCTTTTTGCAGGAGCACAGCATCAGAAAGGGATGTGATAACCCTAAATAGCTTCACATCATCAGCAAACATTAGCACACGACAATTTTCAAGTTTCCAAACTAAATCAATCAAAAAGAGGCAAAACAAAACAGGGCCCGAGTGAGAGCCCTGTGGCACCCCAGATGGTACCATAATTTCAGAGGAACATGTACCTCCAAGATTAACAATCTGGGTTCTACCTCTGATGAATCCCGAGATCCACTGAAGAAGAGGCCCCACAATACCTAAAGCCCTAAGCTTCTGCAAGAGTACCCCATGGTTAACTCGATCAAAAGCCTTGGAAAAATCTGTATATATTGAGTCAACCTGAAGTCCCTTCTCCAAGCAGCGGTAGAGGTAGTTGACATACAGCACCAAATTAGCATCAGTAGATCTGCCTTTTATAAATCCAAATTGCTCAGGATTAAATAAAGATTTAAAACTCCAGGCAATCCTATGACTGACCAGGCAGTCAAGCAGCTTTGGCAACTCAGATTGGTTACACACAGCCCGATAATTGGAAATTTCATCTCTACTACCAGATTTAAAAATGGGTTTTAGAAAACTTCTCTTCCAGAGAGTGGGATAATAACCAGTACCTAGAGATTAGTTAAAAATGAACAGTATTGGTTTCGTAAGAACACCAACACATTTCTTTAGGAAGAATGCCGGAATCCCATCTGGTCCAGAGCAGAGCTTATTCTTAGAGGAAGTAATAACCTCATAAACATCCTGTGTTGACAGAGTTAAAGTGCTCAGACAAATTGATTTATCAAAATCAAAAGATGATATGTCATTGACTTGCTCATCCGAGTAGACCGATGAAAAGTATTCTGCAAACATATCCGCAGTATCCGAGATATTCATACTAATCCTGTTATTGTATGTCATTCTGGAGGGAAGACTAAAACCAGTTCTTTTATTTTGAATATATGACCAGAAGTACCTTGGATTGCCAGCGAGATTCATTTCCACCCTATTAATGTATTGTTGATAGCACAACTCTCTTAAGTACTCACATTGTTGTCTCAACAATACAAATTCATCATAATCCTGCTGTTGACCACTAATTTTAAACTTTTTGTGAATTTGTTTCTTTCTTATGATCAAACTGCGAAGCTCTGAAGAAAACCAAGATGGAAAAGAAGAACTTTTGTACCTCTTTAGAGGAATAAACCTTTCCATTGAGGAGTAGATCACATTATAGAAAATTGAAACTATGACATCAATAGATGTCTCTCCCAAAAACAATTGATTCCAGTCTATCCCAGCAAGACAATCATTAATTGCTATGTAATCTCCCTTACCAAAATCATAAAAATATTCCTCATATATCATATCATCAGAATTTTCTGCACAACAAAGGTCGAAACTAATTGCTGTATGGTGTAAGCTATTTTCTCAGGTAGCTAGGTAAGCATACCTGTGTGTGCAATAAATAAATATTGTATAACGAATTGGATCAAAATTGGCATCTATATAATATGTAAATATCAAAACAATTTAATTATTTTACACGAAAATAGCGTACTACATACTTATTGATGTATTAGAGAAACTTCAAAAAAAGACTTAAGTTATTACAAATGAATTGTTTGACATATTTATTAAAAAGTTTTTTGTTTTTTAAATTCCTGATATCTAGTGGAATTAGGTTGTAAAATTTGGGTGCTAAATAAGTGGCAAATCTGAGATTAAGATTTCTTTTTGATGAAGGTATTTTTAAGTGTTTGTTAATGTTTTGCGTAGTGCTGTGTTTGTGTTGTATAAAATTTGTTTTAATCCAATCTTTGAAATAAGTAAATTTACAGAGACAATACGTACAGTGCACGAATACTGCAGGTTTCAGTAGAGTAAAGGTGAAAGGTTGGAAACAATCTTGTTTTTTTAAAAATAACTTTAAGAATATAGTTTTGACTAGTCCTTATGGTTCAACAAATGCTTTGTATGTCATAATGGTTGTTTTTTTGTTTAATATTTCACGCAAAATATAAAATTTTGGAATTAAACTTCTTATTTTATTCCGCAAATATACCACATGTTGATCCCACTATAGGTGTGAACCAATTACTATACCCAGGTATTTTATTGACTTAGTTTCTTTAATTCGTGATGTGTTGTTTATTTCTATTGAACTATAATCCGGACGGTTCGCTTCTGTGAGTGAAAAAGCCATATAGCAAGTTTTGTCTATATTAAGTGATAGTTTAAATGTGTCAAAATAATTTTTTACAACTTCAAAACCGGCCTTAAGTGTTTCTTTAGCATCATACCACGAGTTTCCCCAAAAAATAATGGCGATGTCATCTGCATATGCAAAAAATTTTGCGTTTAGTATGTTTAGTTTACACAAGCAATTAATATATATATTAAAAAGTGTTGGACCCAGGACGCTTCCAAGCATAACGCTTCCAATCTTTACATGCTGCGTTCGACCAGAAAGGTAGCTGGCAAAGACATCCGACACAGAGCCACGCCCCCACATGACTCCAATGTTTGAAGAAGTATGGTATGCGACACCGTGTCGAATGCCTTAGCCAGATCCAGAAATAATACCAAAAATTTATCTCCATCATCAAGTGTTTGTGCTATATGGCTAGTTAAATTAAATAATGTATCGTTCGTGCTTACTCCCGGGATAAAACCAAATTGATTCTGTGATAAGAGATTGTTGGCAGTAAGAAAATTAACCAATCAATCTCTCGTTAAGACACTTTTAAAATATTTTGGCTATATTTGATATGACACTTATAGGTCGGTAGTTTGTTATGTCTTCTTTGTTGCCATTCTTAAAAATTGGTGTAACATGTGAGACTTTTAAAATACTAGGGACTACACCTTTTTTTTTACAACATTTTCTGCTTTGACCTAATATTATAATGGTGAAAGTTTTCTCTTTTCTCCAAAAAATTTGTAAAATATTGCAGTAGAAGGACATGTTCAATTTTATATAACCGGGGTTTATAAAATTAAAAATTATTAGGTTAGCCTTTTTAATGTTTTTCCCTACTGGTAACCAGTTTAATTTGGAAATCATACATTCAATTCATGTTAGCTTGCTACATTTTAATATAATCCTCATAGCTTTGTTTTGTAGCAATTGAACCCTATATGTATATTTTCTTGTGTACAAGATATGAACAATGTCGAACAATAATTAAAATAAGAAAATATTCTTGTATTAAAAACTAATTTTTTAGTCCACATAGATAAATGGTTTAAAATTATTATCAGGTTATTAATCAGTGTGTAACGAGAAATTAAGCTATGGGTCATGAACCACCCCTAAAATATTTAATTTCAGCAGCAAATTTTACCTTCTCTCCATTCACAGTTTGATTTTGACCCTAAGACAATACATTTTGTTTTCGCAATATCCAATCCTAGCTTATTCTTACATAGCCAATCATAAACAATGTTCATTTCACTATTCATAATCCGGGTTTTACTATTAAAATCATTTCCTACTACGCATATTACCGTATCATCGGCAAACAAGTTAGTAAAAGAATGTTGTAACACAGTATTTATATCATTTACATATATTATAAATAATAACGGGTAGAATTTAATCGAACATAAGTTTTTATACTTTTTAGCACGTTTAAAAACTGGGTGGAGCAACAAAAATACTTATTGAGCATCTAATCTTTAGCATCTAATAAAGTTAATATTGTCAAATGTTTTATACTAATCTGGATAGCTATTTAAATAATAAAGCTTCTAAAAACTGTTTGAACTTCATACTATATAATATGACAAAAGCTAGTGAGCATAAAATAAAACAAAAATAGGCATCACAAATATACTTTCGTGTCTTCTATTTATAAAACAAAAAGAACAAAAAATTCCATTTTTAAAACAGTATTTGAACCACAAAACAAAAAAGAGTGAACCTTAAGCAAATTATTAATAAGACTACAATAAATTAAAAACATCACTGAATTACCAAAGCAGGTTTGGATTTTGATGGACGTCCACGCTTTCTTTTTTGTCCAATATTGATATTATTTGCTTCTACAGGCGGAACTGTATATTTTAATCTAATTGCTAGGCCCAGAAGATGTTTGCACATATACATCTTAAAAAACTGTGGACAATTGCAGCTACCATTCATCTAATCATCTTTTTCTTTGGAAATTGTTACTCTCCAAGTGAAAAAAAAATTCTTTGAATTCATCAAAAGTTTCCCAAGGTTTTTCAGCCTGAACATCCAATACTTGACCTCCTGGTACTATATAGACATTGTTCTTCGTGTCAGCATCTAACACCTTTATTTTTTTGTCTAATTTTGCCCATTAATATGCTTTTGTCCAATCAGGAAGTTTAATAAGCGGAGTAATTGAAAAGGACTCCTCTGTAGTTTTGCAGGACCATTCGTTAACCATATCCGATGCGATAACCAGAAAACGAGACAAAGGAAATATTTCGCGTAATGTATTGCTATCTTTTATGGTTCTATTAAACGATTCCAGTACGTTGTTTGTGGCTGGTGATCCTGGGGCAGCATCTAGGTACCAATTGCGATTTTGAGTTAACCACTCTTCTTTGAAGTATTTAATAAAATTAGTTTGGGTTTTCCATTTCCTCATAAAAAGCTGTGATGCGCTAGTAAAATGTTCAGGAGAAGTAACGGACAAAGCATCAATGTCTTGTAATATATTCTTTCGGGCGTTTTTGTCTGAGGAAGTTTGTTCAACCCTGGTTTGCATTTTTGTTTTTGCATGTGCCCAACACATTCTCACAATGGGTTTAGGACCAAAGACTTCTGTAAAAGCATTTTAGATGCTCTTTGCGGCATCACAAACTAATACCGACGGTTGTAGAGAATGTCCGTATACAAACAAAACCTGTTCTTTTAAACTATTAAATAACATGGTAAAATCTTCCTGACGCTCGTTTGTCGAAACTCCTAGACATATCGGATGAAATTTTCTATGTTTATCTGTAGTTCCTACAACTAATACCGGGAACCCTTGCCAAATCAACTTGTATGTCGCATCAGCATGGATAATATTTGCATGACGTTCTGCTAACCCCAGTAAATGATTTGTAGACAATGCAAAGCGAAAGGACATTGGTTCATCCTCGAATATATAATAAGAAAGTACAAACACTTGGTGTATGTCCTCGGGAACTGCTGTATGATTTAATATCCATCGCTCCAGTTCTCCTAGACTTATAGTTGAGGAACCGTATTTAACACGTCTACGACTTGATAGATAATTGTTCAATTGTTTCATTGATGGTAATTTAAGATGGAGGGAGCATCTTACTAAGACTTTTTAAAATAGCTTTAGGCTTCAAATGTAAATCAAATAGTTTGTTTATTTCTGTTTTAACTTCCTGACTTATTCCGTGATCAGTACGAATTCCAATCGACTCGTGGTTATGGGCAGCCTCTACACGATAGAGCAAAACAGCATTTGATGTAGCTTCAAACAGTAAATAAATTTGTGCCGCACACTAAGGGCCACGACGTTTTACTTTGTTACAGCGATAAAACCTTTTCTTTCCTTCTTCAGTCATATGTATGATTAAAATAGACCAAGTATTTTCTGCACGAACAACTTCCTCCGCTTCTTTAACACATGCAAATTTTCTTACAAAGAGCCACTGCTTACTCTCGCCACGCTTTTTTTTGTTTCTAATTCTTCAATCTCCGAACCACTGTCCGAACGATATGAAGGAATTTCTATTTCATTCTCCATTGGAATATCAGAACTATCCCGGGTAAAACAGTATCGAGTTCCATGATTATTTAATGTTTAAAACGAATAAAACGGATATAAACATAAAACAACTGTTTATACTACTGAAATATTATATACACCATAACCAATAAACGTATATGGGAATCCCAAACGCAGTTAACTGTCGCTCCAGTATAAACGCACGTTGCCGGATTTTTTTGTAATTCATTAACGAAAGCTGTTGCCGAATGCAAAATAAAAACTTAAAAAAAAAAAATTGATGATTATATAATATTTTAGTTGAAATGAATTAGAAAGATTAGATGCTCATTTAGAGTTTTTGAAGTTTAGTTGGTATTTTGGTAAACTGGTTTTGAAAATTAGAAGCTCATTCAGATTTTTTGTAAGCTTTGTGTATTTTTTGGTGCTTGCTTTTGTTGGCAGATTAAAAATATAATGATGCGGGATGCCTTAAGTTTGTTCACCGATAAATTTATTTGATATACAGAAATATAAAAGTTGGCATGTTAGTTAAAATAGTTACCGCATTTTGTTGTACATCCATAATATTTGATGCTCATTTAAAAATTTCCCAATAATAACGGACTCCAAACACTTTCCTGCAGCATTCCTAGGTGGCTTTCAATTTTAAATGATAATCTATTTTTTACTCTAGTTAGATTAAATCTATTACTTAAATATTCCTTAATCCATCTTTAACTTTTATACTTTTAACATCATATAGCTCAAATTTCTTAATAAGAATGTCCCTATTAACTGAAAATGCCCTTTTTAAGTCAATAAAAACACTTAAAACTATGTTTCCTTTATTCATTTTTCTTCTTCACTTAGTTCTGAATCCAGATCATCCAATGTAAAGCAGGTCGTTTTCCTCAAAGTAATTCCTTAAGTTAACCTAAGACACAAAATAAGTCTTTGATTAATTTAACATTAAAAATCTCGTGACTTGTACTTTTGTTCTTAAGATCAAATGTTACTTTTTTAACTCCAAAAGGCTAAGGTTTAGAAAGTTCTTAAATTTATTATCCCTATATTCACTAACTTTATAGTCTCATTCTCTTTTATTATTAATGTTATCTGGAATAACTTTTACACTATCTGCATAAAATCTGTTAAAGTTTTCTTCAAAGTCAATTTCTACGAAATCTGCTGTCTGCCTTTTGTTACCTATCAAACCTTTAAGCGTGCGCCACATTCTTTTAGTAACCCCCTTGGACATATCTATGTTATGATGAAAATAATTTGTTTTTTACTGCGTATTAACGAAGTAACGATAATTGGTTCAATCCAAGTCTCTTTTTGTTATGCAAAACTTTCTGTATGCTTTATCTCTTTCCTTTAGCGATTCCTTTACTTTATTATTGACCCATCGATATTTTGTTAAAATTCTTTTCTGAATTAACTTTATCCACAGCAACTCTTCAACAATATACATTAAATCCGCATATATAATGCTTACATCAACAGAAGTATAGTTCCACTCAGCACCTACTAATTCAGCAATGATTTTTGATATAATATCATTATTAACATTTCTGTAAAAAACTTCATCCTGACTACTATTATTGGCATGTTGCATCAATAATCTACCGCAATGATTTCATGATCACTAATGGCAGTCAAATTCCTAAGTATCTTAATAACATCATAGTCATTTGTGATAATGTGATCAATCAAAGTTGCAGGAGTACTGGTGGCCCTTATTTTCTTTTCTACAATTTGGCGAAATCCCGCTGCGTTAATAAGTGCTTTTAAATTTTTTGCCTTGCGCTCATTTCTCAGTAAATCAATGTTTAAGTCTCCTAAGCGCAAAACTCACTCCTGTTGACAAAGATCCTCGTATCATTGATTGCTTAAATAATCTAAGAAAACATTAAAATCTGAGTTTAGAGATCTATAGGTAGTTCCGATAATAATATTCTCTTTATTTAGGGAAATTTTTGGAAAGTAACATGTGTTTCGCTGACATAAAATACCAGAGGAGTCTTTTCAAAAATTAGTTGTTTTAGTTCATCAACGCGAGACGTGAGACCCTGTAAATTTATATGCAGTATTATTCCAGTTTTTGTAATGTTATCGGTTTGTGTATTTTTTAGTTGCTTTATATATTGCGTTCTATGTTTTAGTTTTTCTTGTGCTCTTTGGTAACATATACATTTCTTATTAAAAACAGTGTGCTTAAGATCAATATCTACAATTTTTAAAACTTCATGTGCATATTTACAGTTTGTACATTCTAAATCAACTGAGTTACACGCTTCCCTCTTGTTACAGTGTGGACAAATGATATGTGGATTTCTTCAATTAACGGCCGCCTACACTTTGCACAAATGTGGCACGAGTCCAAGCCTCTTCTGCGAATGCCGGGAAAATCGTCTAGCACATCCTGTAGGAATGCCCTGAAACTGCTTATTATGGCAGACAACAGCCTGAAAACAATAAATTGTGTCCAAGGATTTTTTAAATATTCACATTTAAAGCCGTTAACCTTGAATTGAATTGAATTTGAATTGACGAAACAGTGGTCTGCCAAGGCAGTTGTGCATATAGGTCTCCTGATGGACCCGTCATGCCCCACCGGGGGTTACCAGAGCCCAACGGCCTTAGAGAAACCGATAAGGCTCTCTGGTCTGAAGGACTTAAAGTCGCTCGGTACACTGAAAGTGTTACCCAAGTATTTGAACCTGGCGCGCGTGAGTGCTGGGCACTCCCCGACTACATGGTCAATGGTTTCATCCTCCTCACAGCACCATCGGCATTCCGGGTTGTCCGCAATACCGATAGTATGGAGATGGCTTCTTAAGTGCCAGTGACCGGTTAAAGCCGTTAACCTTGCTAGCCTGTTTTTAATAGGCCACCCTGTATATCTCAAAGTAAATTATTTTTTATGAGGGTCAATGGGTAACCCGTAATATGGACAAGACATTAGCTAATATGGCAAAGAGAGTGAACACTGATAAAAAGGTTAGGGGAATAGTGAGGCTATAGAAGAAAAGATTATTACAGTATTGCGGAGGGTTGTTGGGTGGGGTCAGAAATAAAACAAAAACCTGTTTGCTTAAATGTCGACGTTTAGACTTATATTAAGTCATCCTCAGGACACTGAAATGGATTTAAGTAATCACAGAGATAAAACAAAGTAATTTCAAGTACATAAAAAACACTATTAAAATAAATGTTCTTTACGTATACAAAAAATTGGAAATGGGTAACTGTCTATCACCTATATGTTCTGATCTAGTTATGTCAGAATTACAGAAATATTGCATGGGGAAAATAAAATGTAGGTTACTATTTTTTAAAAGATTCGCTAGCTGACGACATTGCTACGTGTATTCCAAAAACTGAAATAGAAAACATAAAAAGTACATTTAACAGCTTCCACCCTAAATTACAATTCACTATAGAGTGTAAAACAAATAACAAACTTCCATTTCTAGACATTCTATTAATCAGAACAGAAGATAATACAATCATCACTGATTGGTATCACAAACCCACTTTCTCTGAGAGATTTCTTAACTACCAATCAAATCACTCATTTAAACAAAAATTAATCATAATTAGCAACCTAAAATCCCGCGCAATAGCCTTATCTTATTCCAGTTTTCATCAAAAAAATGTTAACAAAATTAAAGGTTTTTTACTAAAAAACAATTTTCCTCATAAACTATTAACCAAAATCCTTAACAACAACCCTACACCTATTTAAAGTCAAAGAAAACCAAAACCATAAATTTGCAATAATTCCTTATGACATAGGTTTGTCTGAAAGGCTAACAGGAGTGGTTTCTGATGATGAAGTCAAAATAGCGTTAAAAAATAAAAATACCATCAAGAAATACTTCTCAAAGCTAAAAAGATAAAACACCAAATGAGTTACAAAGTGGCGTGGTATCTAAAATACCCTGTTCTGATTGTCAAGGTCTGTATGTAGGTCAAACGGGCAGGTACTTAAAAACCAGAATTAGCGAACACGAGAGAAGCGTAAAACCAACGAACTACGCAGCATCTGGGAAGACTGCTCTAGCAGAACACTCCTTCAATTAACAACACCAATTTGATTTTAACAGCACTCAGATCATTGACAGAGATTCAAATTATAAAAAAAGAATTTTACTAGAAATGGTTAATATAAAAAAGTACAAAGAAAGTATTAACAAAAAACAAGACACCGATGATTTGAGTGCAAGTTACTATAATTTAATTAATTTATTACCAAAAAGATAAAACTAAAACACAAAATTATATTTTTGTCAAAGAGTGTATGTCCCAAATTTAGATCTCACAGTGTATTAAAAAAATAAGTTTCTGGTTTTGAACGTATAGGTACATACATCTTCCTTATCTACTAATCCTTAACTTATCAACATAACATTGAATCATAAAAATTAAATAAATAAACGCTCGGAAGAATAAAAACATTTGTTTCTTGGCTTATTGTTGATTCTAGTTTGCCCACAATAACACCTGCAATTTAAGCTGCCTTAATTTTTGTACACGTAAAGAACATTTATTTTAATAGTGTTTTTTATGTACTTGAAATTACTTTGTTTTATCTCTGTGATTACTTGAATCCATTTCAGTGTCCTGAGGATGACTTAATATAAGTCGAAACGTCGACATTTAAGTAAACAGGTTTCTGTTTTATTTCTGATCCCACCCAACAACCCTCCGCAATATTGAAGATATTGGGTCACAAACACGAAACTGAAAAGATTATTACAATGATGGTGCCTAAATAAATGTCCTTGCATTCTGTCATTGTTAATTGTGACTTAATTTGCAATGATTTCTCCAAATTGTTGTTTTATGATACACTGCGACTTTCTTGTGAAGTACAGCTGTTGAACTAATAGAGGATAGAGTAACGATTGAATTGAACCTTATTATGCTATTCTCTTTATTGGCAGTTTGATCTTCCAAGTACGATTGCCGACTTTGATTTTTTCTGTATTTTTACATGGAAGCTTATCGAATTCAGAAAAATACATTAACGGCAAAAAAGTGATGTTTAGTTCGTGAAACTACATTTGCAAATTTTAACTTGCGATAAAACCACCAAAGACGACCTACTGTAGCAAATAACAAATTCTTAGTTTATGAATTAAGTTCGAGTCGAACGTTATGTATAACTTTAGATGCTAACTTGTTCTCAAGTGTTCTACTAGCAAAAACCACCTGGAAAACTTTAACTCGGGATACGTCTAAAAGAGGCAGGTTATCAGAAGTCGAGGAATGCTCGATACTAGTAGACATTATAAAAGTGTTCCCAAAGAATGATGCCAATGCATCAACTATGACTTGCGGATCCTTAACTATCATATCGTCGGTCAACCTCATTATACCAGGTATCGTCCTTTTCTATTTTTCGTAACAGCCCAGAAGCTGGACGGCCCTACAGAAATATTCCTCTGGGTCGCTGTTTTTTATTCTTACTAATGATTCGATCATTCAATACTGTTAGGTGATTCACTACTTAGCGGTTATAGTGATCGAATCATTCACGATTGATACATCTCTAACTTGGCCGTTAGTTCCGTAACGTTACGTTACGCGACTAATTAGCGTAACGGAAGTTCAGCAATATGTTGAGAATTTGCCTTTAGTATTTATGTCATAGTTGTCATACTATTATGTTAAAATTGTCAGTTGAATGAAAATGTTCCCGTCACAATCCCAAATGTTTTTTCCGAACAATTTTCAAATTATGAAGTAAATTAATTAAAATATGTAAAAAGGACACGTTTCCCAAAAAGTGATGAATTATAATATCATATACAGGGCGTTTTACGTCTTGTTACATGCAGTTTTTACATTACTAGAGGCTACTTTTGCAGTTTTACAACGGTTTTGTGCTGCTTTTGTTGATTTTAATCACGAGTTTTGGGGCGCTCAAGAGGTGGAGTATTTAAAAAAGCAAATAGAAAAAGGCAACAAGATCCCTAAGCATCTGACTGTATTGTTGGGAAAAGAAGAACATTCTCACAAGGATTTAGCCAATTTAATCAGCTGGTGTCTTAAACATGAAATTATTTATTTAAGCTTTTATGATAATACAGGTAAATTGTTGTTTCAAGAAATAAACCCTCATGTATACTTTTTTATATAATGGACTGATAGCATGTGCAGAAAGGTTTTATAATTGTTACAGAGCATGGAAGTCCTAAAATGTAAAAACTTATAAATAACAAACAAGTATTTCTAAAGCATTAGTAATGCATCATTATTTTTATAATAAACCTTTATACCCAATTCAAAGTTGAGATTAATTTAGATTTTTTTTTTTAGGAAATTTGAAGAAAAACCAAGATAAATTAGAAAAGCTGCTGGCACAAAGGATTCAACCAGAAGACCATATAATATGGCACCCTAATTTCACATTTAAAAATGGATTTGTAGGAAGAAAAATTCACATAAAAGTATTTTCAAAAGAAGATGGAAAAGATGAAGTAGCAAACCTCACAAGAAGTATGTGTACGAAATTGGCAGACCAACAAATATCAATTAATCTTATAGATGAACAGCTACAGAGGAGATATGAGTTCCCTGACCCTGATTTGGCTTTATATTGTGGGCAATTTTTAATGTTTTGTGGTTATCCACCTTGGCAAATTAGGGTTACTGAATTTCTTAGCATAAAAACACACCATAGAATTAAATATAAAACCTTTTTAAAAAAGTTATGTGTTTATGGTAAATGTGAACAGAGGCTAGGAAAGTGAGACTGCATATTTCTAGGTAGTTTATAAACAATTTCCATGTATAGGTAATGAATTCATTTGGATATAGTTTGTCAGATAATATTTTCTCACCACTTCCTTTGGAGGGAATTACAATATTTTATTTGTTCAGTTTGTGGGTGACAAAGAGTAAAAATGTGGTTTTTATGAACTAATAAACCAAAAAATATTTTTAATTTATATGTAATAGAGTATTTGCATCTTAATGTATTTAGGCTTGTTTTGAAATGGATTTTGGCAATTAAACTCCTCTTCTTGCAATGCAAACCTGTTAAGCCATCAATTAAGTCACAAAAACTTAATTGTTAGCACTTCACTTAATACTTTGCAGATATTGTTACTTAGGTAAATTTTTGTTACCATAAGAGCTGGCATTAGTAATATACGTATACATCTTACAAGTAATTTTTGTTGAATTTTCTGCAGAATGTTATATCAGCCTATAGTAAAAACTTTCAAAATGACCTTGCTACTGAAAATATACATCAAAAATCAAAGTCATTAAATTTTTTAGGCTGGCTCTAATGGTTGATATTGTTTATAGAAGAAATAATTGTGATCTCAGAAATAAAAATCCATTATTCTTCTAAAGGTTCTGTGTTTAAAAATTGTAGCAAAAAAATACACTTGTTTCAAAATATCTTTCATTCATTAGATATTAAGACCTGTTTTCTGTTAAAAATTGCTTACATTTTAGGGATTAATTTACATTGTTAATTAATGTAAGAATGTTTTTGCATCTGTTTTAAACTACTGTGTATAAACCCTAACATAAGTGTTAAAATGTGAGTGGCTTTATTCTTTCTGTTTATATTTATTTGCTGTTTAAATATTTTCTGATAAATTTTTTTCTGTACATATATATATTTGAATATACCTTTATTGGTTTTTATTTACTCATGTTTATTTTACTGTTTTTCTTGAGCTAATTAGTGTTAGAAATCATATAATTTCACTAACAAGCAAGTACATATCCCATATTAAAGTAATTTGTATTGAAAGTCTAGTATCAATAATGATACTTAAAACCCCAAATGCATTAGTGTTACTAAGGCGATTAGATGTACTTCTTATCTTCCTTCAGATTAAATTGAAAATAAATGTATTATTTGTAGTTATTAAGCAGTATTTGAGAATTCTTATCAAACATATCATTTGGCTCGTTTTTCTGGTCTTATAAGACCAGCATAATCTGAAAAATCATAAAATGCAGACTATATATACAATATTTAAGAGTGCAAGAAGATACCTATGATTTATCAGAAATATACAGTGGCAGCTCCTCTATGAGGTCATTTCATCAATTACCTGGCAATAAATATATATTTTCTTTCTTATCTTTCAAATTAAATTTCACTTTATTGTAAAGGTAGAAACGTTATTTACTAATCACTTGAAACACGTGGCTATCTTCATGATGCTTCAATTGTTGTTCGATTTTATAAAAAGTACAATAGTTTCTAAACATTATTTAATGTTGATTTTATAAATAAAATTATTTTGAAAATCTAGGATTTTTGCAGAATTTTTTTTAAGTCAATTTCAATTCCATAAAAAGTATACTACCTTCTAAATAAGATTCAGCATTATTTTCAAAAAAATTGTGCTATATTGAAATATCATGAACCTGGCATATTGATCATGTTTTTGTTTATTAACTTAAATTACAATAGAATGTACGAAAATATGTATGCTGCGGCACCTCAGGCATTAAGTCATGAAAAATAATTTTCTTTATTACTATTACCTCATGTGAAAGTGACAAACTAATGCAAAATATCACTTTTAAGTTTAACTACTTTATACTAGACCACTAAGATCTTATTACACTACAATCAATTAATTTATGCTAAAATATTGATTTTTTTTGTTGTTCATCAACTTATAAGAAATGCAGCTCTAAAAGAATAAGGTTTTTATAAATAAAAAGCCAAATAAATAAACAAAAGGTTATTTATTTAAATATTACTCCATCCTTAAAGCCTAAAACCTGACAAACATCTTACAAGAAGTATGTCCTGGGTTTACGCACGGAGAACCTGTTCATAGATTTGTGTTGAATCCTCTTTGGTAAGGGGAAACGGATCTTGGAATCGTGGAACTGTTTTACTTGGGGTCTTCTGGTATCAGCAGCCTTTACTTGTTCCACCTTAATAATCTGAAAAAAGGAAAATACAAATTTTAGTTGGAATGAAACATACATTTTTAAGTATGAGATGAGAGAGGGGTTGTTTAAATGGATAAAGTGGGTCAAAATTTATTTATTTATTTAATATATGGGAACCCCATTAAAAGTTACAAGATTATTAATACAGTATATGGTTAATAGTAGTAATCATATAATATAAGAAAGAAAGAAAGGAAATGTGCTATATTACGTAAGACAATACAAAATCTTGTGTACAAGCATCCTAAAAATCAAAAAATTCCAAATTCACTTTAAATTTCAAACAAACATAACATCTAAAACATTTTACCATAAAATTTACACACATTACCAAAATTAATTATAACAAAACAGATTGAAAAAATAAAAAAAATCATCTTTTTGATAAATTTGATTAAAAAATAAGTAAAGCTGTCAATAAAACAAAATTTAGAGGAAGTAAATTAAAATATTTAATAGGAAACAAACTAAAACATTAAAATGATGTCAGAGCACAGGTCAAAAGGTATCATTAAAAAAATCGTCAAGGCTATAATATGCCCTGGATAATAAAAGTGATTTTAATTTCTTTTTGAATTTCTTAACTTCTAAAATTTGTCTGATACATAGAGGAACATGGTTGTAAGTTTTTTTGCTAAGGTATATAAGTGAGTTCTTGGTGAGGGAGGATGTAGGGATTGGTAAGGGAAAATCGTTAACCTGGCGAGTCATATGACCAGTGTTAAAGGGACATTTAGGACATTTATGAATAAGAGTAGCTGTTTCTAAGATAAAAAGAGAGAAAAGAGTTAGGATTTTTTGAGATATAAAGAGAGGTTTACAAGATTCATAGGTATAGGTATCTAAGAACATAGTTATCTGCCTTTTTTTGAATCACAAAAATTGTTTAATAATCCCTTGCTGCTTAAACCCCAAAAAGGCAAGCCGTAACGAAGATGGGACTCAATAAGAGAAAAGTACACGGAACGTGCAACTACCCATCATTTAAATAGAGCAAAAGGTGGTAAGTGGTCCTAACACTGAACCCTGAGGTACTCCAGTTTTAAGAGATCTGGAATTGGATAAACATCCAGATACTGTAACTCTTTGGGTACGATTAGACAGATAGGATTCCAGCCATTGCAATGCCACACCTCTAAAGCCATATTTATTGAGCTTGACAACAGTATTCCATGATCTACACAATCAAATGGATGGATAAATCGCAAAACACTGCCGCCGCGGCCTCTCCAGAATTTAAGGACACATAGACACTCTTCAAAAAGCTGAAAACAACGTCATGAGTCCCTTTTCCCGTTTGAAATCCAAACTGATTTGCAGATAAAATGCAATTAACTATAAAATACTAAATTCAAAATAAGATATTACAAGGGAATGAGATCTTTTTAACTAATGAATAGGGAAATTACAAATGTCAATATTAAAATGCTTATTTAGAAAACAAATATAACAATTGATATGAAAATTCCATAGAATGTTCTATGAAAAGGAATATTGAAAGTGGCATGATGGCTAAGCCCCTCATATAAACATTAACTATTATACAACTGAAAAGAAAATGATAATAATAAATATCAACATGTTCAAGTTTGAAAATAAACATTGCACCAAAAACCTCCCTACAATTGTCAGGAGCATGGCATCAGAGCCAGATGATTCTCAATAAAACTGTAGTCAAGTAGTAACAAGTCAGTAAAAATGTCCTTTGTGCTCAATGAACCCTTTCAAGAGGGTCAATATGAATTTGGTGATAAGGTGACCATACAACAGAACAGTATTGTAACGAGTGAAGCTGATGTAACAACATTTATTGATATTTAGACCAAGCCTAGTTATGTTGCACCAAGTGAAAAATATATCCAAACAACATATCTTTTAAGGATTCTGCAAGGAACCTAGGGCTTATCTTAGATAACCGACTTAAATTTAAGGAACATGTGAGTCTTGAAAAAAGCATTCTCAAAACAAAAATTAATTTATGCACACCATTATTCACCAACATCTAAGACTAAAGCCTTATTGTGTGAATCTCTAATAGTATCAAATTTTAATTTTGTGTATTTGATCTATGGGCCTTTTTTGGACTTTGTTGATATATCTGTATTGAAAAAATGCAAAAATCTTGCTTACATCTTATATATGGATACAAAGAAGACAGCCTGTCTCTTATAAGCTAAAAGAATTGGGGTGGCTTAGCATGGTTAAAACACTTTTTGCATTTCATATTTTATTGCATCAACCATAAACAAATTTAAAATAAATGATTTTACTGGATCTGCATGGTGTTTGTTTTAAAAACCTTCTCTCTGGTCCCTGAGAAGTAGCAGATTTATGATTATTATTTTCCTTTAGTCCTTACTATCTTTATTATATTAATAGTATCTATTGTTTAACATTTTATAGCACTAATTTCTGTAAAATAAGGCTTTTTTGTCCCAACATTTGATCAGCAGTGCCAATATATACTATTATTTATAAAATCTTGTAAATTCAAGGCTTCAACAGTCCTTTCTTTGTGTAAAGAATGGAAGCTAAAATTGCCTTATATTCCATGGAATTTTCGTTTTTTTTTATACACTGTATTATTATTATCCAAGTCATTCTGCAAAGGCTTCCAATCACTAACACTGCTCAACACAATCCAAAACTTTAAGTCATCAGCAAAAGAGAAACATTTGCTGTTTTTGAAGCAAATTGACAAAAATGTTAAAAAGCAAAGAAGCTAAAAATTCCAACCAATTTTAAACCAATTAAGTCTGAGAACTCACAACAACTTCTCAAACAAAACTTTATGATCAACCCAATCAAATGCTTGAGAAAAGTCAGTATAAATGGCTAATATGCTAGAATCCTAAAATTAGTATTTTGTAACAGTTGTCGCTTAACTTTCCTTTAAATAGAATAAAAGTTATTCATTTTTATCACAATTATAATTTGAATATGAAGTTTTTACATGACATTATAGTTTTCAGGATAAGTTTTAGTAATCTTTAAGTTATTTTGCCCTGCTTTAATAATATTATTGATGTTTGTTGTGGCTTTAGTTTGAAAGTGGTTAGTGAAATGTAGTGCTCAAATAATGTGAACTGCTACAGTGAAAAATCCCTTACTTCGAGATATCATATGCAACTAGTGATGTAACCAAAAGAATATTCTCCAGAAAGAGTGTTAAAATGCATGTAAATATTTAGAAAATCAACATGCGATGTATAGAAGACAAGCAAAATTGGCTACAAAACCTAAAAATTATTAGATCACAATTTAAAATTGTTAAAGCAATCAATGACCGAGCATAAAAAAAATCACACAACTTCTCATCAGGATATTGAGCCAGCATGGGCTAACAATAGAAATAAGTTCTAAATATGAGGACTCATCTTTTTCAGATTCGATCACCACATCTATTATATTTACTGTTAAGATATTAATTTTTAATGTTTTAGTGTTTTTTTATTGTTTTTGTATTTTTTATACTATATGAAAAAATCCTATTGTTTCTTGTCATAATTTTTTTTAAATAATTTCATGGTTCTTAATACCCTATTTCATCATTAAATGTATTCTTACAAGCATTTTAATAAAATTTAATTATGGTTGTGATTTGGATTTAGAACTTAAATTAAAATAAATTTACCAAAATTATTGACGAACTTTATGCATCTCAGACTCGGACCCATACATTTTAATGTTAAGTTTTATTGTGAACATATTGTTAGCACTTAATAAATTCAAAGTGTTTATTCTTAAAAAATTCTCCATATCAAAATTATTTTTGGGTATATTCTTTGATTTTTCATTCTTAAAAATTTTCCATGACTATGTCCCTTTTTATTGAAGACCATTAAAACACAATATTGATTTAGCAAATTTCTTCCCAAAAATTGTTTCCACATTTTAAATTATCATGTATTTAATTCAGAAAATATGTCAACAGAAATAGACTTTTTTCAGAGTGTATCACTTTTTAAATTTAAATAGTTTTGAAATTAAATTTAAGACGGTAAATGGGCAATGGACTAAAGGCACTTTCCCTCTATAGAGGTCATTCACTTTACTGTGAGAGGAGAAATAAATGCACTGAAGCATAGGAAAATCTCTTATCTTTAATTCAGAATCATTTTTCTCAAAAATTTTGTGATTCATATAAAGAGGTATTTAGCTTATAGAACCAATGCAACCTCTTAGAAGGAATAAGCTGTAATACAGTTTCATTATGGTTGCTTGTATAAATATCAGTTTTTGATATTTTTAACTCATATCTACATTACTCTGATTCAACTCTTTTCATATCAACCAATAAAGCATTAACTAATGTTGAATCAGCTATATACAATCTTAAATAGGAAGTGCATGTCTATAGCACAAAATAAAAAAATAATAATAATTCTTTAGTAAAAATGAATGTGGTACAAAAAAATTACATATGCATGGCCAAAATAAAGAATCATGCTATATGTATAAATAAACAAAACTAACAAATTACCTGAATAGCATGGGCTCTAGCTCTGTGACGAGCTCCCATATCTCTATAACACTGGGTTACGGCTCCAGAAACACTCAAGTCTCTGTATTCCCTGTACATGTTGTGGGTTCCAGAACGAGAGTCATACCTCAGCCAGATACCAAAGTTCTTGATTTTAGTTGGCGTATGTTCTGGTACAGGCTTCACAGAGACAATTTCACCAGTTGATTTTTTGAATTTCTTAAGTTGCCTTAAGAAATACCAGAAACGAGACTTTGCCACAATCTGGTCTGGGGCAAAGATTCTCATCTTGTAGAGAGGAGTGGTCTTCTCCTTTTCGGTGGGCAGTTTGCGCCCGATGACTTCATATTCTTTCAACTACAATATAAATGTACATATAGAAACATATAACCTACAAAAACATAGTAGCGGATCTTTAAGATATTGTTTGGGCTATCACTAAACTTAAATTGAAATATATATGGTTGAATAAAATAATTAATCTCAGTTAATTTATCAAATTGCATTAAAACTACTGCACGAAATATCACATGCACGTGGGTACACACTGAACATTTTGATGAAAATTTCTGGCAAGTTATAATAAATTGTAGCTAATTTAGTCTAAGAGTAAAAACTGTGTATTGATTTTTGAAAATTTAAATTGAATATAAAAGAAAAACTGATGTTTTCCAAAGATAAATCCAAAAACTAACCTCTCCTTTGGCTTTCATGGCTGCAGTTTTTGATGAAAAGACTGAAAAGACCGAAAAATTTTAGATTTTAGACGTTTGCAAAGCGCAATTAGACAGATATGACAGATCGTTCGTTCGACATTTGACAGACACGCTTGTGGTATTTTCCATGTGTTTTATCAGTTCACTAGTGTAGAGTGTGGAGAAAAAAGGATATATAAATACAGAGTGTTTTAAAATTAAGTGCAGAAAGGTTTTTTTTTTTTGTTTTTTTTAGATGCAAATTTCTAAGCTTAAAAAAAGTATATATAAACAAATTCTACCTATTTTACCGTCCAGTAGACACTTCTAACAGCTCTTTAAGTACATCTTGGTTATGTTCTATTTGTTTACTTTTTTTTTCTGTTTATGTTTGTTTTTTTTTAAATATAATTCTGATATTTTAAATTTACTTTTAAATAAATTGGCTATGTCTAGAAATATAGTGGAATAACAAATATGGATGAATTAGATTTAAATGAGATTGCTGAGGAACTTTTAAATGAATCTATTGGGGAAGAAGGTAAAATTTTTAATTTCTAGAACTAGTGTTCATAATAATTATTTCAATATTAATATAATCTTATTTCACATTATATCAATAAGTAGTTATTGCCACTTTAGCATTATGTTTAAGAATTAGAATTGCAGTTATTTTAATTTGGATTCTAGTATAGGCTGAAATGAATATATGTCTAAACAAAAAGCGTAAATAAACAACAATATATATAGGATAGAAATAGGACCCATAGAAAGAAAGTTTACTGGTAAATATTGTAAAATTTGAATGTCATTATTTTTTTCTTTAAATATTCTTTATTTATTTCAAACTTTACAAACTATAACAATGAAACTAAACAGTGCTTTGAGCTCTGGTCTCGAGAATACACTCTACAATTTTAACTTTAACAGTGTTGAAATAATTCTACACTCTACAATATCTTTAGATATATTTTTCATTGCTTTACAAATAACCTATAACTTTTTATATATTTAATATTTTCAGGTACTTTATTGTATGCCTTATTGGATTGTTTTAGCCTATATTCATTCTTATTGCCACCCCATAAATAGTATTTTGGGATCTTTACATAAAATTTTGTGAATTAGCTTTACTCGCTCTAAATTAAATATTACATCAATTTTTGGTATTTTGAGTTTTCCATATAGTATCTCTAATAGTCAGTCTATCATATTTAAACAACACTCTTAACATTTTATTTTGCATTACTTGAATTTTATCAAAATTAGTTTTTCAATATATTCCCGATAGTGGAAGCAAATATCAAACTTATCGAAGGTGAGAGAAAAAATGCCTTGTATACACTGTGTTTAGTATTTTCTGATAAGTAATTTCTGCATTTATAAATAGTAGGAAACATTGGTGTTACTGTTTGAGAAATGTGACCTATATGTTCGAAACAAATTTAATGGACTATCAATCATTAATCATAAATATTTGACTTTCTGTACTTCTTTAAGGCTTGAGATATTGATTTGTATGTTCACTTCTGGTATACATTTATTCATTTGTCTTAAATCCCCATTTTCAGATACCACCAATGATACCTCCCTGTCACCAATATATGCCAAAACTGTATTATGTGGAAAAGCATAATACAGTTTTGGCATATAGCAGCGGGCACTAAAATTTGCACATCTCATGCTCAATACATAAATGCAGTACATTAGAGATCCAAGTATGGAATCCTGAGGTACTCCAAACTCATTGAAGAGCACTTTGCATGAACATTTTGAATTGTAGCATACTATGCCTGACAAGATAATGTCTGATTAGGTTATATATAGTCCCTCTGAAACCCATACTTTTTAGGTTTTTTTGGTTAGGTACTTTGGCTTTGAAGGTTAAATATTCTTTTTTTACATTACAAGAATAAAAATTTATGATGAAATCAGCCACACTCACCAAGAGTACAATCTGATAGAATGTGATCTAATATAGTTTTTGAGTGATCTGTTATATGAGTAGCCATTTCCTCTTTTATTTGGTTTGCTATTTTAGAATTATTAAACACAATAATTTATTTTATAATCTACTGTAAGCCTGGAATTTGCATTTAATAAATTTATGTTCACATCATCTATTATTAAATGTTTCCTAGAATGTTTATGCAAGTTCTCTAATATTTCTAAAAACTCATTACCTGTGGACATGAGGGTCGTTTATATATAGAACTATAACTTTTAGTTTATTGTCATACATACTCAATTTATATGTCTTATGTGATTTTTCCACTTCCAGGACCTTGAAAGTGTCGCTCACATAAATCACTGCACCTCCAACTTTTCCCTCCCTAGTTGAATGAAAGGTGTGATAGTTTCTTATTTCACAGAGTGGAACTTCTTTTTCCTCTAGCCATATTTCTACCAACTCTAAAATATCGCGATTTTGGTTAACGACAAAGCATTAAGTTTTGTCAAATTTATTTCTTATACTTTGTACATTCATATAAGCAATGGTAATTTTATTTTGAGTTTTTCCTAGTTTTTTAGTTGGTCGATATTCTCCATCAACATTACTTTACTACCATATTTCAGCCTTTGATAATTCGAGGTTCACTTTTGTAAGGTCGTGGTTTAATTTTTTTTTATTTTCCCTAAATTCAAGCTCTTCCTAGGTCAACGAGAACTTTTTCTTCTATTTTATCATCTGTATTTTTGTTTTTTCTCTTCAAATTTAACTTTGATGGGTCTATTCTCGATGATGATTGGAATGATATGACGATGGACCATCATCTCATATTCTGTAAAAAATTTCTATATATATAAAACGGATTTAAGTCTACTTCTCAACAAACATCTAATTGAGAATCTAATGAGTTAAAAATCTTTATAGCGCAGTGTTTAACAATTTTTTGTAGGTAGGTAAAATGGAACTTTTCAGGTACCAGATTATTTTTGGTCCAGTATTATAATAATGTTTTAAATCACAATCAGGAAAGAGATCCCTATTATCATATACAAATAACACAGTATCTAATATGTAAATATTAAATAAATACATAACGCCTTTATTCAAGTATTTCTTTGAACATACAATGCAAAAACATATGAAAATGTACACTCACATCATATGCACAAGAATAGCGCAACTAGCGAAGTTTAACTTCCTGGCCATTCTTCCACTTAACCAATTCTCCGGATATTAAGTTCACCATCTTTAAATGTTAACAGAGAAAGTCCAATAGAATGCTTTTAAGAGATAACACTGAGGATAAAACAGTTTTAACCAACTATAACAATATAACAATGCAGTACATATATACATACAATATATCTGTCTAAAAAAGTTCTAAAAATCTACTGCACATCTAATAAATACCTCTTGTACTTAGACCTTAAATAACCAGTATTGCATACCTTAAATTCAAGAGGTAAGTTATTATATAAGTTAACACAATTATAACTGAAGCTCTTTTTTAAAAAAGAAGTTCTATGTTGTGGCATTGTTAAATAATTTTTATCTCGCAAAAAGTGATTATGCACAGCCTCCCTATAAATTAGTTTTTTAAACAAATATACTGGTTGTTGACACATATTTAGTTTTCTAGAAAATAGAGTCAAGTTAAAATTATACCAGTTATCACTCTTAAGCCAACCCAACTCTTTTATATTTTCTGAGACATGATCAAATTTTCTTAATTTATAAACAAATCTACAGCATGTATTCTGAACGTATTGTATCCGTTTTTTATTTACAACATGTAAGAATGGATAATATACTATGAAACAATATGAATAAATAGACATAATAAGTGACTTACACAATTTTTTTTCTGGTTTTAAAAACTTCTTTTTAGTAAAGATTTTAAATGTTGTTCAAAATTAAGCTGTACATCTATACACAAACCCAAACTTTTACCGCAGTTAGCAAAAGTCAACCGAGTATTTTCAATCTGAATATTAAGTCGATTCATGAGTATGCCCCTTTTCTTTTCAGAACAAAACAGTAACATTGTAGTTTTTGCAGGATTAATTATCAGATTATGTTCCGTTGAGTATCGCAAAATATTAGATAAATCTGAATTTAAAATCTCAGCAGCATTATCAGGACAGTCTGGATTAAACTGAAATAATAATTGTGTATCATCCGCATATGCTTGCATGTGCGTTGATACAATAGAAAACATATCTGCAGTATAAATAACATACAACAAATTTGAAACAAGTCAAATAAAATGCCCACCCTGTACACAAGTCACCCTTTTCTAGGAGAGCTACTACTGTAAAATAGGACACTTAATTTGATATACATAAATTTACCATCAATAAAGAATTCCTAAACTTTATTGCAGAAACTCTCTGTAATCCTCCTACAGACTGCAAGAACCAAGAACCTGAGACTTCTCTCCCAAAACTACCTAAAAACTCAGCCAGTCCACATACCCTCCTAGTGAATCCCAAACAAAGGGGAAATCCAATTTTAAAATCAATTTTACATGTGGCATGGGAATATGATGATATAGTTCCAGATTACCAAATGGGACTGCAGACATGTGCATTGTTTTTGTCATTGAGATACCATAATTTAAATCCAGATTATATTCATGAGAGACTTAAGACTCTGAAGGATATGTACAAGTTAAGAATATTATTAGTGCAGGTGAGATATTTTTGGTTTCGATTTTTTTCATAATTTCTGAGCATATAGCTAATTGATCTTAAAATATATTTTAACTCTTCAGTTCTATTTTTTTTCTAGGTTGATATTAAAGATCCTCACCATGCATTAAAAAATCTAACCAGGATCTGTATATTGGCGAGCATGACATTAATCTTAGCATGGAGTCCTGAAGAAGCAGGAAAAATAATCGAAACATACAAGATATTTGAAAATAAACCACCTGATAATGTTATGGGAAAATCGGAATCCTCACCATATTTAAGAGTAAATCATGAAAATATCTGTATTGCATATTTCATTTTCGAAACATTTGTTAAATATGAAGTAAAACTTTTATTTCTGTTTCAGATTATCCAAGCTTTAGCCTCTATAAAGCCAGTGAATAAAACTGATGCCATGAATCTCATTACTCGCTTTAAATCTTTAGAGGGGATTATTAAAGCTACAGAATTCCAATTATCTGAATGTCCAGGATTGGGACCTAGAAAGGCGAAAAAACTTTATAAAGCCCTTAGAGAAAATTTTTGTAAATAAGCACAAGATGTTTGAAAATATTTTCTTATTAATAAGATATTTCCAAAGGTGATATTATGGTTATGTAAGTACGCGTGTCATCATTTTTAATTTAAATAAACTTAAGTTATCATTAAGTCTCATAAATGCTGTTAAACAAAATAAGTTTGTATATCCCTCCTTATTGTATTTAAGACCTAAAGGTAAGTCATTTAGTTTTCTTTCAGCATTCTAATCAGCACCAGTGTCAGTTGCTGATTGGATTAATTATTATTTTTATTTACAATATTGCAATAATAGAAACACTAAATCTCTAGATTAAAAAGGCATTGGATACAATTAAGTATGTCACTTCATATTAAGCCTTGTTATTTTATTTACAAGCACTGATATTGTTTCATCATATTTATAACTGTTTAAAGTCTGTAAATTCGATTCTTATATTTCGACTGTAATTTGAGCGCAATGTCTCTTATTATATTGTTTGTTTCATTATTACTGCAACTTCAATTACTCTTTATATATTTCATAAATCTAAAGGAAGCAAAATAAAACAAGTTATAATGGGGAGTTATTATTTATTATTCTTCTGAAATTGAATATAATAAATTCATATTATATCGATAATTTAAAGTATTTTTAACAGAAATAAATAAATAAATTACAAAGTTGGATAAGCATAATTTTCGTCAAATATATTTTAATTTAAAAAAAAATGTGGCATAAAATAATCTATTTTTATAACAATAAATAATTTATTTAGTAAAATCCTTGTATTGCAGTTTAAAAAAAATACTATAATTTAACATCTAAGAAAAGAAACCTGAAAACCCAGCGGCAGCTAATTAAATGCATTGTATTTTGTTGCAAAACAGAAGAAGAAATGGCTGAGATCGTAAACTATTTATTAAAGATGTCCTTAACTTCCTGCATCCTTTATGTCAATGTATCCAAGGGTTAACCTTCAAGTCTGTGAAACTACATTTAATTTATGAGTATATCTTTCAAATTTTACAATGATAAGATATTGGACAATTTTGTAAACACTAAATCAATTACAAAAGGATTTATATAGCGTGGATGCTGTCTGCAATGGAATGTTAAAGAATGGTCGAAAATTTCGCCATTTTTTTTTCTATTAAGTTGTAACCCAATTTTTAAAAATGATGAAATCTTTTTCGTTCCCGACTCGTTCAGACTATAAAGTCAATATTTTAACTCAATACCAAACAAAAACCTCAAAAATATTTTAAATCATCAATTTGTTTTGCATATTTGTGATCTCAAACCAGAAATGTTTAAAATCTACGATATCACAATTTAGTTTAAAAAATCTAATAAATCATTCTTGCTTAACTGATTTCCACTATTATTATTATTATTACCATTACTGGTTTTACCTATTTCATTTAAAGGAACTTTGTTACTGCCGGTGTTTCCGAGAGAAGGCAATAAACTATCTAGGGCAGACCAGTTTTGATTGGCTTGCGGTTTTGAACTTTGAGGTTGGTTTGCCATCCACGGATTGAATGAGGGTTGGTTTGCATTCAAGTTAAGATTTTGGGTGGGTGGCAAAAGAGGTTGATACACGTTGGAGGCAGCAGCAAAATTATTATTTATCGGTCCTCTGGACAGTTGATTCAGGTTGCTATTTAAAGCCTGGCCTACAGGATTGTTATTCAATTTTACAGAGCTGGGAGTTTGTTGAAAATTATTGTTAAACTTTACAGTATTTGGGCTCTGTGAAAAGCTTCCGAACTCCTCCAATAAAGATGTCATATTCTTTGGTTCAGATTTTGGCGGGCTTGAAATCTTTTGAGGTTCTATACTAGTCTGCTTGCTAAAAACTTTTAAGGTTTCCTGCTGCTTTGCCATAGCCTGTTTTTGCTCTAAGGATAGTGAACCATTTGAACTATTCACAGGATTTACTTTCTTAGAGCTAAAATTATCCAAACTAAGTCCCCCGAAGGCATCATTAACTAACGGCATCGCTGTAGGTGTTATTGCAGGCATGGAAGAGGTAAGGATCTTCTGCTCGTCCTTAACACTGTTTAGCTGCTCCAGTTTGGTTCTATGTTCTGTTTCAACAGCATTAAACATATCTTTAACTAACGATGTGATTGCGCCGAATTGTGCTAGGGTCAGTCCATTTTCGATACACAGAGGAATAAGGAACGGCAAAATTCTAACAGCCATAATTTCTTTGCTAATGCCCAATTTCTTGTGGTTCATTGCTATTTTATATATCCCCATTATACCCATAAGCACAGCAGGTTCTCGAGAAGGGATTTGGGGTAAGAATGGTAGAACCTGTAAAAGAGAAAACATGTTGTAAAATTTGGTGAATTCCATGCATTAAAAACTCAAATTATGATCCTTTTAAAAGCATAATTTTGATTTTAATAAATGGATAATGTTTAGCGTTGCTATATTAAGGGTTTTTGGAATTCACCGCCCATCCAATTGTTCAACTTATTAGAATTTGACCAATAACGATTCTAAACGCGTGCATGCGTCAATGATGATTGTGACAGAAGCGCGTTTTTCCTCGTTTTTCGAGAATTAAGCTTATTAATAATATTAAATTCTTTGAGTTCTAGGTACTACTTATTTAATATAACACAAATTAAACTTCGAAGAATAAATAAAATTAGGTTTCAATTTACCGTGAAGGTCTGACAGAAACCTTAAAATAAATCAAGATTTAAATAGAATATTCAATTATGCCAATGATCATAATCTTATCATCAATGCAACAAAATCTCAGACAATTCTTATAAGTCAAAATAAACAAGCACGGAAGTACCTGCAAAATAATATGTCAGTTACCTTAAATAACGAACCCATTCCTTTTCAATCGGAAGCAAAAAACTTGAGTATAATTACCTGCGAAACAAAGTTCGAACCACACATCAACAATAAATAAAAAGCAGCTTATTATGGCTTAAAAAATGTCTATCTTCAAAAATAAAATACTTTGTGATGCCCTAATTTTATGATTATTTGATTACGGAGATGTGGTACACTCCCAATTTTATAACAAGTTTATGTAAAAAAAAATATGCAAAAATTACATAACACACAAACATAAACACAACAAAATTTTAACCATGGAGACTAACACGGAGAAGAAAGCTTCATATGAACTGCTTTGGCTATTAAATAATTATAACTGGGACTGGAAGTATCTGCATGATGTTTAATGCCACTACCACACACTGCTCATGAAACTCGAAACTTGGAAAAAGGCATGCCGACTCAACTATAGGCTCTTAACTAATATGTATATACATTTTTGTTTTATGCTTGTCTTTGGTTTTTCTTCTTTTAGTTTTTAACAATAGTGTACGCATTCGCTTTTTGATTTAAAATACATACAAGTAAACATTATTAAGGATTACCTGGACCGTCCATCATCCGTCTCTCAGCATTCGTCTTTTCCTCCGCTCCCCCTCTACCCTCTAGCCCACAATTAATTATTATGGGAAAATGTTTAATTATTTATATTGACTTTTAGCGTACACTCGTGCAAAATTGTTGTTGCTCTTGTTGTAACAATTTATTTAGTTTGATAATTTTTTTTTGTTAACTTACTAATTAACTTTAGGTTGACGGGGTTTATCTTTTGTCAGTAACTGAGAGTAAAGAGCGCCGATTGGAAAAAGTCGCCGGACAGACCTTTTTGCCAAGGGATGAAGTAATTTGTAATGTACCTATATTATCTTTATTTGGTTTCTAACAATGTATTGACTCTTTATGTAAATAAATTACTTTTCAATTTGAAATAACGAGATTAATTTCCGCTAATATTTAAATAATAAATTATACTTCAACATTTAGATAACGTATACTCCTAAATATTATCACTATAACATTTAAGACAAAATAAATACATTTCGAAACGTCAACACGGAGTAGAGTATTTAGTTTTATTTTAATACGTCACCTACGAATATATTTCCTTACTTCAATACTTTACAGAAGAGTGGAGTATACTTACCTCATCTAAAACCAGCCACTTATCTAAGTGCTCTAACAGTTTACCAACACAAAGTAAACAGTTAACTCTCACACTTAGTGTAGATGTACTTAAACACAACTTCTTTATTCGAGGTAGAAGACTGTTTTTTACGTTGGAATGATCTAGAAGCCCTGCGAAGGTTGGTAACACTGATAGACAAAGCTCATGAATCTGCGAGGAGTCAGAGTCCAACCCACGATATAACATTGGCAATACGTGTTGCTGCACGTCCTGCGCAGGCGTCAATTTTAGTAAGAGCTCCATACGTTGCAGCATTATTAGTAGAATCTTCAAAAAAAACTTAGTTTTTCAGACTGTTGGTGAGTAAAAAATTTTTGTTACCTGAATTGGATCTATTAACTTCATCAGAGGTTTCAAGTGTGGCAGCACATACTCTGTGTATTCCTCTTTCGTACAGTTTTGGGCGATATCAAATATGCTTGGTAAAATAAAAGGCACCATAGTTGGCTGGCCTAAATCCCGGACCACACACGATAAGACCTTTTGTAATTTGACCCTATGAGGTAATTTAGATAAGGCCTCTGGCAACCCCTTATAGAACTGAGATTTTTGCAAGTTGTCCCACTGGAGCAAGGAGTCGAGGTAGGAGAGTGTTTTTACTCCTACATCATCAAAGTAAGGGATCTAAGTAATGAAAAATTTGAAATCTTAATTTGGAAGACTGTAATACTTAAATCTATACTAAATATTTACTGCATTGTGTTACATTGAAAAGCAAGACTTAATAATACCTTAATAAACTGATGAGCATCAGGTCTAATTTCAGGAGTAACATTCAACAGCAGTTTTACGAACTCTCTCAAATCTTCTGGAATGGCTTGTAGTTTACTCAAATTAAGAGCTTTTAACTGTTGAGCTCTAGATTTAAATTGTTGCAAATCCTTTATGGGAAACAAACATTGATTACTCATGGAATGAATTGTGTAGACTAGCATTCCTTAAAGAGAAAAGACTGATTAACAGAGTTTTTCCATTACAAAATGGTTTAGTGCATAATTATACTGTGTAATTAAGAATGAAAGAATAAAGAAAAAATATTAATACATGAAAGTTCTTATACAAACAGCTGTATTTGTGTTGTATTTCATTATGCTATTAACCACTTTTTTAGCCCTTTTATTATTCTTAAATATGTATCAATGTTAATAATGCATTAAAAAACTGGTATACTCATTTTTAAATATTCCAAAATGTTTTCATGTAAAACTGGTTTATTGCAAAATTTATACACTATGTTAAATCTTAACATTTTACTAAATTAATTTACAATACACAGCATATACATAATATGTATAACACAGCAAATCTGTGCATATTTCCTTTTGTTTGTTAAAAATTAAAGAAATACATGATAATCTAGGTCATTACAGATTGGGGGTAGAAAAATAAAATCTAAAATCTATGTAAATAAAATACCAATATGTCAACCCTTACCTAGAGAAAACATATCACTAGCAGTTGAATGACTCTGACTTATCACACATTCTGGTGCTAAATAATTTAAATTGGGCTGAGAAACACTCGGCAAGGTCGGTGAATAATCTTGGAATGGGAAATTGGGAACCTGATTTGGTGGATTTGTGTTATGAAGGCAAAAATCCAAGCCGAAAATTTTCCATGCCCCAGAAGAATTTATGACAATACTTTCTGGACAAATGTTCTTGTGGAGTAACTTTACGTCATCGTGTAAAAATTGCAGCCCTTCGGAGATTTGTAGTAGTCCATACTTGATTTCTATGTCGAAAAGTTTATAGCCTGACATGTTAGTGGGTTGAGGCATATTTGTTGTTTCTCCTGGAAAGAACAAACTCTTTATCAGAATGTTAAAATAATTTCGGGTAAATAAGCTTTAAGAAAATTATTTGTAGGATCAAATGATAATAGAAGAGAAGGATGTTTTTTTATTTTTACCTAAAATATTTGCTAAACTAGCAAAAACCGGTTCTGTAGCAAAAGCAATACTGTCACGACTTTCCTCTAAGGGATGTTGCACAGTCAGTACTTGAGGATGTCGGATTTTTGTCAATTGTTGTACTCCATACCTTAATGTTCCGAGAATGAACTCCCTGTCATTCTTATTATACCTCTCCAATTGTCTCTTTTCAAAGACAAATATTGAGGCTTCTTGCTTTGTGGAACTCTTCACTCCCTTATAGATCTTCCAGAGGAGTCCTAAGATGGATTTAAAATTATAAATAAGTTTTCATATAATTTTCATTTTTATTTACAATAACCATTATTCCAGTTATTGCAACACTACTTATAAGAAACCTTTAACAGGAATCATTTTACCGCTTATTAAGTATACTTTATTTCAATATATTTTTTATGTTATACGATTGAGTACTGCCAAATTTTTGCAAAGAACTCAAAAACAAAACGATATAATCGATTGTAAACTATAAAGTCGATTTTATCAATTTAATATCGTAATCGAAATAAATCGTATACGTGGTTGTCAGGGTAATAGTATGTGGAAGGTACCAAAAAAATAGGCTAGAGAGACACCTCAAAATGCTATTCATGTCAATTGTTCACATGATGTTAAACAGATAAATTGGAATGGGGGGGAGGGTTAATTTAAGTGAATACAGTATTCTTAGGTTGCCGTACAATTTTTCGGTCCAGTATGAGCGGTCAAATTCAAAGTTTAAAAAATAAAAATAAGTAATACTTTATTTTAGAATAGATTTCTTATTAAATTTTTTGGCCGTTTAGTTTAATGTTTGTCAATAAAATTGATCAGTAAAATGGTTATTCAGCATGCTAATGTATATGTTGCATAGCTTGCATGTTGCATGCGTATGTTGCATAGCTAAAAAGAGATTCTAAAAAATATCTATTTTTAAGGCGTGACAATCGAAAATCTGATCCAAGAGTAGGATTTTGGTGACTTCCACTAAAGTGCCAATATCTCGAAAACCATCGATTTTTTACTTTTTTAAGGTCATTTTATGTTTTTCTGGGTGCTTATAAGTTGCTCCATCAGCCCCTTCAGTATTATCGTTGACTTTCCGGACACCCTGTATACTACTCGCGTCTATGAATTGATAGGATTGTGAAATTATCTTGATTTCAAGATAATCTTTTACAGAAAAATCGAAAATAGACTGAACATATTTAACTTAAATAATTATTATAGGGTTTAACGGTAAAGGTTTAGTTTAGCAACTTTCCTAAAAAATTTCAAAATTAATAAAAAATTAAATAAAATAACTTATGCTTGACAGATCAGGAAGTAATTACAAAAAGCAGATAAATTAAAAACATATACTTTAGGTAGCTTAAGTTAACAGGAAGATTTGAAACTTCAGTCTATAAAAAAGATTCAAAAACAACCAAAATCCCAAGCTCGCAACTCCATAGCTTACTACAGATGAAAGAAAATCAAATGAGTGGTTTATATAGAAAGAGAAATGTAATAGTTATCAGGTCATAATCATTGAAGAAATTTTGTTTTTAAATGTAGGTATAGTGCCATTAAACAGGTCAATGTCATTATGGCTGTGTAAAATACTAAACCATGAGCAATCTCGATATAATAGAGGTGCATTTCTTGCTAAGTTCATAGGTCTATTTTCTAAATAAAAGCGAAAGTGTTTTCTATTGTCGATAGAGGGAACAAAATTTTTTTAAAGGGCCTTAAATGATGAGGTGCATCAATTTCATAGTTTAAATAATAAAGCTGGCTGCTTAGAATAACACAATGCCTCAGAGATACAAAAATTAAATCTTTATAGAAGTAACTAATTAACCCGTCATACTACCTGTATATTCTAACAATTTCAAGTCCAGATATTTAAAAAACCTGCACTGCACATTTTAACTAGGTTTAGGGATAGTGTAGATTTAGATATATAATGTTTGCAATTTTAGCTTCTTTGAACATAGACGAATTCCATACACTGTATTATGTATGTATTGTATTGTGATTATGAAACCAAGGGTTTTCAAAGAATATTTAGGAACTTCATCAATATGTGAGATTTGTGACGGTCGATCTTTTACTAAAGATGTTGTTTTAAAAAAATATGATTTTTTAGATTATGAAACAAGCTGTTATAAGCCTTCGACAAGTTGGACAGTATGGAGACAGGTCTATAATTTTCAATATTTTCTGTTGCACAGCTCTTATGTATTGGCGTAATTGTAGCAATATTCCAAATCAGCGAATAAAAGGAAAAATCATATCATGTGCAGTCGTTTGCAGTGTAGTTTTAACTTCATTTTCTGTTAAAGGTTTATTAATGTTATGGGACCAGGAATCAATGAATATATAGTATTGGCCAAAAGCACACTTACACAAGCTTAAATATAAAGTGCATAGTTTGTAAGGTCAGTAAAGTTATTATTGCTATATTCATAAATACTTATTTAACACTTCTTTAAATTTATTGAGAGGCAATATTTTGATTTGGAGTGGCAACTTATTACAAAACATAATATTAAGCTATAATAATAAGCTTTATTTCCAACAGGTTACATATACCCAGTTACACGAAAATCAATGAAATATATAAAACATGGGGCCATAAAAAGATACCCCTGTTTTTATGTGATGAATTCTATGATAACCGTTCTTTATTAATACTAGTGTGGTTTCTAGTGAAATGTAAATGTTCATCTTCAAAAGTTTCATCATTATTAATTTAGCCCTGATCTACATTAAACAATAGTAGATATACAAACAAGGCACAGTTAAAATATTCGGTTTTCAGCCTTATAGTCCAAGTTTTCGATGATCCTGATAACCCTTCTCTAAACGAAGAAAATACTGCCTTCATTAGTTAGTTGCATGCCCATAAACTAGAATTCCCATAGAGAATCTGGAATGGGCACATGCAAAGTCAGTAGGCAGTGCAACTTTAGGAGACACATTCCTCATCAAGCTCCGAAGTGCAAAAACTCCAGTTGAAATTCCAGGACATAAAATTGAAATGTGCATCCCATAAAAGTTTGGAATCAATTTTTATCCCAAGAGAGATAACTGGTGCATTGTCAACATTAGCCAAATCTAAAGTACATGTAGTATTTACAATTGTTGGTTTTTATCTGCATTCATATTTAATGGGTTAGAATAAAGCCAATCTGAAACCTTCAGGTCTCCTGTAGACTCATGTGCAAATCACCATTTTAGGTGCATATACCTTTTTTATTAAGGTTGTATCATAGCAAAGAAAGAAATAAGATCAGCATTGAGATCATTTCCCTCAAGATCATTTACATATATCAAAAAAAGCAGACGTCCTAGGGGACAAAATTTTAATTATGTAAAATTAGATTGTGAGTTATTCAAAGTAAGCACTTGAGATCTGCCAGATAGATAGGATTCAGTTTAACTTTAAAAAAAATAAAAGTGAATCTGTGGTCTGCTTCAAACAAACTGCTTCTCAATAAACAAAAAACCCAGAAATCTGGAGTGCTCTGTTGGGCTGGGGGTGTTGAAGTCTTCATACTATGGCCTTGACCACTCCATTATATCATATGGCATGTTGGTGCGGAGGAGGGTATCCTGTGTGGATAGAATCTTTGGCCATATGGATGCCATATTCCATACAGGCTTTTACTCCCTATAAAATTTTAACTTTTTATTGAGATATATATATTGGAAAGTTTGATCTATATAAAAAAAATTAGCAAAAATATACTAAGCTTGGTGACATCCACCACTATCAGGTGAGGCAGGTAGATGATCTTGTTGCTCCCTTTTGCACACTACTGAATTTCCAGAGTCACCCTGATTATATGGGAATTCAATTATTTAATAAAGTGCCAATGGAAATAAGAAACCTTCCGGCGAACAATGTTTAAAATAGAATTAGAGAGGTTTTATTGAAAACTGCATTTTATAGTGTAGTTGAGTTTTTGAATTTTAACTTTAGTATTGTTTACTCTGTTTTAACTAAGATTATAATCAAGTTTTATTGCTTTGTTTTTAATTTGGTGTACTTACGTTAGAGTTTAATTTTTTTCTTTTTAAATGAGTAAATTTAGGAAAGTATAGTAAAAACATTGCTTCAATGTTAAAATTTCAAAATTATTCAAAAAATTATAACATTCCAATTTTATTGCAATTTCGCTCAAATTGCAAAATGGCCCCAGTGAATTTCCCTTTTTTAAGACAAAGATGTTTGAGAGAGTAGGGACTTTTGATATAGGTCTATAGTTTGTTAGGCCATTGCAAGGACATTTTTTTATAAATAGGTGCAAGTTTAGAGATTTTAAGGACAGTGGGAAAAACGGATTTACTTATACACAAATTAAAAAGCTTTACTAATGGGTATTATAATGATATTCACAATATGCTTGGAATGTATACTGGAATAAAAACTATACTCATTCCATAAAAATCAGGACTGTTTTTATCTTTAATGATTGTAATAGGTCATGCAGCTCAATGACAGACATTTCTGTAAAGGTGAATTTATTATGTTGGGAGAAACAGTTCTGACAAATATAAGCAATTTTAAAAGATGGTGGTTTTTTTTTTGAAAACATCTTTATTATCTGCTCCAATAATGTTTACATGTATATATTACAATTAAAACTCCCTAATCAATGCATGCAAGCATTGGTCACAAGAGTAACTATAAGTATCAAAGAGTTTTTTAATTTTTTTGGAATAATTACTAAATGGTTGAACACATCTTATATTTTCTGGCAATTCATTAAATACCTTAAAAGCTTTTGCAACAGGATTTCCTAATCATATGTTAGTTCTTGTATAGTTGTGATAAATCTTATTTCTTGTTGGATAATTATGCATCATATTCGTAAAAGTAATGTTTATATTAGATTTTTGCTTTTTGTGGATAATTTTAAAAACTAGTTTACATTGTTATAGTAGTTTACAAGATATAATTCTTGATAAAGTGTATCTATATCAGTAAGCCTATCATAATTAAAAAGAACTAATAAATTTATTTTGAAGTTTCAACAGTAGTAAAATTAGTTTGAGCACACACTCCCCAAACAGGGAGTAAATACCTAAGGTGAGACATCAAGAAATCATTATAAATATTATTTTTAGTTTTTGTAGTTAAATAATCATGACATCTGTAGATAACTGCAATCATTCGCATTACTCTTTCAACAACACTGCAGATATGTTCCGGCCAAGTTAATGCTTCATCAATTATTAAGCCCAGATACAGAATTTTCTCAACTTTTTGAATGTGAAAAGCATATATTGAAGTCATCAACTTGTGTGTATTTTTTTGTTTAAATAACATGTATTTTGTTTTATTAGAATTAATTTTTAATTTATTAAAATGCAACCAGTCCATATATATTTTGAGATCGGCAGATGTTATTCTCTAGAACAACCTTGCTACTACCTGTATAAACTAACATAGTATCGTCGGCAAAAGTAAAATAACGCGCAGTGAAAGAAAGAAAGAAAGAAAGAAAATGTGCTATATTACGTAAGACAACAAAATCTTGTGTACAAGCATCCTAAAAACTAAAAAATTCCAAATTCACTTTAAATTTCAAACAAACATAACTTCTAAAACACTTTACCATAAAATTTACACACATTACCAAAATTAATCATAACAAAACAGATTGAGAAAAAAAAGCATCTTTTTGATAAATTTCATTAAAAAATAAGTAAAGCTGTCAATAAAACAGAATTTAGAAGAAGTAAATTACATTATTTAACAGGAAACAAAACTAAAACACTAAAATGATGTCAGAGCACAGGTTAAAAGGTATCATTAAAAAAATCGTCAAGGCTATAATATGCCCTGGATAATAAAAGTGATTTTAATTCCTTTTTGAAGCTCTTAACTTCTAAAATTTGTCTGATACATAGAGGAACATGGTTGTAAATTTTTTTGCTGAGGTATATAAGTGAGTTCTTCGTGAGGGAGGATGTAGGGATTGGTAAGGGAAAATCGTTAACCTGGCGAGTCATATGACAAGTGTTAGAGGGAGGTTTAGGACATTTATGAATAACAGTAGCTGTTTCTAAGATAAAAAGAGAAAAAAGAGTTAGGATTTTTTGAGATATAAAGAGAGGTTTACAAGAATCTCTTAACCCAGCGGAACATAGGTATCTAACTGCCTTTTTTTGAATTACAAAAATTATGTTTAATAATCCCTTGTTGCTTAAACCCCAAAAAGGCAAGCCATAACGAAGGTGGGACTCAATAAGAGAAAAGTACACTGAACGTGCAACTACCCCCCGTGAGATTAGCAAGCTTTAAATTTAATACATACAAGCAATAAAACAATGGTCCGAGTATGGAACGTTGTGGGATGCCATAAGAATTAACTAACACTGAACTACGTGTATCATTTAATTTTACACATTGTTTTCTATTTTCAAGATATGTTTTAAGTAAATCAAAAAGTACTTCCCCGAATCCCATTTTTTCGAGCTTATTTAAATAAAGAATACACAATATTTTTAGGCATTTCTATTTATTTTGCCTTAAAGTTTAATTTCTATATTGCGACGCTAAGAAAGAGGTTGGCTTCTGCCTGTTATGCCATAAGATTGGTTCACAAAGAACTAGTGGCAAAATCTGAGATATATTCCAGTCTTGGGGTTTTGCAAGTCTGTATCTCTTGCAGTTGGTTTTTGTTTTGCAGAAGTGGGGCAGGTTTAGGGGACACCTGTAAGCCACTTTTTATCCAGGAATGGATACTAACATTGACCTGTATTTTTATTTTATGGACTTCAGAGCTGGTTCGTAAGAAGTGCAGGGGGGTTAATGAATCTCACACAAAAGCACATACAACAAGATTTAATTCTAAAAAAATGGGTCTATGTTCATAAATTGGACAAAGTTACCATAGTCATACTCTTTAGATATTGAAACTATTGGTAACTCAAGCAGCAGCTAGTTCCTGCCAGCTAAGGAAAATGCAATTTTCATAAATATAATCAATGATTCACCAACAATTAAGTGTAATGGGACATTACCTGGTCCTGCAGATGCTATATGTGCAGAAGATTCATATTCTCTGGTAACTGGGTTCCCTGGAAGGACTCCAGATAATTGGGAAACAGTCTGGCTCACGGAACTGCTTAGAGAGTGACCCACTTGATTCAGATATTTGTTAAAATAATCCATTTCGTCTGATTTTATAAAATTACTAGCAAAATCACAACTTATCCATTTTCTTATTTATTTATTTACAAAATATTAAAAATTCGCTGTCAGATTGCCAGCCAGCCAGATTCTTCTCTTCTTCTATTCTCTCTTGCCTGGACTTGGCAACTTTGTTAGCCAAATGTCATTGTCAAAAATTACAATAGTTGTTTTGGCAGAACTCAAGTGCTGTTTACAAGCAAGTCAACCTGCTAAGTCCCCAGAAACTTTACAAATCCGTTAACAAGTTAGAAGTCGAGTTCGAAACTTGGCGCTCATGGAGGGAAAATAAATTCAGGTACACCAATATCATAGTAAAGTCAGTCGGATAGTGCTTAATTAAAGTTCAAGCAACTTATAAGGCAAATTGATACCTACAACCGCTTAATTCTTGAATTTTCCAGTTACTTAAAGCTATTATTGTACACGGTAAGCCGAGACATAATCTTATGATTTGTAAAAAAAAGTGTGCACTTAAATATGGTCACTTTAACGTTTGGGTTATGCAGGAGTTATGTACACTTGTATGCTGCAAAATTTATATAGAATCTTACCAAAAACGATATTTTAGATATGGAATATAGTTGTAGTGAAGTCCAAATAAGAAAAATAAAACCCTTTTTGTTCAAATATCAAAGTTTCGACCCTTATAAAGTGATTCTCCGGAAACTATAAAGAATTCTTAAATTATTGGATACGTTAAAGCTGGTTCACCTAATAGTATAAGCCACGCCCAAGTTCTGTCAAGAGTAATATCATCAGTAAGGGATTCACACTAAGTGCTTCCAGTGCGCACGCACAGGGCGGCAGATTTCGTAAATTTAAACCATAAAATTCGAAAAAAAATTCCAACGCTTAAGTGAATCTTTTGACACATTTATTGATTAAAAGTGTATTCATTTGAGTGAATTCGTCTTTGCTTTTTTTACCGTTTTACTTTTTTGAGAGTCAGTGTAATGTAAGAGTATCATGTCTAAAAGAACATTTGGAAAATCATCCGAAGAGAGAACTCGAAGTTTGTTGAAAGTTGTACTGAAGCAGCTTTCTTTTTATCAATCATTCAATATATGCTTTATTGTAATAAAAGTAAATTTGTTGACAAAGCTGCAAATACATATTCAAGACAAAATACATATACACATACACATTAAAGGTTATTCAACATGCTAACCATCCTAAAGGCACTCTGCAGTCTGCACCCATGAATATGGCTCTGGTTTACCTGTAGCGGCAACACCAACCGCATCCCTATTCTCCAGAAATATTCCTCCAAGACACGCAAGCAGATATGAATAACTCCCGAAATATACAAATATATTTAATGTCACTGAAACAAAAATGAATGACGCAGACAAGTGAGGTAAAATGGAAAAAATCTTGACTAAAACCAAACTGATAAAAATTCGGCTATTACTTAATAGCCTTTCGCAAATTTTAGAAAAAACTTTAACACGTTTTTTCTAAAAAGTTCCCAGGTATCTATAGCTTTCAAATCTGCTGGAACATGATTAATGAGTTTTTTACCATCAAATATAAATGTTCTTCTGATTAATCAACTTGTAATTATAGGCAAGAGCACATCAATTGCTCGTCGACTGCTATATTCATGCCTATTCGTTGTGTTCATATTTCTAAATTTCTTATGAACTAGGCAAACAGATTCCAATATAAATAATACATATAATAACATATAAACATTTCTAGCCATGTCGAAATCAACCTCTCCTATCCTGTTACCACCTAAAGAGCATAACAATTTGCCAATATTTTTCGACACAACTGTGTGATATGTTTATTGTCAATAAATAAACCCATGAAGTTATTTTCGTCCAAGAAAATAACAGTCCACAGAAACACTGTACACTCTATTATGCAAATAAGATCCAAACCATTGTAGAGCCAAATACCTGAACCCATACAGCTAAAGTTTCCACAGCAGTATCTTGTGATTAAGATAGTCAAATGCATTGTCCAAGTCACAAAACACTGCTGCAGCAGAATCACCAATTTCATCTGATGTTCCCTTGGCACAATTTGTTTTTCGTTTAAATATGATATAAGTCGATTTTAATTAATTTCTCGATGATTTTTAAGAGGGTTGGAAGCAATACCATCGGTATGTAAGAAGAAGGTGATTCTGAAACTTCCCTTTAAACAAATGCATGATTCTGGCCAACTTAAGGCAGTTGGAAAGTTGGCACCTCCAGTGCCGCATCCGGTAAATTGAAAAATAACCGTACAGTAAGTTCATCATAGCCAGACGTATTTTTCTTTCTTACCTCCAAAGCAGACTTCAAAGCTCAAGTAGATCAGTATACTTAAAAAACTGTTCATAGTTCGAAAAGTCCTTAATTTGACCTGTTATTTTACAACCTATGGTACAGTAGAAGTATTTAGCCTATCAGGTTAAATTTTTTGTACAATATTTCCCCGTTTATCTCTTAATTCATTTACTGTCTTCCAAGACTTCCCCTTATTACAAGTGCAAGCGTTATACAATTTCTTTACTACACCTACGAATGGCTTGGCCACTCTACAAACTTTTGCCTTGAAATCTTTGTCGGCAGCAAGATGGGTAGCTCATCAGGATGCAGTAAAAATACCTCATGAACCTATGACAAAATCATTGCTTTGATCCTATTAAGTTTTGATTTTATTTGAGGAAGATGTAACTGAAGATGTGACTACGCAATAAGTAGCTTAAGAACTTCGAATTCAATTAAAGCGATAAAACAGCATTAATCCAGATCAAAGCGATGAAATCAAATCAAAATATGCTTTATTGTCATAAGAGATAATCTTGTCGACAAAGCTGTATGGGAAGAATGGCATTACCATACATAGGTACAAACAAAAAAACAGAAAAAAACACACATACAATACACAAATCATACATAAGTATAAAATAGCAACTAAAATAATGCTCAAAAAAGAAGATCTCTCGCAGCAAAACTCAAGTACTACATACACATTTCTGACAGGGCACAGACAAATATTCGTCAGAAAATATAAAATATATAATGTCATATGTTAAAATCTATCTAAAAAGAAGTCATTTACTAGTAGCTTCTCATAGTAGCTTCTTGCAACCAACAATTTTTTAACCCTTTTTTTAAAGACTCTATTACTTTGCACTTTCTTAATATCCGCTGGAAGATGATTATACATTTTTTTTACCATCAAATATAAATGACCTTTTTATTAATGAGTTTGAGGGTACAGGCAAAATCACATCATTAGCCCTTCTGCTGCTATAATGGTGCCTATCTCCAACATTGAGATCTCTGTACTTTTTGTGAATTAAGCACACCGTTTCTAGTATAAATAAAGAAGGCAACGTAAGGATTTTGTGAGTAATAAAAAGTTCTCTACATGAATCTCTTATACCTACTTTGCAAATATATTTGATAGTCTTCTTTTGCAAGATAAAATTACTCGATTGGTACACGCACCCCAAAAACACAAACCATACCTCAGATGTGACTCAATTAGTGCAAAATAGGCATTCCTGGCCATACCAAACTCTACTTCTCTTATTATGATTTTAAGGGCATAACAATTAGACGCCAACTCGTTGCACAATAATCTGATCTGACTTTCAAACTTCAATTTGTTGTCAAGACTTATTCCCAAGAACTTATTCTCATTTAAATTATTCAAATCAATGTTTCCAAGGCGAACTCTGCTCAAACTGCATTTAAAGTTCACGACATTTGTTTTAAGAACATTTAAAGTTAGCTTGTTGCAGTTACACCATTTTTTAATTTTGGCTAAACCCCTATTTACTGTATTATTTAGGTTTTCAACACTAACATCATGCCAAAGTACCGTTGCATCATCTGCAAATTGAATAAATATACCTTGTATATCAAGGTTTGCCATATCATTTATATATATATCAGAAACAAAATGGGACCCAACACTGATCCCTGTGGGACACCATGTGAAACAGGCTGCTGTTTTGAGGAGGAACCACCTGAGGAAACACTTTGATACCTATCCTTCAAATACGATGCGAACCATCGCAGAGCCGGCCCCCGAAAACCATAACGCTCAAGCTTCCACAGCAGTATTCCGTGATCAACACAATCAAAGGCCTTGGTCAGATCACACTGCCGCAGCCAACCCGCCACTGTTCAGTCCCAAAAAGAGGGATTCTAGGAATGAAAAAATAGCGTCAGACGTTCCCTTACCTTCCTGGAATCCAAGTTGTTCACTTTCAATTATATTTTTTTGGGTCAAATAGGACATCATGCGGCTCTTTACTAGTCTTTCAATAATTTTGGAAAGTGTTGACAGCAGTGCTATAGGGCTATAATTAGAGGGAGACACTGGATCACCTTCTTTAAATAATGGGATTACTTTAGCTATCTTAAGGCAATCCGGAAATGTACCTGTGGTAAAAGAGTGATTTATGGCACTAACCAATACCTCCAATGCGCAATCAGGCAAGTTAAGGAAATGCTGCACAGTTAGACCATCATAGCCAAAAGACTTTTTTTCTTATTTTCCCTAAGGGTAGATTTAATTTCTGGAATATCAATAGGCAGGAAAAAGAATGAATCAGGCTCAGTAGGACGATCAAGATACTGCTGATAATTAAAAGGCTGCAAAAATAGTCAAGATCAGTATAGCTGATATGATAAACGACTATCGTGGGTAAAGTGGTAGCTGATACACGAATGGAGTTCAAAGTTTATGGAGATAAAGCGTTGAACATCCAGAGAGTCAGGACGACAAAGTTACAGGCTGTGAAATCACGAGATTGAAGAGAAGTTGAGTTGCCAGATAGTAATAATTTTTGGATGTCATTCTTAACAACGTCCATTCTAAAGGTGCCTAGTGTATAAAAAGATCTACTATAAATTTTTACAGATTACTGAATTTGGCAACATCCATTCAAGTGAAATTCGTAAATGATCTGAACATTTCAGCAAAATTATACTTCAGACCTTGAGTTCCCATTCGATGACGAAATGATTCACTTTCACGCGTACTGTACTATACAAAAGTTGGAACGTAACTCGCCATCGTATTTTTTAAAAGTCTTGCAGACAAACGTGTTATATAATGAGTTGCCAAATGAGGAACTATAATATAACATATCGTATCAATTTTTTATTCAACACTTCTTTCGTTTGAATAGTTTGGCTCTTTTATGCATTGAGTCGATTTTACTTGAACGCTGGGGTAGCGACGACTTGATTCACCAGTTTCGCAGCACGGAAATCAAACGTGTTTGCATTTTGAAGTGATGCATCAAAACTTAATCTTCACTATAATTATTTTACAGTTTCTGAGCACTAAATCTTGGCTCATCAATTTTTTAGAGGAATATAATTTTTACTAAATCCGCCACTGGTAATCAACCAGTCAAAATTTAAAAGGGATAGAGGGGGGAAAGCCTTGTTGTTACATGCGCACTCAAGATATAAGAAAGTACAATAATGAAAGTATTTTTTTTAAAAAACATTTATTTTTATTTTTAACCGGACACAGTTAATTCTGTTGCTTAACTTATTACGCAAGTTGTAATCAAACTTTATGCAAAACTGATTTAATTTATGCAAAATATTTAGGTTAAAAGCGGATTTGCTAGTCAAAAGATAATCAGGAAAAAAACATGCAAAATTATATTGTTACTGTTTTTACCGTTGAGCCAACAAAGTACGGTACATCGCCTACTTAAATATTGCTAAATATTTCTTACACCGACACGAGTGGAGTTATTAAACTAATATAAAAGGTATGTCCGTTTAAAGAACAACTTATTGTTAATTTATTTTGTATTGTCATTAGAATGGCCCGGTTTAGCAATTCATTTACCAACATTAAATATGGCCACTTCATTTTCGGTAAGGCGCCACCAGTCAACAAATTCTCTAAATTAAAACTACCATAATGCTACGGTATAATATATATGTATTTTTGTGTGTATATATATGCATTATATATACTAGGTGTATGGGATCAATAACCGTGTGACGTTGCGATTTTCTTTAAAATAGACCGCCAACGCCCAAAAGTGCCCTTTTGTCACATAGGGTGACATTGAAAGACCTCCCTCGTGACTGTCACGTGACGGCTTATTTTTTTACGATATTCAATAAACTGTAGCGGCTTTAATTGTCCAGATCTTTTCCCCGTGCAGCAACACTTAACATATGTAAGATTTTACCATTCTCTGCTGTAATTTTAGGTACTTGTTTTTCAGATTTTGAAATTGCAGAATAGTGATTTTATTTTTTGTAATGTTGTTTGGGGGGATTGGTCTCTATTCTACATCCCATTTCGCTACCTAGATTTAGATGTTCGGTGGTACTTAAAGTGGGTTACTCTGTCTATATGTTTCGTATCAATCTGTAGTGCAGGATCAGGATGTGGCTGTCGACTGAAGACTATAAATGTTATCTTGTTGATATTTATGTTCAGCCCTATTTCTTGTCCTTCTTCGTTTACACAGTTGGGTAGATGTTGCAGGTCTTCTAGTTTGTCACTTAGGATGACAGTACCTTCAGCATATCGTCTCGTATTTATATATTCTCCATTGATTTGTACTTTCATTTTTTGTTTCTGAGTAGTCCGTTTCACTCTCTCGTAAGCTCCCCGTTTAATCGTTCTGCTGCTTTATGTCTCCAGTATTAATTTGGATAATTGTAACGCCCCTGCTATTCACCTCCATGTTCTTTAAGATGTCTATACGCTTTCTGTGTTGTACTCTGTCGAAGGTCTACAAGAAGACCTTCGACAGAGTATCAACATCAACGAAATACACAAAGACGTCGTCAAAAACGGTTCATCCAAATCTGCCTCATATTTGGATCTTATCCTCCCGTGAATATGTATGAGAAAGATCTTTAAGGTGTGGCTCATAAGGCTTATTAGTCTATACTCAGTTCATTGTTTTGCACGTTGCTTTTTTGGAAATGGAATGAATGCAGATTTCAACCTATCTTCCGGTATGTCTCTAGTCTTGTACACCGCATTAAACAGTTTCATCAAGATCCGTTAGCTTTTTTGGTTTTTGCAAATTTTATTGCAAATAGAACCTCATTCTGGAGAATCTGGCTCTCCGGAGAACTCCGGCTATATCAGCGTAGTCATCGAAGTTGAATTCATTCAGTCTATTATCATGAAACAGCTCATTTATATATTTGAATGTTTCAAGAAGTATTTTTTTCATCTAAGATATTTTTGCCTTCAGTTAGCTTCACTAGCATATTAGTGGTATTTTTATTGTCTAAACCTGCTACTTCTCTGTGCATCTTTATACACGTTGAAAGTGTCATTTTTAGTCTCCAGCTCTTCGATTTCCTTTCCGACACTTTTCCTTTATCCAGTTTTCATTGGCGATACGAATTTTTTGTTTTATTTTTATTTGTCTTCTTGTATATTCTTCCGGGTTTGTTTTATATTGCCGCCTTTGTGCGGCAATACAAAAATATGAGGGGCAATATTTCGGATGTCATTTATTTCTGTTTCTTCGGTTTATCTTTTTCTACTGTAGATTTAGTTATTAGCTTATATGATGTTAGTCCTTGAATGATTTTGGTTCTTATTTCCTTTATGCAACTGTTGAGGTCTTTTGCAAATACTTCCCTATTGCTTTCTACCAGCTTAAATTCATTGTATTGTGTGCTATTTTTTAGTTTTTTAAGTTTGACTTTAGCATCAGCAACCAGCGAATTATGGTTAGATCCAATGTCTGCTCCAGGATAGTTCTATATAAATTCTATTTACCTGCAGGGTGCAATTTGTGAAGACTCGGCATATTGCATCCTGTGTTCGCGTAATTGTCCTGATCGATTATGGTAATCAGCCTACATATGATCCTCGTACAATCTGCAGGGTCCCTGCAGCTATCAGCCATCAGCTGTTACTATTTATTTGAACTAAATCTATCGAACTAAACTACGCATTCTATTAATAATTTATTGTTGGTTGGGTTGAATAAGTCTAAGTTATTTATAAATAACTGAATGTAATTCTAAGGATCCTGGCATTTGGGAATTCCAGTAGAATACTCCAAAATATCCCAAAATCCGTCCCGAATTAAGACTATTTTTTTCAGGAGCTTATTTTTTATAATAGGGATGTGTGTAACTCTGAGCTATTTTGTAGTATGTTGCTTTGACTAGCTTTAAGTATTTTATAAGTTACTAAGGCCCATTCCAGTTATTTGGAGCCCAGAAAACCCCAAAAAGTCTCGGAAATATAACTGATGTTTATGTCAGTAGGATATCCTTCATTACAGTTTTCTACATGTATACTTTGGTGTCTATATTGAGTTGAGTTCTCGAAAATTATCATAAATATCCACAAGATATTAACTATCGCTTCCAAATCGAAGAAAACGATACTGAACAAATTATAAACTCTTGAAAACTTACTTTTGGCAGTTTCAACATTTGGAGAAAACAGTCGAATTCGATTTCTATCTCTCACAGCGTTGTTACTTCACTCAAGGTAGCTGCAGTCCTTCGACTTTATTCTTTTGACAACCATTTGGTACAAACTTTAGCAATGCCTCGACATTACTCGCAAAATTCTAGAAAATCCAAAATAAACAATGGAACAAGCAGCTCGCAGTGTTAATCAACTTTTGACCGCCATACGTCGCTTACAAGATTCCTGCCAAGCAATTTTGGCAGAAGCCAAACTTGTTGCATCGAATTTGAAGATCACACCTGAGCTTAGGGAAACTCAAAAGAGCATTTGAAAGAAAAAACAATTTCAGATATTTGACAGCCCTGAGGAACGCTTCAAGTCTTTGTTCCACCAGTAGATCTTTTGTTGAATGAGCTTAATGCGCTGCATTCTAAGACCTCGGAATTGTCAAAGCTTTTTACATCCATCACTGAACCACAAGATGCCTGAGTGACCTTGAATATGCTGCAGATAAATATAAAAATGTCTGACTTAATTTTAAAGACCCATCTACCACTTCTGATTAAGATTCGCAAAATGATGAAATGGGATACAAATTTTGGTTAAGAGCTACTTCATCTTATATCTGTGTACGGTTACGAGAATGTTTTTCCACCATATGTTGCTTCTGGGGAAAGAGCCTTCAGCAAACTTGTTCTAATCAAAACGATCCGCCATTGGCGAAGACAGGTTGAGTCACCCGATGACCATCAGCATTGAGCATGAAAAGGTAAGTTCAATGCAAGGAAACGGTTGCATTAAATTATAACATTCATCAAAAGCTATATTGTGCATTAGATTTTAAAAAATATAAAATTTACATTGATATGACTATTGAATGATATTGCTATTAACATAAATGAATAATTGATGCATTTGTTGTTTATTTTTCCTTCATAAATATACGAATTTGAAACAAATACATGCAGCTGTCTGTTTTGTTTAAAATAAAAAGAGAAAACATGCCGGTTCTGTGTTAAACCGTCTAAAACTGTTGGTAGGTCAAAATCGCCACGCACCTAGCTATACATGAGATGCGCAGTCGTACGGCCTAAGGCAAGCGCAGCATAACGGTGATATCTAAATAATTTTTTTTTTTTAAATTGTGATATTTAATAATAAGGCACTGTGTAAATGCCGCCCTTTTTTTGAGGTGATTTTAGCTTGCGAAGTTAGGGTAGGTAAAATCGTATGCTGAGGTTTGTTATTTGTTGCTGGTCAATTTGAATATGAGATTGCATATTATCTAAAACTACCATATTGAAATACTAGTAAAATCCTTATTTTAGAAATTAATTTACATCCAATTAAATATAATTTGCTTTCGTCTTTTTTTTATCACAAAGGGAGGTTAAGACAAAAAATATATAAAACAACAGGAGAAAAATACTTTTTATTAAGAATTGAAACCAAAAATGTGAGAAGCGAGGATCCTCGAATAGGCGAGACCTTCAACATCTTGAAAAATATTGAAGCAAAGAAAGCCAGGAGGACAGAGAAAACGGAATCTACTCTATATGTCGCAAGCCAGCTTAAAAAGTTTGATCCACATACACGAGCTGTGGTTAAGCACAAATTTGCCACCATTCTTTTCGAAGCAGAAATGGGAACATATCGACATCTGCATTCTGCATCTATGCATCCAAACCCCAACCCACAATGGAGTTACCCTGAAAGTAACAGTTCGGCGTTAACATCGACTCCATTGCCATCACCCAATTATAGCCAGCAACCAGAACAGACATTCCAAGGAAAAAAAACATCTGGCTGGGATGCAACATCAGCAACCAATACTGACTCTACACCAGCATTTTTATCAGCGCTCGGTTCTGCTCCAGTAAGTACTAATGTACTTAAGTACCTAATATTTTTATAGGCTAAATTTTATAAGCAAAACCTAATAAAAATTTACCTTGATTTATTCTTGTAGTAATTCAACTAAGGCCAAGCAAACTTCTGGAATAATGGACGAGATTAATTGTTTCGCACTTTAAATGTGTACGCCAGACTAGTAAAGGAATTTCCAGTTGCTAGATAGTGCAGGGTAATGGCCAATCTTTCTTTAGCTGGAATAGCTTTTCGGTAATTGGTATTCTTTTTCTGAATTCTTGGAGCCACTAAATTAAGCACTTCATCAAATATTTCTGGGGACATTCGGCAGAAGTTCCTAAAATGACCAGAGTCTTCATTCCGAAGCTCATCCAATAAATTACTCGCGTTGTAGGAACTTCTGTTTTTATATGGTGTTGTCATCCACCAGCGTCTGCGCCTTCGCTTCTTATTTTTTTTGTTTAGTAAATAATGTAACACGAGAAATCCTGCACTTGCACACATTAAATCATCACTTTCGCTCGATGACATCTTTAGCTCGATGAAAAATTGAAAAACAACCACACAATCAAAAAAAATTTAAAACCACCGAACCGCTACCAACGGTCTTCAATGCAACACTAAAAATTCGGTGTGGACGATGTTCTCAAATCCTTACCAACGCTTACCAATTCCAACGCCAATGACAGGACTTGTGCCGTTGGCGTTGGTCTACGTTGGAAACGGCAAGCACGAGTCTGCGTGCACCACCCATTTGACTGAGGAATCGGCCCTCTAGAAGTAATCGATGCACATTTATAAATACTCTGTAATCTGAATAACCTTAGAACATTGAAAGGCTTTTCAATGTTCTAAGTGAATAACGCTCTTGATTTGGGTACCTTTGACGATACAGTCTAGCAGCACCATTAGTATTGCATCGACATTTTCCATAGATGAGATGCATGGTAGCATATTCCCGCGCACTATAACGATCTGGCATGGTTTCGTTTACTAACTAAACAATCACACGGTTATCGATAGTACAGAAAAGAGCCAAAATCCAAATCGTTCAAAAAAGTTCAGATATCAAGCCCTATAAACAAAGCCAAATTAACGAAAAAATCCAAAATATGATTTCACAAGATGATTTCCTAAAAAATGTGAACTGTTGTGTTTGATTTTATGCCAAGATAACATGAATATTAACATAATGGATCCAAGTTTACTTATTGTAAATAACTACATAACCATGTTGAATAGTCTCATGAGCTTAATTAATAAACCAACAAGGGTTTAGAGTGGCTCGGCTACTTGCCTTGATCATATTTTTATAAAGTGCAATACTCAAATTTATTATAAAATTACTCCAGTGGTTTTGGCTGATGACCTGACGGATCATTATCCTATTTCTTAGGCATAGCATTGGAAAACAACAACAATATCAATATTATGCAAAATAAATCAATTCAAATATTGAATATTAAACAGTTAAATAATATGTCGTCAGAAACAAGCTGGGATGATGTAACTAAGGTTAGTGATGTTGAAATTTGCACAAACGAATTTATTGGCAAAATTAAAAATTATATTAGCATATGTACAAAATACAAAAAATTGGAAATAAAAAAATTTAGACTTTTATTAACCGTGGATAACAAGTGGTGTCTTAAAGTTTATAAGGAAAAGGGACTTTAAAAAAAATTAATTAAGCCGAACTGCCTAGCCACTCTGAATACATATAAAGAATATACAACATGAATGTCATTAAAAAAAAGAAAGTGATTGGAGAAGTTACAAATAATAAAGTGAATAATATACTAAATAAGGATAACATTCCTTTAACAGACTCTCTTGATTTAGGCAATGAATTTAATCATTAGTCTGTTGGGGTAGGGGAACTAGCACATAAAATAAAATCAAATTTATTGGATAAAAAACCTATTAAAAAAAATCGAGCCATCTTTTTTCTTTACACCTATATTGGATGAGGAACTTATAATTCACATAATAAATTTTAGAAATAATGTAAAAAGTGGTAAAGATCGAATAACATTAGAAATAATAAAGTTCAATCATAAAGTACTCCTAAAACCCTTAAAGCATATTATTGATCTTATTTTCTGTAATGGGATATATCCAACAGCTTTAAAAGAAATCATAATTATCCCTTTATTCAAAGAGGGAAGCAGAGAGCAAATAATAAATTAGAGGCCAATATCTCTAACTAGCACCATAAGCAAACTTGTTGAAAAAATTATAGTCTATAAAATCAATAAATTTCTTGGACAGCATAGTGTTGGATCTAAAAGACAATATGTATTTAAAGAGAATACTAGCACGGAGGATGGCGTGTGTGGGGTAACTGAAAAGGTTTCAATCAGGGTGGAAAAACTATAGGGATATTCTTGGACCTACAAAACGCTTTTGATACTGTATCGCACCAGATTTCACTTAATAGATTAGATGCAACTGGTACAAGGGGATTGGCACACAATTTGTTTAAATCTACTTTAAGTCATAGATGTCAGCAAGTTAAAATAAATGACAATATAAGCGCTTCTTCTGATTAGGTCTGGTGTGCCGCAGGGTACTGTGTTGGACCTTTTTTGTTTAATATTTATGTTACGGGTAAAGTTAGAAAAACGGTTAAACTTAGGTTTACCCGGATAAACTGCACAATACCCAGAAAACATGGGTAAAGTCCGAAATAATATTGAAATTACACATATTTCGGATTTTACCCGGGTAAACCGCGTTCTATTCGCTTTTGCGTGGGTAAAGTTAGATGTAGGAATTATTATTGCATCATCTTTCACCACGTTCAGTTCAGTTCTAAAATGGCAACCGAAGAGAGTGGACGTGCGCGTTTAGCACAGCGTTTTGATGAAGTTTTGATGAAGATGAACGAGTTGGTGTCTACGAAAAGTGCAAATAGTTTTTATTTTAATAATGAACAATACCAAGAAATGTTAGAATCAAGTCAAGTTGGCAAAAAACTCTAAAACTAAGACTACGCTACAATATCGGCAGTTAAAGAGGTTTGACATATGTTCTGTTAGAGACGTTGAAAAGCTTATTGCTCGTGTATCGTCAGGTGAATCTAGCATTAAATATTACGTTACAAACGACGAAATGTTTGACATTTTGCATGATGCACATTTAGCTATAGGACATGGCGGTAAGCACCGTATGGAAAGCGAATGTAAAAAAAAGTACAAGAATATAACTCAAGATGTTATTAAGTTATATCTGCGCTTGTGTGAAGGGTGCCAAAAGAAACTGAAATCTGCCAAAAAAGGACTTGTGGTTAAACCAATGGTTTTTTCGGAGATTAACAGCCGTTGTCAAGTGGATCTAATTGACATGCAATCCCATCCGGATAGAGAATACAAATTTATTATGGTGTATCAGGACCACTTAACTAAGTTTGTTCAAATACGTCCATTAACGTCGAAAAGGGCTGAGGAAGTAGCTAAGAGCCTGGTAGACATATTTTGTATTTTCGGCGCCCCATCTATACTACAATCGGACAACGGCCGGGAGTTCGCCAACCATGTCATTGAAGAGTTATGTACGATGTGGCGTGGCCTTAAAATAGTCCATGGGAAACCACGTCACAGTCAGTCACAAGGCAGCGTGGAAAGAGCAAATCAAGATATACAGAACATGCTTATGACGTGGATGGACGATGAAAACTGCACGCGATGGTCAGAAGGTCTAAGATATGTTCAGTTAATGAAAAATAGGGCATACCATGATGGGATAAAACAAGCTCCTTATGCCACCATGTTTGGGCATGATATTAAAGTCGGCCTATCCACATCAGCTTTTCCAAAAGAAGCTATTGAAAATCTACGAACCGAAGAAGAGCTCGAGAAAGTAGTAAGGGAATTTGGTTTAGGTGAACAGCCTCAACAAGAAATAAATATAAACCAGTCCATGGATAGTGAAATTTGCAAGAAGATATTACTGAAGGTAGCAATATGGAAAATGGCAACAATAATTATCGAGAAAACGCTAGTAATACAGAAACTTCAGAAAATCAGAGCAAGTGTGTAGAGTGTGACAATTGAAATACATTAGGGAATAAAAGGTGTGAACTTTGCTTGTACCAAAGGAATATACAGTCAAAGAGACTAGACGCAAAAAGAAATTTAGAAAATCAAGCAAAGAAGATGAAAGCTTTATCTAATTCAAAGTTTCCCCCATGTTCTGTTGGAGATAGAGTGAGAGTAAAAATTCCAGACGTTGATCGAGGAAGGGGTGATTTTAGAAACATTCTCATGACAGTTATCGAGAAAACTGACGACGATTTGTATAAGCTAGCGAACAAGAGAGGAACTCTCGAAGAAATGTTTTCCAGGAACCAATTTTCTGTGTGCAGTGAGAAGCTTATTGAGATGGAAAGTGTATCACCGGAAAAGAAAAATTTAAGACAACTTGCAAACGAACAGTCACTTTTAGGAGGTCAAGGTTATAAACGATGCAACTGTAAAACTAAATGCATGACCAATAAATGTAAATGTAAAGCTATTGGAAATCTTTGTAACTCGAAATGTCACAGCAGCTTGTCTTGTTTCAACAAATAGATTATATTATCTTTTACTTTGTTAGGATACAGTTTTAGTGTAACCTTTGATTTGTAAAATCTGTTTTTTAATTAAATAAATTTCTCCAAATATTTATGGCGTTATTTTTTAACATTAACCACGCCAAGGCGGATAGAACGCGGTTTACCCGGGTAAAGCCCGAAACGTGTACAATTTTATTAATATTTTGGACTTTACCCATATGTTTTCTGGGTATTGTGCAGTTGATCCGGGTAAACCTAAGTTTAAACGTTATTCTAGCTTTAACCGTAACATTTATATAGATGAAATGTTGAGTATATTTGGTGAAGACATATTTTGCTTTGCGGATGATACTGCGATTATTTTGACCGGACACTCTTGGGACTCACTGCTAGTAAAGGCGGAACAAATTTTTATGAAATGTATAACTTTTAATTTAAACTAGCGAACTGCACCTAGTTTTGGAAAAAATAACAGTACATTCGTTGGGATGTAAAATGGGACAAGGATGTCAATGTGGGGATAAAATGAAAAAAAACTCATTGTATTAAGTATTTGGGGGTGTTAGTGGATGAGAGTTTGAATTTAAAAAATCATGTTGAGGACGTAACTAATAAAGTGAGGAAGGTTATTTTTATAAATGTTATGAATTAAGAAATGTATTGCAAAGAAAAATTCTTAGAATGGTTTACTTTTTATTGGCCGAGTCTTTTTTTCATTATTTTGAGTTATGGTTTGGATGTATGGGGAAGCACGTGTAAAAGTGTTCTTGTGTGTTGCCCAAAAATATATCATTATAATAATATATTTTAAAGCAAGAATGTATCCTAGTAACTTTTTAATGAATTTGAATTTCTTACTGTAGAAAAGTTATATTTGAAATCTATTATAAGATACATATATGCTTAAATCTAAGCATTTCAGAGGTAATATCCAACGCAAGTTTGGCACCAGAAATGTTACTAATCAAAATATAATCTTGCCACAGGTGAAACTAACAATATTATTACGACATATATATTTTTTGGGTTCTAAGCTTTACAATAGGTTGCCTCTAATGTTTAAATTAAAACCCTACATATAAATAAAAAAATAATAAATAAATGAGTCTGAGTTGAATTTATTATTGTGGTATAAAACAATAAAACAAATATTATTTAGTTTTAGTTTTAACTGTATTAATTTTCTGGTTTGCACACACAGAATTTTAAAATCAATTGTGCATCCAACTTATTGTAAAACTATTGTTATTGAAAATATTATTATTTTTATTATTAAGTTTAGTTCTTTTTTTGCTCTGTAATTGTATTTTTTTTGTTGGGCAATAAATAAATAAATAAATGTGGTTTTGTAATTTATCGAAGGGTTTTTCAGGGTTACATTAAAAAAAATTGTTGAGAAATTTAAAAATTTGTAATCACAGTACTAAAAAGATCAACAGGGGGTGTAAATTTTTTCCGGTTTTCTAACTATAATTTTAAAAGTACTCAAGATAGAATTTTTTTAATATTTTTTTTTAAATCCCTGAGCACCTGGTGTATTGCTCGTTTTGGGCTTATCGTTGATTTTTGGGACAACCTGTGTAGTTCAATACATTTTATTGGAATTTTGCTGTCAAGCTAGCCGACATTATGCTTCTGATTTGTTTTTATGCATATATGCCAACAGCTGCAAGGCCAAAATTTGGTATCTAGCGTGGCATATTAGACACAAGACACACCGTAGAAATAGTTAAAAAAAAGCAATTACATGAAATTATGCATTATAAATAGACATGCTTCGTTAAGCATGAATTTAATAAAATTATGTCGATAATGACATAGAAAATATCTATGTAAACTAATATTTAACATACACAGGCGGTTTTGCAATAATCCAATCTGCCAATCAATTTGTTTTGTTAAGTTAATTTATTTTAATTTTTTATAGCGTATGTAGAAAGCTTCCTACACGTATAATCGGCTGTATCGAATTAATTTTGCACCCACGCCCGACGTTGCAGATCTTCTACAAAAAGAGGAACTTGATCCATTGAAACCCTGTGCAAAGTAGCATAAATTAAAAATAAATTAACAAGAAATAAGCGACAAGGTGGCCAGTGCGGTCGATACACTCTATCAATGTGTAAACGTAGTATCTGTTTAATCGCGGCCACCAACCGTCTTCACTCTGAAGCAACTTGAGTTTAGTCGGCGAATGATGATCAAATCAGCGCCGTTGTTACTTTAGTTTACAATTATTTGGCCCGCTAACTGGCCATGCGGTTTGAATTCGTAGATTTATCTTAACGTAATTTCTTTTTCAATTTTTAAATTTTTTTAACGGTTTACTTAGTATCAGTGCATGGAGGAATAACAGACTAGAGCATCGGATGCGCAGAGAGTTGAGTGTTTCTTGCCGAAATATTTAATCATTTCGTTTTGTATTTCTGTGTTTACAGTGGTAGGTAAGTGTCTTATTTTGTATTTTTTTTAATTTAAAAAGGTATTACAACAGTTACTATATATTTAACAAGGAGTGTATGTCACTCCTCAAAGAGTTTTTAAAAAATAAACCTTTTTTTTTGAAAACATTCTAATGATACTTTAGCTTAATTGGTAGACATTTAGGAAACCAGTTAGGAATGAAGAAAAGAATGTATGCGAGTTAGGATGCCCCATTGGACGCCACTGGAGTCAATAATTGTTTTTCTATTAGGGAACTTAATTAGGATGTTAGGATATACAGGTTGCCTGAAATTAAATAATATTATGTTCTTCGTACTGAAAAATTGACGCATTTTTTCTACTCAGTAACATAGTAAATTGACAATCATACTTTTAAGTTATTAAAAAAAAATCTAAATGGAACAACCCTATATATTATTACACCAACCAAAAGCAAATCGAAACAAAAAAGATTATATGTATGCTCTTTTTATCTCAATTTGAAAATAACTCCAATTGTCTCCATTTCAAGATAAAGAATTGTGATATTGGTGAGAATTGTGTGGTGGTGCGTATCCATCCTCGCCTAGTAAAGGCTAAAATATGTTAAAAGAACGTTATTCTCCTCCTCTCAGACGCCGTCTCTGTTGATTTTGGCGACAACTATGGCAAATTCTTCTCTATGCTCAATAAATCAGGGTATTATGATCCATGTTTGTCCAATATCTTATGTTTCTTAGCCAGGACTTTTTCTTTCTCCCTATGCCTTATATACCTTCAATTTTTCCTTCCAGTATTACTTGTAGTTGTTCATACTCCTCGTGCCGCTTTAGATGTTCCAGATAGACTGTTTTTCTTTCTGATCTTCATGATAATTGTTAACTAACTCATTCTAGTTAAAGCGTCTGCATTTGTTGTTCTGGTGGTTCAGGCTACACGGAGCATTCGCCTGTGTATCCACATTTCGAAGGCGTCCAATTTCCGAAGTTCTACCTGTTTCACCATCCATGTCTCACGGCCATATAAAAGTTATACTGTTCTTACTCACCTCGTGGGATACACCTGGATTTCACAGTATATTTCGTTTTTTCAGAAAACCTGCCCTGGCTATTTAGATGCTTATTTTATTCTCTTTAGCGTGGTTCAACTTGTGTAGCTGTGAACATTCTGAAGAGGTGACTACGATATTTTAATGTTAAAGGTTGATCGAAAAGTATGGTTTTAGTCTTTGCCACATTCACCTCTAATCCTATTCTGAAATTCTCAAACTTCAGGGTGCTCATCAATGCAGTTGTTCTTCGGATTCTCCCATGACTGCGTATCGACGTCTGCGTACCTTATGTTGTTGATGACGATACCGTTTATTTTTGCTCCTGTTCGGTATTTTAACGATTGTTTAACTATATACCTCGCATATACATTCATTGGTAAGGGATAAAGGGGCGAAAGTAAGGGCCTTTTGGTAGTTCACAAAGCATATTTGATCTGTTGTTAATTGATTTTTTGTTGATGAGCTTTGATTTTGTTGTCCTGAGTGTCTCTGAACCTTGTCCATGTGCCTTCGATGTTCTCCTCCTTAAGACCACCGATGTTTGTTTGTTTGTAGTGATGTGTTAAGCCTTCTGTCGATATTTCATTGAACCTGTATTTTCGGTTTATCACTTGCGTTTTTAAATATATTTTTTGTTTTTTTCGATCTTTTTAACCTTTTTCTTGGCAAAACTGTATAAACCTTCTAATGTCGTTTCTGTTGTCTAATAGATAGGAACCTACCATGCCATCCATTGATTCGTTTCCTTGTTTTGCGTTAAGATCTTTCATGTATAAATTTATATTGTCGCATTTTATATGAATATTTAGTTTTTTAATATTGGAGTAGAATTCTTCCACTTCTTCCCCGGTAGAGTCCGTTGTGGATGTATAGAGTTAGATTATGTTCAGCATCACCCTCTCTCTGGCCGACAGGAGGCTTTTAACACATTGGACTGTATCGTTTGATTATAATACCATCTTCGTATTGAGGTATATCTTTGCCTCAGTAACATACCCTATTTTGGTTTTCTCTTACGAAGGAATCCCATGATGTTTATTTCATCCTCTTCATTTATCTTTCCGCATTTGACAGTTTACCGGCTCTACACAACGTTCTGACATCCCAAGTTGCAATGTTTATTTTTCTTCTTGTGATTCTTAGTACCCCGTGACCATTTGGTACAGCTATGGACCATTTAAAAATATACCCTAAAAACGTCTTGTGCGTGGCCAGAGGCTATGTACTACCACACAATTCTTACCATTTTTGATATCACAATTTTTTATATTTATATGACACTTGACGACTTCTTTGCGATGCATAGTCTCTGGCCAGGCATTTTTTGTACAATTTTAAAATTTAACCTTATGCTAGTAGGGGTAAATGCTCATTCATTGGAACAAAAATCTTCGATGTTTGCACTCCATAAGAAAGTTTGCCCTAGACAACTTCAGATTAATATCCTACTTTCAATACAGGTCTATCAATATTATTGCCTCAGTTTGTTAGAAATCCTCGCTCATACTTACACAACATTAAGGTGCTTGAAACATTTTTCTTTAGACCAACAGATTCTAGTGAAATAATGGAAGCTCTATCCTCAATGAAAAATAAGATCTCTTCTGGATGGGATTGGCTTTCACTAAAGGTCCTAATAGCGCTACCGGAACCAACCCTTGATTTTTTGGCTGAGGTGATATATGTTTCACTTTCAAGTGGGTCCTTTCCACATTTACTTAAAGATGCCTTGATTATACCATCATTTAAGTGTGGAAACTATGATGACTCATCACATTTCAGACCCATAGCCATGCTTCCCACGCTTGGCAGGCTTGTAGAGAGATTGGTAAAAACTAGGATGATGGAACTTCTGAAACGGCATAATGTTCTTAACCATCAGCAATTTGGATTCCGTACCAAACTGGGTACATCTGATGCTATTTTCAATTTTTTTTTGGAGAGTCTGTACATGGGGTTTAACGCTGGGGAGAGTGCGGCGGCGGTGTTCTGTGACTTATCTAAGGCGTTTGATTATGTAAGTCACAGAATACTGCTGCAGAAGCTAGAAACCTATGGATTCAGAAGAGTTGCTCTCGACTAGTTTCGGTCTTACCTATCTGAAAGAACACAAAGGGTATTCTTTGACAATGATATGTCATCCCGTCTGGATATGGATGCGGGTGTACCCAGGGTTCTGCTCTTGGACCAATATTGTTGCTGCTATATGTCAATGATATCTCTCAAATTCCAATTAGGGGCAAATATACCATTTTTGCGGATGATACAACATTACTTTGGCATGACACTGACACCAAGAGGTTAAAGAATATTGTTGATGAAGATTTAATTCTTGTAAAGTCATGGTGTGAATCTAATAGATTAACTTTTAATATTTCTAAAACTAATATTTTAACTTTTAAATGTAACTTTGGAACTGTCACTTTGCAAAATGAAACAATAAGTCCTTCTGAAACATGCAAATTTTTGACTCTGACGATTGATAAGCAATTAAAATTTGAAAGTCATATTTCCTCTTTAATGGGGAAGTTATCATCCAACTGTTATGCTATTAGAGTAATAACACATTCTCTGGGACTTGATGTGGCTAAAATTGCCTATCATGCTCTTATTGAGTCTCATCTGAGATATATGGTATTATGTTTTCGGGTGTGTGCTCTCAGTATTTGTTCAGCTCTCTATTTATTTTGCAAAAAAGAGCCATACGCTACATGTGTGTAGCTCCCTTTCAAAGCCCCTGTAGGCCATTATTTTTAAAACACTCTGTCCTGACATTGCCATGCCTTTTTATTTTAGAGACTGTTTGTCTTATCCACAAAAAATATCGCCATCAGCTTGGCCCCTCCTCCTCGGGTTACAATCTCCGAAAAACCTTCTCTTTACCTCTGCCTATACCAAAAAGTGAGCAGATTAAGTCCTCTATTGTGTACGGGGGCAGAAGGCTTTTTAACCACCTACCCCTTTATATAAGGCTAATGAATTGTGAAAAACGTTTTAGGAAAAATATAAAGAAATTTTTACTTGCTAACGCATTTTATTCTCTAGACGAGTTTTTAAATACAACTTTTTGACAGTGAAGTGTTTTGCGTAGCGTGATGTGACTTCTTACTACCTTTTCTTTAGGTGTGTTCTATATTCTATGTATGTAAGAATTGTTAAAATTTCTGTATTTTTGTAAAAGATTATGTTGTCAACTATCTTTAAGGTTTTGTATAATGCTTTGTTAACAACAGATTATGTTACGTAACAATAAAGCTATTTTTGACTTTTGACATACTGACAACCTCTAAGTTAATATTAGTGTACCAAGGGTCGCTATCTTCGCTTTTAACCAGCCTAGCCAAGCGTCGTCGTCACTGGTGATCCTGACGATCTCGCCTAAGACCGAGACGAGTAGGTGGGTGGTTTTGTCGAGCTGTTGGAGGTGGCTTTAATTCTCCTTCTTCTTTCCTGGGCAACTCTGGATGAGTCCGAGCCGCATCAACCATTGCTCTCCATCTCCTCTTGCCACGCTGGACTCCCATCCTATACAAATCTGCTGCGACAACATCTTTCCATCTTTTTCTTGGTCTACGCATTGACATTCCATCATCTGATCTCTCTCAAATGAATACTATCTTTTTCAATCTGCTGTTTTTCGATCTTACACAACAGAGAAGTTTTTTATTTCCCGTTGATTGAGGACCCAGGTTTCGCTGCTGGGCGAATTGTAGCCCTGGACTAAGTTAGTTTAGATTGTCTCCTTAGCAATTTAGATTTCAATACTGTTGTGAGAGAGTAAAATGCCCTATTTCACGCCATTCTTCGTGCTGACACATCTTTTTCTACTCATTGTCATCCGTGATATACCCATACCGCTCCTAGGTTCTTAAATTCCTTAACCACTTCGAAGTTGACCTCATTAAGGTTTATATTCTGCCTAATTCGAGGCCTTGGAATCTTTGTAACCAGCATATATTTTGTTTTTTCTCCGTTTAATCGTAAATCCAGATCACCTGCTTCTTCCTCCAGCTGTGAAAAAACCTCTCGCATATCTCCTACTGAGTGAGCTACTGTGTCTATGTCATCAGCAAAAGCCAGAGAGAGAGCGGTTTTGAATTTTGATGAGCAAAATCTTCTGTTAGGTTCGACGCTATTCTGTCTGTTAACTGCATATTCCAAGGCAAAACTAAAATAACAACGGTGATAGGGGTCTCCTTGTCTAAGTTCTGGTGTTACTGAATGGCGATATGTTCCGTTTCTTACCCTTACCTGTTCATATGACTTTGTTACGTATATTTGCGTTAGCTCTACTTATTTCCTTGGTATCTTACGCATTGCCAGCAATAACTTGCTTCATTTTATGGAGTCATATGCTTGCTGGAAATCCACGAAGATTTGGTCGAGGTCCTGGTTGAACTCCCGGTTTTTTTCTAGTTTTTCTCTGTTCGAAAATATTTGATCCATCGTCTGACCATCACGAAATCCGCATAACAATATCTTCCGCATAGGGTTAAGCCGCCTCAGTATCATAATTGCTAGGACTTTGTATGCTGTGTTGATAAGCGATATACCTCTAAAATTTGTAAATTATTCCATGCTTTCTCTCTTAGGTATAGGTATAATGATGCTTTCATTCCACTCCTTGGTATTCTTACATCTACTGAAGGTACTTTATTCTCCTTCTGTGTCACTCTCAATATTTAGTAACTGTTGAAAATATTCCTTTATTTTCCGAAAGTTTCTGTTCTCATGGCTTTTGTTTCTCCTAGGCTTCCACCTTTTCTTACTAGCTTTACTCCCCTAAAAAATGTTCGTACTTGATTTATATGTCTATTTCTGGCTAATTCCTTCTTATTTTTAGCTTAAAGCAATCGTCTTGTCTCTGTTCTCATCCTGTGAAATTTTTACTTCTCATCCTGTGAAATTCTCATCTGTAGGATTTTTATTTCTAGCGCTTCTTCGCATTCTCTGTCAAACCACTTTCTTTTTGGGCGTTTCTTCCTTCTTCCAATGGTTTCCGTCGCTGCTTCTTCAATGATGTTGTTTTTTGCTGCCTTGTTTTTGTTTGCCTAGACAGCCTTATGGCTATTTGATATTCAACTTTTTTATTCGGAGCTTGAAGGGCTTGGAGGTTTCATCCTGTCTTTTGTTCATTTTATCAAAATAATTCATCAAATTATCAGTATCGCTGTCTGCTTCTGTCATATTTCGTGCATTAGTGATGCTGACTACTAGAGTGTCGTGCATCTATAAAAATATGGTTTATACGGTTACGAGTTGTTCCGTCGTTAGAAACCCATGTAACTGTATAAATGTTCTTTCTTTCAAGTTATGTGGATTTTACAATCACAAAATTAAATATTGTTAGCTAAGGAAAAATATATTAGCCGGTATCCGTAATCGTTTGTTGTATCGTGTATGTCTTCCTCTCTTAGGTATTCCTCTTTTCCTAGCTTAGCATTGAAATCTCCCATTACTATTTTTATATCATGCCTTGATGTTGCTTTATACTGTTGGTCTAGTAGTTCGTAAAACTCCTCCTTGCTATCCTTCAGCATTTTCTGTTGGATCATGTATAGAATATCCATTACCATTTACTTTTAAATCTTATATAGCAAATTCTTTTATTGACTGGTTTGAAATTTATAACTGCTGCTTTTAGCCTCTTTGCTATGGCAAAGCGTAAGTATCCTGACCAGAAGCCTAGAGTGTTTTTCATCTCCATATTCCCCGTTCCTGTCTATCTAATTTCTTGTATAGCAGTTATATTTCTGCAGTTGTTTCATTGCTCTTGTTGCTATTTCAATTCTTTACCAGGTGTGACCGATGCCCTAGTTCGTGTAGGTGGGGATAGGGATTGAGTGGGATAGACTAGAGATGCTATCTGGAAACTAGGTTGCGCATCACCACTCCATAAATTCAATCCCATCAATACTGACAATAAGGTGACTGTTAGCGGCATCCTTGTAGGTTTTCATGCTGTTCCATCTTGACTATGGTGCCTCACCGAGGAGATGGGTCGTTTTCGACTACGTTCGTACTAATAATAAGAATCTCACTTGTCTGTTAACTTATACGAATCTTAAAAACCTTTTCGTATTTGTATAAATTCGTGTCGCGCGCAAGTCTTACCAACTGTGTTTTGTTTGAATCAGCTATCATAATTCGTATCTGTACTAAGGTAATATTATAGTAAGATAATAAAAATTAAGACGGGTGAAAATCGGTGTGAAAAAATCATCCTCATCACTGAATCCATCCTCCTCGTTATCTGTCAGATTTGACATCCTTACTGCTAATTTCTTTACTTATATTTAATATAAACAAGCTTTCCTGAACGGGTGTTTTTTTATCAGTATGTGTGATTTTTAAAATTAGAAGTAACACCGGTTGGTCCGACCCAAAAAATTGGTTTATTAAAATGGTTTTGTCCTGTTCTGCAGATGATGATTTCCCTATTAGCTTGAGTTGGCCATCTTCTGAAATCAGATCCACTAAGAGAGCAACAGCTCTTTTAAGTTCTTCATGCGTAATACGTATCGGTACACATCATTTCAATCCACTGTCTTAAATTGTTCATAACAGATGCTTCTGCTGGCCTCAAAAATGGACTTGAGATATTTGAGAAGGAAACTGATCTCTTCACTTGTACAACTTGTGTCCAAAGTTGTACAAGTGAAGAGTCGCATTTTTATCTTCACAAATAGAAAATTTTCGTTCTGATCCCAAAACACATCATCGGATAAGAATGAAGTCTTGGTTTTAGCAGGGGAGATACTCTCTAAGACAATGTTTGTTAACCTGAATGCTGTCAATCCAAGCCACTGTACTGCCCTATCTGGTTGCTACAAGCATTTTCAGCGATTTACTATTGCCACATTGTTTTTCTTTTAAAACTGTATTTGGCACATGTTTTAATCTAAATAATTGTTTACTAAACTTCGAAGCGTCTCCATTAACTCCATATCCTTCATAAGCAAATTTATTCCATGAGAAGCACATCCAATATACTGAATACCTGGGTATTGAGAACTGAGAACTGCTGCCTGGCTACTTCTCCAAATAGAGGGAGACATAATTGTTTAATTGTGCCACTGGAGAATACTAGTGGACTGTACTTATTTATTTTGTATGTTTATCGAAGGACCACAGCTTATATGGCGCTGAACCAATTAACTTAATAAATGAAACAAAACTTTTACAATACAAATTATGCTCATTTATTAGATCCGAAGGCGGGAAAATGGAACAGTTATTCATTAAAGCAGTTGTAAACTATCGATTGTATTTGCTTCTGTATACTTAATTTAACCTTATTTACACTCAATTTGCTTCTTAGCAGGTAACTTCACTCACTTCTAACTACTAACGATCCTAGGTCACTAAAGGTGTAAAGAGAGAGAGCGAGTGAAAGAGAAGGAGAAAAACCCGTCTTAGGTATTAGGGGTAATAGGGATAATAAGGAAAAACTTCCGTGAGCAACTTCTCACTCCGATCGCGACTACGACTCGCGACAGTGCTTCAACTTAACTGTGACAGCAACTCAACTCGACTGTGTACTGCAAATCTTTGGACCAGTATTTAGCCATCAAGAGTCTGAAGAGAGAGAGAGAGAGAGAGAGACCCATATTAGAGTTTAAAGAGTAAAGGGAACACGGGTAACTCGTGACCCAACCTGACTTCTCAACTGAGATCGACTCTGTAACTAAACTTTGACAGCTTGTTTTACTTAGTGGGTGTAAAAATGCTTAATAATTGCATCTTTCATCAACAAGGGATGTGAAAAAGGGCTTAAGACCTAAGAGCCTGACAATTTCATCGCAATTTATGGGTTTTATTTGTTGTCTTTAAAAGTTTGAAACGTTTAAAAGTAACCACTTCAAATTAATTATTTTCTGACCTGTGGGAACCTTCTAGGGATCGATGGTGTCCTTAAAATTATGAACATAAAGTAAATACACCTCAATGACAGAAAAGGGTATTATTGGGTTATTTCCCAACATGTATATTCCAATGTTTCATTTCATTCGTCATTTAATTTTTGATAAGATGCATCCAGATGTGTGGTACACATCTCTTTTTTAGTAGGAATATTAAATGTTGAATCGATTTGAGGTCGTCAGTATTCCGGTCAAAATCTCGGTCAATTGACCACCAGGCACAACACTGGTGAAATGTAAATCTTGCAAATATTATAAATTTCGTGTAAAAATAAATCTTTAGGGACCTAGTCGCTATATGTCCAGTTCGTCTATATCATCTTTAAGTTAGTACCATTCATATGATTTAAATCTCAATAAAGATTCGAATCGCCCAACTAAATAAGGCAATCCCCTACAAACGAAGACTTTGTTGAGCAGGCGTCCAATGGAAATTGGATCTCCTCATTGTTGTTGGTCTCAATACTTATTGAGTCATCTTTGGTCCAACTGTACTCGGCTCATGGAAATGAATCACGATCAGAAAGGATTACTAGGCACGACTCCTACAGGGAAAACGATAAAAAACTTGTGGCATAGAGCAGTGGTCAGATGTAATGCCAAGACAACATTCACCCATTGGCGCAGAATGTTGCGTGCTGGGTTAGTCATCACCCAACATCTTTTACCTCCAGAAATTTGTTGAGAAAGATAGATTTTTCAGTTCGCAACGTTGCAAAATGCCAAATTGATCATCGCTGTTGCAATTTTCCATATAATGTGGGACACCCGCTATAATTCCAGTTTTAGCTGGATCTGTGAATTCCCTTATACGATACACATTTTATTTAATGAAAGAGAATAATCACTCTGTTTAATTACATAATCAATTGAGACTTAACATTTTATCAATATGAACACCATCTGGTAATGCGTCCTCTGGCTATTAATAAACCGAAATAATAATCCCAATGTCAAGGGTCAATTTCAATAAATTCGGTATTGAAAGTATCTTTATTAAATTAATAACCGAGACAGGCCGTTTCATCCCAAATTAGTAAATTTACGTAATAATCATATAACGTTCATAAGGCAAAAGTACGCAGGGTGTCTTTGAAATGAAAAAATGGCAACACGATCTTGAACTTTATCATGAGCAAAGATTAATTTTGCATATACCAGTTTAACAAATAATAAAATAAGTTTTCTAATTTTTACCTTAATTCACCCGACTATTAAATCAATTTGGGAAAGCGTTAGGTAGGTAGTCTTAAACCGGTTTTCATGCCATGCAAAAATTTTTATTGTTAACTTTCAAATATATTATGATGATATATAGTGACAGTTAACATTTAACGATCGCTACAATAAATTATATATAAAATGATTTAGATATATTAAAAATATACAAGGTGGTCCAATAAACGAATTTTGTGGAGTTGATTTGTACTCCAAATGCAAAACGCTATAAAACCAAGCATGTTATAAACTCCGCCTATCCGCGCAGAACATTGCTTGTTTGTTAGAGACTCGTCCGCCAACATTTCACCGTTGGGAAAATTTTTATTATGACCTAACGTTTAGAATTTGTGCTCTACAGTAAATATAAAAAATAATAATTAAAAAACTGAAAAGTGGTATCCTAAAGTTATTCAAATCGTCAGTAAACTAGCGTAAGTCGACACAATATCTACCTGTCTGCGCAGAACGTCGCATATTTTCTAGAGACTGCCAACCTCTCACCGTTTGGGAAAACTTTATGATCTAATTTGATTAAAATAATTGTAAAGAAATCAAGTGTTATGCAAAAATACTTAAAATGACCATTTCGAACCCATTTAATACGTGTCAGGACCTAAATTCTTGAGAGGGCGTATTATAATAGTTACAGTTATTTTTATTTCATTTTAATACATGTACAACATCTTATCAGGATGTATTACAACAATAAACTTGTAAACAGTAAACTTTTAAACAGTAGCAAAATGATAAATGTATTTACAGTAACTTGTGGTGTATATTTGGAACGTGTAAGAGGACAGAATGATAGATGTATTGCTTACGTCAGGATTCGAGATCCTTAATATAAGATGATACGATACTACATACCTAAAAAGGAAAAGGTACCTGTGAGTAAATATTTTACCCTAGTTATTGTGATTGTTAGATAAAAGTAAAATACGTTTACACAAGGCCATTTCAGGTTTATAGCACCTGTACTATCAATAAGACTAACATCCTTCGAATTATAGACATCAGTAGACCTTGTTAAAAAGTTGTTCTCCAATCCAGGCAGAACAAAACCTGATGTCCAGCATTAGAAATCGAGTTGATGGGATAGTGCTAGCAAGCACTCTACAAAATAACACACTGATGTAATGGCCAATTACACAGTCTACAAAATAATCCCAGGTGCCACAACACTCTGGGTTGCACTAGTGCCAAGCACCTACTTACACTAGCTAGCGTTGTTTTACGTACCAAGGTATCAGGGCACTATACTTAGTACGGAAGGATGCGCATTTAAGTATTAGTTTCTTTATACTGATAATGATTAAAATAATAAGAAAAACATGAGGTAAAACATTGCTCAGTGAAAACTCTCACCTTTGTAATTTGACAGGTTTGATAGTTCAATAAAGGCACTAACCACAACACTAGAGACAAGTTACGGGAGAACAAGTGGGTACTGCTGCGCGACTGTTTTCGATTAAAATTACCGTCGAACTGAATTCTAAAAAGGATCATATTAGAAATATCCCTTAAAAGAATTCTGGTAAACATCTGTCATCGCCTATGTTTTTGAGAACTCGTAAATACCAACACTCCCACACATTATAATTTTCTCCGAAGTGACCTTTTTACCCGCATAAGTACTAGTAAGTGCTATTTCTGTTTATTTTGTTAACTCCGAAAAACCTCTTAAAATCATAAAACTTAAAGATTCTCACAGATCGTCCTTATCTTTACATGTCAGCCCTTAACATTCCCATCGGTTATCGTTGCCTTTTTTATTAATTTTTGATGGTCGACAAAAACCAGATAAAATATAATAAGTAAAATAAATTCACGTCTTAAATACGTTAGATAACGTTCAATTAATTGTGTACTAAGAATTCATAATTTTTATCAACCGTTGCATTCATACTGTTATTGTTTCATTGAAGTTGATAATTTTATATTGTTAATGCAGATATACTAATCAATACACATTTTTTCGGATTGTTGATAAAACTAAATTATTTAAGTTATCAGCATTTTGAAAGAATTTATTTTTGTAGCCTAGGTGTTTCAGGTGCGCACTTTTAAAAGCTTTAAAAGGCAAAATTTAAAAGTTTAAAAGTGAAAAAATTAAAAACTAATAGGTTCAAATAAACTTTTAAATGGGACCTACAAAAGTACTTAAGAGCATTATTAAACCTGCGGTAAGATGTAACGCACCACACAATTCTGCACCAGCTCTGTTGTGCTTCCAGGAGCCGTCTGTGTACCAGATTGATCCCATGTTTCCCTAAGAAGATCAATTAAAGTCATGCCACTCCTCTTTGTCTCCAAAGGAGAGGACATTCTAGTACATCCTATGAACAATTTTTAGCGTGGCAAGGATGTAGCCTGTATCCTCATGGCCTCTAATTGTATCAGAAGGTGCAGGAAGTTTCAACAGACAGCTTTCTCTTTGCAGAAATACCAAACGGTATGTTATGCCCCGTATGTGAGAAAAGTTTTCATGATAGATAAGAAGATCCAGAAGGATTTAAGGGGAGAGACCCCAAGGTGCTACCAAAAAACCCTCCTGGCCCAAAGCACGCAAGTACCTTTCTTAATTATGATATTTGCGTGATCGTACCAGAAGAGCTTGGAAACTCTGTTGAAGCCTGGAGTATTTCAGTTGCACGTCTCCCAGAGATACAATAGTTGGTTAGCCGAAATGACCTCTCCTTGTGAAAAGTCAAAGCTGGTCCACTAAATGAAGGACTTTCATCATAAAGTCCCTTCATCGCTTTACGGGCTACCAGGTCTGCCCTGACATAGCATTTCTTTATTAAGAATAACCTGGACCATCCTATATAGATGATTACACTTTAATCTATTAATCGTTTTGGTAGTAAGGTCACGAAACGTTAAAATAATATCTTTTCAAAGACAATTACATAAAACATTTGATATTCACCGAAATGCTTAACGAACCGTATCTTCGTATTGCATAAATAAGTGTACAGAGGTCATTTTTATGAAATTAGATTTTTAAAATTGCATGAGCAACCGTACGGCGCAGCAACATTTTTTATTCTTTGTACTTATACATAAGAGGAGATGCAAGTGCACATGCGTTTGATGTCAAGGCGTTCTATTTGCGACTTGAGATAACTGACAATAAGATATTTTTGATTTAAGCATATGGCTCAAAAAGTACCGAAGGTACTTTATTTCAGCTAAGTTTTACCAACTCACTCGATGGTCAAGTTAAATTTTAATTACCATCAATATTTCTGTCAAAATTACAAAACTCTCTTGAAAATCAAGAGATACCCATCGACATTGTACTCGTTTTCAGCTAATTATTCCCAGTTAATACAAGGTGTCTCAGAGAGTTTTGCATTTTTCTTTTAAATTTTGCTAGGCAACTTTCTAAACGTGGAAAACGTTTTAGTGTAAATTTATGTGTGAAAAATAACATCATCAAGTCGCCCATTTAGCCGCTGGCACTCTTCCAAGCGAAGCCTTAGATTTTCAGTAGTAATGGCTTCAATTTCTTGCTGAGTACGATTTTTAAGCTAAATCAAAATTGTTGCGGCGCTCTAAACTCGACTCTTCAGATAGGCCCACAAAAAAATCATTTGGAGCAAAGTCAGGACTCCTTCGGGGCCAGTTAATATCACTTTTTTTATATTAGTTTTTTATTTGGGCACAGTACTCTTACAGATTCAATTGCGGTATTGATGTATAGCAAGTAGCCCCATCTTGCTGAAACCACAACTGCTCATTTAAGCCATCAGCGGTTTGGAGGGCGGGGCCAAAAAAATCATGGACCATTGTGGCATATCTGACAGAATTGACCATTACTGTTTGCCCGTTGTTATCTTCAAAAAAGTATGAGTCTATTATGCCTCTGGAAGAAATTGCTGCCCAAATAGTAACTTTAGGAATGTTCTTCAGGATTTTCTTCCGACCAATAACGACTATTTTGCTTATTGACGTGCCCATGCAATAAAAATGTGCCTCATCCGAGAAGAAAATGTTGTCAAAGTTATCAAATCCTTTTAACATTTGGGTGGCAAACATCAATCGTATGGGATAATCTGTTTCCTTTAATCCTCTTGCATTTTAAAAGGATGTAGATTCGGGTCTTTCTTCAAAATGCCAAAAACACTAGATTTATGTAACTAGAGAACCGCAACATGTTTCCGCACTGATATGTGTTGATACTGGGCAACTGCATCACGAACACGGTCAATATGTTGATGGGTGCGCACATTTTATAGGAGTCCCGGAGGGTGAATATTTTCAGTCGAACAGCTTTCTTCAAATTTATTTATCCAAGATTTGACGACGTTAGTACTAGGTGCTTCATTGACGTTGTGAAGAGCATAACGAGAACAAAACCGACGCCGAACTGCGATGTAGGAATGATTTAATTCATCAAAACTACGGACACAAAACGCTCGTTGTTGGGCATCAAACCGATTCATTATTACATCCGTCAATTCTGACAATAAATTTCCAAGGATTGTTTTACCCATTGCGAAAAAGTAGGTAATTTGAACTGAATAGGATTAAAAGCTACAAATAAAATAAAAGTGCAAAACACCTTGTATAATAGTGAAGTTTTTTTCAGTTAATGTAAGGTTATCTGTTGCCGTGTATACAGCCTTTTTGTTTTAAAGAGAGTCCGAGGTTTTTGAGAAGCTGCCTTAACTATATTCCTGTTATATGATCATGCTAAGACATATTGCTTACAACCTTCACATCTAACAAGCGAACCGACGAAGACGGAAGAGCGGCAAAGTAAGCCCGGACATAATAAGACTTGGAGGCAGTCTTCTCTGTAAATACAGCAGCCTGAGTCTTAGCTGCGAAATTGTATTATAAGTTTTATCGAGAAGGTCATTAATATATAACAGGAAGAGGGTAGGGGACAAGATGCTTCCCTGAGGGACACCTGCGTTAATTTGAAACCTATGCGAGGTTTCTCCATCAACGACCACCTGGATGGATCGGTTCTCAAGGAAGCTTCCATAAGAGGCAAACCATAAGAATCATGTCAGACTCTATCAAATGTCTTTGGAATATCGAGAGGTATTGTACAAAATTCGTACATATTTCTCGATAGCCTCGTACAGGACATAGGCCAACAGATCGCCAGTAGACCTGTGTTTTCGAAAACCATACTGAGGTCGCTATTGATGTTGGTGGACTTCAGCTATTTCAAAATTTGCTGGTTGACAAGTTTCCAGTCTCCAGGGAAGCGACCTCTTCTATATGAAAGCAAAAATAATCTGCACAACGGTGGTGTCAGCACGACCGCAATAATAATATCGGCGATATTCCATCAGGGCCGGTGGCCTTCTGAGTGTTCGAGTCTTTGAGGACTTTTTGAAGATCTTTCTTGACGAAGTCCGTGGTGTTTTGCCTTTTGGGTCTACCGAGGAGTTTCATGCGAACATCTGACCCAGAAAATCTGCCAAAAAATCCACAATATTGTAAAAATGAAAATTAACTCGTCGACATGCTATTCTTTCTCAGCAAATTTTTACCAACTATTCCAATGGTAAAATTTCAGCCAACTTTCATTTACATCGAAACAAAGGTTCCATTGAGGTTGCGATTTCCAACCCGTTTAAAAGAAACTAGGGTTATTCCGCTTCATAGGGTGCGTTCACCCTATATTTATTTTGTCTTTTAAGGTCATTGAAAGGGTTGCACGAAAAGAATTATCTTTTTGATCTAATGCAATTTGGTGTCCCCTAATAGGGATTCATGTTGGAATATAAACAAAAATCAATTTTCTAATAATCTTTGTACAATATATAACTGTTAAGTCGCCAGACGCCGCCAGACATAATTTTTATTTATGTGACATCGAAAATGAATCGAAAGTTGTTGTTATAAAAAGAGCTGATTAGGCATCAGCGTTATGAATGGTTATTATGCGCTTATTAAATATAGAGTTTAGGTTTGAATAGAGTTTTTAGTTGATATAGAAAAGTCGTGCGGGTACCTTCTAAGTGTTTCTCACTAACAGTAATAAAAGTAAATCAAAATAGACATATTTAAATTTTATTTAACCCATATAACCAATAATTCCTTAATGTTTTGTATGGAAATGTTGAAAATAGCTCTTTTTTTAGAGCGTGTTCTTCGTGAGATAAAGCTGATTTTTTTCAAATCCGCAGTAATTTCTACTAAATTAGAAGATTTAATTTATTTTCAAACTAGTTTAACTTCTTAATATTGTTAAAATAATATTTTTTATGCCAATTCATTGTTTAACAAAAACGAAGATTCAAAACGTTAATTTCACCCGAAATAAATACATATTTACAACAATTGACATGAAGATTTTAAATCCGGACCTGTATAGCGGAAAAGTCTCAACTTTTTTGCATACTGTAAATATTGGTACATGCCAAATACATAATACATAAAAAAATCTTAAACGTCCGGACTATTCAGGTCAGATCAAAGAAAATATGTTATATGCTTTAATGGCTATATGTTTTATGGATATATGTGTAAATCACATCAAAATTATATTTATTTTGCTTTAGCTGCATAATACCTGACGAACTCAACCGTTACAATGATCCCCAAAAAAGCTCCAACTGTAGGAGTGCTTTTGATCTGCCTGTTGATTCTCTGTGATAAATCCATTGCCAAAGATGCCAGTATTGAAGAGGAGGAATACGAAGCGAGGAACTTCCTTATTCTATTAAATAGACAAAGCGACAGGGATGCGAATAGACTGGCCCTAGCCAACTGGGCCTACGCCTCTAATCTCACTGAGGAAAATTTAAAAATTCAAGTTAGTTATCTAGTTAGAAGTTTCCAGTGAGTAGCTTATAATTATTATTTTTTACAGTTAGCAGTGGGGGCAGAAGTAGCCAAAAACGAAAAGGAAGCATGGCAGAGGGTGACCCAATTCAACTGGCAACGTTTCTCGAATTACGGCTTAAAAAGACAGTTTAAAAAGTATTCCGTATTGGGAACTGCTGCACTGCCCGAAGAAAAGTTTACTAGACTTCACAAAATTATCAGTGATATGGAAGCCATTTATTCTAAAACTAAAATATGCCCGAAAAATAAGAAGGAGGGGGAGGAGTGCAAGTTAAGCCTGGAACCTGGTGAGACACGTTCTATATTTATTTAGGGCTTTCATCTTTAATTAAAATAAATTACATTTATTGTCTAAGTGCAAAAAGTCCTGAAATTGTATTAGGCTGTCTGTATCTTCTTTATACTCCTGAAGATGGTGGGCATATTAAAAAAAGAAACAGCACCAGCCCAACGATATGATGAAGATCAAATAGTTTTTATTAGTTTAATATTAACATCTTTATCTTATTCCTTTTTAGATTTAGTGAACATATTGGCAACTTCCAGAGACCCTGAGGAGCTCAAACACGTTTGGGTCGAATGGAGAAACTCCATTGGTCCGAAATGTCGAGAGTTATATAATGTAACCAGATTATTGGTTTGTTTGATATCACATTAATGATTTTATTACTTTTAGCAATACGTTAATCTTTCCAACGAAGCTGCCCGATTAAACAACTTCACGGATAATTCTCAATATTGGCTGCACGGTTATGAAGACCCAAATTTCCGCAATGTGATGCAAAGTGCGTGGGAACAACTTAGACCTCTGTACCTTCAAATTCACGCATACGTTCGAACAAAATTAAGGCAAAAATATGGGGATATTGTTAGTGAAAAAGGACCTATACCAGCACACTTATTAGGTATGGTGTATTTATTATACAGGAGATATACATGGTATCCCGCATCGTTAGTTGAAATGTAAGAAGCTTTAAGTACACGTCTTTTCAAATTAAATAAAAACGCAAAACGTGTACATCTATTTTTATTTATTTCAAAGTTACACGCTCAAAAATGTTATTTGAAGATAATATTAAAAATAGATCCGTAAAGTAAATAAAAACTACTATATTTTTTTTTCGGAGATCACAAATACAAACGAAACTGTTTTATGATATACAAGGCAATTCTTCTCTGAACATATTTTTGCCTGTACGTCATTAGTAATCGTACATATAAGACATCAACACAGCAACTAATAATTATTGACATGCAAGCGAGCAAGTTTAAGTGCAGCTCCAATTTCTTAGCGAGTGACGTTTTCTTTATCAGAATGCCCTACCGATTTCCTTCTCAAGAGTACGCAGACATGCATTTTGTGTATGGCTACTGTAACGGTATTGCTCGTCAAAAAGTTATCGAATATCGACATCGGCTTGGAAATAGACGCATTCCTCATTACAGAACATTTCTGGAAGTGCACAGACAATTTCGGAAATGTGGTCTGCGTGATTACGATGTTACGATATTGCTGACGTGATCTTTTCGATCGGGGAATGAACTTATCAGCAAGTAGTAGATACTGTTGTAAGGGATCGAACTAACAGTGTATGTCGAATCTGTCAACTATTAGTCCCGTCTTAATATTCATTTCTACAGAACAGCCTTCTGGACAGATGAAGCAACATTTACAACGCGTGGTATGACAAATCTGAGAAACCTGCATAGGTGGGAATCAGAAAACCGAAAAGCTGTACGTCAATGTATTTTTAAACATTAATTTTCTGTCAACGTTTTTGCCGCCCGGACCTAATCGATGACTTGTTGATTGGTCCTGATATGCATCCTGCAAGGTTGATTGCGAACAGTTACCTTGAATTTCCTATGAACGTACTGCAAGGACTTTTGGAGGATGTCCCACTGAATATTCGCCTACACATGTGGTTTTAAATGGATGGGGCTGCACCGCATTTCGGAATTGCCGGCCGAAATTGGGTTACCGTCAACTATCCCAAAGGCAAAATGGATTGATCGAGGTGGTCTTGTTGCCTGGCCACCAGGATCATCCGATCACAATCCCCTTAATTTTTATTTTTGGGGGTACATGAAAGATTTAGTCTATGCGCAAGTGTCAAATACAAGAAAAGATTTAATGGAGCCTATTCAGCAGGCTGTTGAACAAATAAGACGAAACAAGGCCTAAATACTGTTGGCTTACTGGACCAAGCCTGCATTTAACAAGTGGACATTTTTAAAATATTATCCATTGACCTTTTTTTAAATAAAATCATTCTCTATTTATTTTAGTATTATCTTCAAATAACATACATGGGCGTGAAACTTTGAAATAAATAAAAATGGATATAGAAGTTTTGCGTTTTTTTCAATTCGAAAAGAAGTGTACTTTACGCTCCCAAACATTGAACATAACAATACGGGACACCTTGTATAAATATGAATTCAGTTAATAGCTTGTAACAGCCTGTAAATTCTTATCACAGAACCGTCATTTGAATAGTTAAAAGTATAACACATCCTGGTTTACTTAGGTACATATGTACGTACTTTTTTCTATTGATTAGGTAAAGTTAATTATTTATAGATATGGAAGTAATTATTACTAAGTAATATCAAGCTCTCGCTAATTAGCGCAAATGATATAATTATTACTTTTGGTTAATTTATTTTTATTTTAGGAAATATGTGGAGCCAGGCGTGGAACAACATTGCAGATTTCATGCTTCCTTACCCAGAAGTTCAAGAGCCAGACCTTACAGCTGAATTGAAAAAACAGGTATAAAATAGTAATTTTATTTAAAAAACAACAGATACAATAAAAATTTGTCAGTTACTTTTCGATTAAAAAAGATTAGATCTAAAACATAGAAAATACCTTAGATATAGTGGGTGACACAGAAACCATGTAACAGGCTCTCATTTTCTTGGATTATGATTTTTTTTTAAATTTTGGATATGTGGATATATTTACTATATTTTTTTAACTTCCGGTTGAACCGGAAATACCTACAACTTTCTTATTATTTATGAAACTCTACATATGTTTTTATGCCATTCGCCGCGAATTAATATTTTCTTTTTAGAGACATATGACAAGTTGACATTTAATTGACGAGTGAAAAAATTAAAAGTGATTTTAATGTAAATAATCTATAGTTATAGATGTAATTATAGATGGCTATGGACATCGCGTTACCAATTGTTTTAGCTAAGTGTGTTGGTATTTAGAAATTGTGAACATGCGTATATTTAATTACCACTTTTTGTTGTTGTCAATAATCATTAACTGTTGAATTTTATTTTTTGCAAATTCTTTAGATATTTAGAAAACTAGGATATAAACTGGACCATTTTATTTAATATACATATAATGCATTTAGCTGTACTCTGTTATAACATTTTAAAAATATAAAATTATCGTCTAAAAAAAGGGCAATAGTTCTTATTTAATTTTTCAAGCCTAATTTATAAGCGCAAATTGCGGATAATACTTTTATTGTGTGATTTTGACAGTACTTTTTTTAATTAAACCAATTAATAAATGATAAAGCAATGTCCATAGCCTTCTAGATGATTTACATTAAAATTACTTTTAACTGTCACTTGTCAATTAAATGCCAACTTGTGAAGTGTCACTGAAAAGAGAATTTGAATGTGCGGCGAATAGCATAAAAAAAATACATAGAGTTCCTTAAAAAAAAGTTGTAGATATTTCTGGTTAAACCGGAAGTTAAAAGAATATTTTTTATGTAAATTAAGTAGGTTCATAGCTTATACACATATCCAAAATTTCCAAAAAAAAAATCAAAACCCAAAAAAAATCAGAGCTTGTTACATAGTTGGTGTGCCACCCGGTATTATACCATATTTTGGTATACATATTCCTCAAGTGTTTCAATGTACAGGCATCAACTTTAACATTCCAGAAACGTTATCCTAAGGATGTTTTTAAGGTATTCCTAGACATAACGTAAATTTCTATTAAGAGAATTGGATTTTTATCTACAGGGTGACTGGATTCCGGAGAAATTATTAAAAAGAAAAACGAAAATCTTGACAATTTTTTTCTATCCCTTGAGCAAAATATGTCACATTTCCTTTGCCAGTGCTGTTACCCAACACTATGATGATTTAAAATTTATTGAAACAGCGTTTCGTCTTGTGGCGTCCAACATCAGCTTTTCTTTCTCATATGGGCACCATATTGAACTTTACTAGATTTAAATAGTCCCTTTTTGAAAGTAAAAATTATTAAAAACAAAGAATTTTCTTCTTTTCATAGAGGTCTTATGGAAAGTACGCGAAATAATTATTGAATAATATTACAAGTTTTACAGAAATGGCCATATTTCTTCCATGAATTGAAAGAAAAAATGTGATATTGTTAAAGGCTTTATCAAAATCTAAATATCTTAAAAAGTCATGTAACAATTGCATTGATTTTAGTGTCTTTAACAAAAAGGTTATTTATAAATTTTCTTGTAAATACAACCCTTTTGGAGGTTTGGATTGGGCGGTTTTTCAATGGACTGAAAAAATATTATTACACTCAAAGGCTTTACAAAGATCTAAATATTTTGAATATACGAATTTGATCTAAATATTGAACGATTTTAATAATTTTAACTTTTTATTGATTTGCCATTATTGCAAAATTTGACAGTTGTCGCAAACGACTAATTTTAAAACCGCAATTAGTTAAGTGACCCTAAAAGTAAGGTCCTTGTATCAAAGCAATGCTGATAACTCGAAATCTTAGCAAAAACCGTTAAATTGGCAAAGAGAAAAAGATGAATTAATAATAAAATTATTTCCATTATGTCATTTGCCATAACTGCCAAATTTGACAGCTATGACAGGTGACAATTATCAAATTCTATTTTTTTAGAATTACACCGTAACGAAGATCTTTAAAACAGCAGAGGCATTTTTCAAATCCATTAACTTAACGGAGATGCCAGAGACTTTCTGGAAAAACTCAATTTTAGAAAAACCATCTGACAGAGAACTCGTTTGCCATGCATCTGCTTGGGACTTTTATGATTCAAAAGACTTTAGGTGAGTAACATTTTTAAATTTTACGCTTCTCATCTTATGCCCGAATTTAAATTTTCAGAATAAAACAATGTACAGAAGTTACCCAGGAACATTTCATTGTCGCTCACCATGAAATGGGCCACATCGAATATTTTCTACAATACAAAGATCTGCCGATCAAGTTCAAAGAAGGGGCGAATGATGGTTTTCATGAAGCCATTGGAGATTTGATAGCTTTATCAGTGGAAAGTACAAAACATTTAAAGAAAATAGGATTACTACCCAACGAAGATGATAATGGAAACATGAAGCATGTACTAAACAGATTGTTTAAAGTAAGTAGATTATTTGTTTATTGTTAGAAAATGGAAGAAACAGTGTTTATATTGAAAAAGATACATTCAGTTCTGCATTTGAAATTAAATCTTAAATAAAGGATTGAATTCAGAATAGAACAATAAAAATTACACTAGTTTTCAATTCTAAATAGTTTGGTTTTAAACGTAATTTGCTATTAGTGCCATTAATTTGTTGCCATAAAAATCTTTATATAGGATTTGAGCAGCTTAAGTGGGGCTTTCTCATGTGACATTAACAAGGCCTTTGACTATATCTCTTCTGATCTTTTTCTGAGAAAACTTTCTTTTTTCACAAATTAAGTATGAATGCACAGTTTAGGAAAATCTAATTTCATAAGATTTAGAGTTCTAACAGTGCCCATGTATGTCAATTTTAAAATACCAGTTAATAAAATAATAAATAGCAGTACTACAACCGATAGGCTTCATTTTTTTAGCTTGGTCTCCAGAAAATTACATTCCTTCCTTTCGGTTACCTGATGGATTTGTGGAGATGGGACGTGTTCTCTGAAAAAACCAAACCAGACGATTACAATTGCAAATGGTGGGAACTGAGAGAAAAGTATCAAGGAATTGAACCACCAATTGACAGAAGTGAAGAGGACTTTGACCCAGCCGCTAAATATCACATTATTGCAGATGTTCCATATTTAAGGTAATGTACAGAATATCCGAAATTCGAAGGTCACCATCGGGCTGTTGGAAACAGCTTATCAAAATGTCGTTTAATAATTAAAAAAAATCCAAATACTTCCGTACTTCTGCGCTTTGCAAGAAAACGATTTAATGATACAATTAATGATCAATCCGTCACAATCCGTCGTATGTTTCCTCTTTTTGAGTCCATCATCAACTTTTTATTGTTATTGTATCTTATTAAGGCATTATTTGCTATCATAATAATTAATAGCAAAATATCTTTCATGAACATTCACCAGATGTCCACGTAAAACATAGACGTACGTATTTCCTGAAAAAGTTCTACGACTGTTACCTGTTAATATATTAAGACGACAGTAACGTGAAAATTATTTCAGCGATTTTCAGAATGTGTGTACATTTCTAAATTTTTCAAATAGAAATTGGTATCTTTGTGTTAATGTGCTGTTTTTTCTTATAGATACTTCATTGCCTTTGTACTGCAATATCAGTTTCACCGCTCGCTTTGTGAAAAAGCTGGCCAATACGAACCGAACAACTTAGAAAAACAATTACACGACTGTGATATATATGAAAACACTGCCGCTGGGAACGTTTTAAAGTACGATTTAACATTTTAATGATATAACATTATTAATTTAATACTTCTAAAGGGAAATGCTGACAATGGGCTCATCTCGTCCCTGGCCTGATGCCCTTGAAGTGATAACCGGTCAACGAACTATGGACGCTTCTGGAATCTTAGATTTTTTCAAACCCTTGCAAAAATGGCTTGAAAACGAGAACAAGAAGAACAACGCCTTCATTGGATGGGAGCCCTCTAAGAAAGGTAAATATTATTATAAAATAAATGAATTTATTTCTGTTTACAATGGTTTTTAGTTTGCACAAGAACCCGACAAGAGCTGTTGGATAGCTCGTTGAGCACAACATCAGAGGGATTACCATCGACTTCTTGAGCAGCGTCTGTTATGTGATTTTTGTTCTCCACTATTTTATTTACTTTATTTTTATTATCCAATGTACTTATTTTTATTTTGTAACGTTAATTTAGAAATTTCAACTAATAAATAATTTGATACAGATTTTAGTCCGAAATATCTCTTTAGTAGTAAAACTCTTAAATGTCGGCATTCACGACAGACACAGGACGGTGCCCTTTTTCTGTTTGATCAATGCTGTTTTTCTTTCACAATATCCTATATATAGAGGATGAAATATAAAACTTTCCAGTTTTAAATTATTTTTAAAAGCATAAAAAAACCAATATTTAATATGAGAGCAATGGCCTCGTACGACAAGATACCGTAATATAATTTGATAGTTCAGACTGAAGCGTCGCGGCGCCATGGGTTAATTTTCTTTAATATACAGAGTGTTTGTTTAATAGTGCGACAAGATTTTGTGTTCCTGGGGCGAAATTAAGCCAAAGAATTCCTATGAATATATGGTCTAAACGTCTTAGATTTTACACTACAGGGTGGTAGATTTGAAAGAAAAACAGTAAGCATCCATACCGTTTTTCCTATATACAATTTAAATTTTTAAATTCAACATTGGCGTTCATACGGGCTTTGAACTGAATATTTTTTTTAAAGAAAACGCCACTGGTTTTTCTTGTCACAAAAAATATTTTTGAATTATTATCATATCATGCGTTAGAACAGTGAGCAGCGTGCGTTTGTCGTGGAGGAACTTTTTCAAAATCGCTTTAACGTAGTCCCATTAGGCCTCGTTCCAGACAGGAAATCCATTGTTACATAGGTCACTAGGTTTAGACAAACCGGGATCCGGGAATACCACAAGACTAAAAACTGGCTTCCCTCGGCCAATCAAAACACCTGAGAACCTTGAGGTAGTAAGAACTTGCAATTCCAAGGCGCTCTGCGCGTAAACATGCGTTTACCCTTGGACTTTCGATCTTTCAGTAAGGCGTATCCTTCGCGATGACCTACTTTACCATCACCAAGTTGCCGATTGTGCAGAAATCTCCGACTGCGACTTTCGAAAATGCGCGAATTCTCGAAACAATGCATGTAAGGGTTTCTCGAAAATGTTCTGAGAACGCAATTGTTTTTACAGCGATAAAGCCCATTTTCGTGGTTTTTTTTAAAATCCCGCGTATATGTTAACCGTGCAAGGACCCTACAAGGACTAAAGGCCGACATACAGACAGAAATTGCCAACATACCCGCTGCTATGCTGACAAAGGTCATGACAAAAAAAAATTATGTTTTATAAAATGTGTTTTATTGTATTTTAAAAAAAGAAAATTATGTTGCCGCACGCTGTATTTATCTCTCTAGGTAATTTTTCGCCCAATGAACGATTTTCGAATAAAAAAATAAAATCCATTATTCTGGATAGCCTTAACGCCTAAATCTGTATCTTAAAGAAAGAAAGAAAGAAAGTATAACTTTTGTAACTCTATTTTCAGCATTTTTTTAAAAAGTTTTTCTGGTAAAACATTCGAATACATGCCTCAAGTACATGTACACATGAATACATGTATCAAATTGATCGAAAAAAACTAGTTTTTTCTTTCAACTTTACCACCCCTGTAGTATAAAATCTAAGACGTTTAAGACATATGTTTATATGAACTTTTTTGCTTGATTTCGTCCAAGGAACACGCTTCTGAATTTTGTCGCAATATTTAAAAAACACCCTTGTAAAAGTAACATAAAAAAAAAATGTAAAGGATGATCAAGAAACGTTCACCCCTAATCCAAGGACATAGTACTAAAGTTCTATAAAGCATTGAGGGAATGTTCTTGGAATATTGAATTGTGGTAACATTAAAAACTTCAGTAGCATCGCTAATTTTTTCCTATTTTTGTTTACAAGTATTCCTTATTTTTTTTTTTAATTATAGGAATATTCTTATGAAGATTTTAGTCAAAGAAAAGGCATTTTTTACCCAATAATTTGTTATAAGAACGTTTTTTTTGTACATAAATTTTCGAGAGTTGGCAATTTTGTTAATCAAATTTAAAACTATTTTATTAGGTCTTAAAACATTTCTGTGGCGTACTCTTACGGCATTGACGCGCAGCTCAGTCAGTTGTATTATTAATGCTATCTTTGAAACATAAATTTGTTTTTTTAAATAACTTCCAAATCCCCCATAGGATTTGAATATTTTTTGTAGGTGTCTAGAATAAATATACCATAAGCGGCGTTCTTAATTTTTTTGGTGACCTTTATTATTCCCTATGATTTAAAATCAGGCAGCTAATTTTCTGTCTCTCAAAACCAAATGATGATTTCCAGTGTAGGTCATTTGACAAACTTTGATTTCGTTTTGAAAAAATTGATAGACGTGTGTGACAAAGACAATAAAGATGTATTGCTACGTTGAGGTAGCCTTATATGCTTAAAAATGAAAACCACCCCCTTTTTTAAATCGAATGGTAGTCTAGCATACAAATTTAATGCACTGTTTATATTTTCCATGAGAAGGTTGTGAAATGATAAAGACAAAAATTATACTTTTCTTATAAAAACTAATTGTAAAAATATACTAAATTAAGAACTAAGCAATTTTAGAATTTTTCCTGTATAGAAATTAATACAATACCTATAATATATAAGGAATTGTCTATTATATTTAGGTTTAAAAGCCTGGTTTTCAATTAGATTTTTCCATCTTCTCTATTTATAAAATTATGTCCCATTTCGTCTGGAGCAAATAAGAACTCTTAAAATTGGTTTTTTAACAAATTTATTAAAGCACCATAAATTTATGCAAAATAGTGAAATCGAATAAAAAAAAACAGAAAATAATTCTAATTTAAGCAGAAAAAATAAGACACCTTTAAAAAATGGCAGGACATTTTTCACATTTGGCTTCGCTCATCGTATCAAAAATTTTATTAAATAAATGCAACCTTACCATAACAGTAAAGGTGACATTTACCTTGAAAATATTTTTTTTATTGCAGTTTCCATGATGTAGGTATCTTATGTACTAATATTTTATTAGAATATATCATATATCTAGGTTCGCCACAAATAACATAATTGCATACCTAATATAGTATTATATATCAAATTGAGAGTATGTCTCGTACATCATAAATAGTAATATATCGTTTTAAATATTATAATATAAAAGTAAAAAAATTACAAAACTGGCTTTTAAAAATGAGCCTCCGGATTGAGGAAGAGCCATAAATCTAGACGCCAAATGTCAAAAGTAACGTATAGCTTAAATTATTTTCACATCGAGTCAAAAATGGGCTCTGGGCCAGTAAAATTATCACAAAAGGCTGTTTTTTAGTCTCATTAAATCCTTTTTATCAAGGAATGACGCTCATTACTTAATGACATTTGACAGCCTTCATTTGACAACTCAAGCGCTCTTCTCTTGGTCGATGGTTTCCTTAGTGGGTAGTGGATTTTTCTCTTGGGTTTCAGCATGTTTCAGCTTGCTATTGTCAAAGTTTTCGATGCCGGACAATAGGTTAGTTTGAGCCTTTTCTTGCTCAATTGCTGAAAAATCATAAAATAATTAATACATTTTTAAGTGATCAGATTTAAGGTATCATAGACATAATTTCAATGGCATGAAAGGACAACTAACTAAAAAAAATAGCTTGAAATGCTTAAAAACTATAATTTTCCCTCTTCTACGCTTAGGGAAAAGAATTTTAATACAATTACTTTATAGATACAAATGACTTTTATGCTAATCATTCAACTCGTTGTTTTATTTCAAATAAGGGTTCAAAAACCTGGAATAATTTCTAATGCATGGAAAATGAAGGAAAAAATGGATTTCTTTAATTCTTCCAGGCATGTAATATCTTATTTAAAATTAAATACTGCCTTAATTTCTATGAATATATGAACCTATTTAAATGAAAAAACATTCAACGCCATGAAAAAAAAATTATAAAGACCTCAATTGCCTGAAAGGACCCGAAAATAAGCCCCTATTTTAACGGATTTAAAATTAGGTTCAGCATGTAACAATTCTTCTTCTTTACTTCGGTGGTTGGCTATTATCATTGTTATTTTTATTTTGGAAACTGCTCCCTGGAATAAGTCAGAAATTAACTTATTATGAATCATTCCCTGATGTTTGTAAGCCAAGATATTCTTCTTATTTCATCAATTCCGTTGTTCTCTAGTTTTATAGCTCATCTTAGCACCCTAGCGTTGGTTAAATCAGTAAGGATGTATTGTTCGAATGGATAGTAACCCTTCTTTATTTCTTGATAAAATATACAAAATATATAAACTTGGTAAAGTTTTTATTGAACTCCTTTCTCCCTTGTATCATTTCACATCCAGAGAGCCAGTCTTTCCAAATCGATGAAAAATAGAGGGAGAAGAAAAGCGACGGAAGGGTAATTTTCTCTTGTTATCAAGTATAGCGGTCAGACTGTCGGGGATATATAATAGGGAAAGAGCGAGACCTATAGACAGCATTCGTACCACGGTGTTGCCATTACTGCCGAAAGTTTTGTAGTTTTTATTGACTAAAAAATTTATACGAAATTCATTGGCTACGATGCGGTGCAATATACTGCCTACCTTACATTCTTCTTAAAGTAATACAAGCAATAATTGCATGCAATTGCAAAATGCAATACCCACCTTGTGTGTCGGGTAGGACAATTTTCTCAGTCGTCTCGGCATGCTTCATAGTGGTTTTGTCAAAATGCTCCACGCCACTAAGGAGGTTTTGGTGCGTTTTTTCTTGCAACACAGCTATACAGCAAATCATGCAAAAGCAAATTGTGAAAAACAAAAAAAAAATAAAAATATTACTCAATACACATCATGCAAAGGTCAATTGTTATTTACAATTTTTCAAAAAACCAGACTGGAATGCCGTTGAGAGACTTTTGACCTCGAAACAAACCAGTGAGTTCTAAATGGCGGTTATTTCAAAGTTGCATCAAGCTTATAACTGTTTTAAATGTGACGTTAAAAGACACGCCCAATAGTAAAAATGATTGTCCAGCACTGCTTTGTAGCTTTTATTTTACAATTTCCAGGTAAGTTATTTATGAAACCAACACCCGATACTGCTTGGAGGGTTTTCTCAAATCTTTATTGATATTTTTCAAAAATTAGATAAAAAAGTGAAAAAAACATTTTTCTAATCTCATTAAGCTTTTAACCATGTGAGCTCACTGGACGGTTAATACTAGAAAAATTAGTTATAATTTTAAGACAGTAGCAACATTCTGCTACTACTGTATGAATGACTGAAGATGGTTAGGAAATAAAAGCAAAAAAATACTCGAAAACCACAATTATTTCAGTTAAGCCATTTTTTAACCTAGAATTAATTCTTTCTAAAGCTTGAAATAAATTGGAAAAAAACACTTTCTAATTTATTCCAACTTCCTCAAATCCGGTGTTCATTAGGTATTGGCAGATAAAATTGGTAATAGCTCAGAAAGTATAACACCTACAAAAATGGCTCATATGTGAAATTATTCGCTAAAAAATATCCTTTCTTTATAAAAAAGGTATTTTATTTAGGTATCTCTCGGTTTTCAAATTATTTTGAAAAAAAATTGTGAAAAAATACTCCAAAACACAAATTGTTCTAATTAATCCAACTTATAAACTAGAGTAAATTTCTTTGCATAAAATCTATCTACAGAATGTCCTTTATAATACTGTAAAGGAGTTATACAAATATCTTTAATAGTTTGAAAGTTATATGAAAAATGCCCATGGATAATAATTAACAAAATCAAAATTTTCAATTTATTCCAACAACCCTAAATCTGGTGTTTATTGGGTCTTGGCAGATAAAACTAGTTATGGCTCAGAAAGGATAAGACCTACAAAAATGGTTGAATATATGAATTGAATATATAAATCCGTTGAAAAATATCCTTTCTTCCTATAAAAGCTTTATTTAAAAATCTCAACCAGTTCTTAAGTTATTTAAAGAAAAAATTATTCTGAAACCAAAATTGTTCTAATTAAACCAACTTGTCAGCTAGAGTCAATTTATTTGCGTAAAATTTATCTATATAATGTCACCTATAATAATATAAAGGAATTATACAAATATCTTTAATAACTTGAAAGTTATATGGAAAAATGTCCAAGAATTTTAAAAAATGATGTTTTCCATTCCAACAACCACAAATCTGGTGGCCATTGGGTCTTCGCAGATAAAACTGGTTATGGCTCAGAAAGTATAAGTCCTACAAAAATGCTTCATATATAAAATGATTCGTTGGGTTTTCCATTTCTTTCTATATTCGCCTCATTTAAGTATCTCAAACAGTTTTCAAGTTATTCTTAAAAAACTTTTTAAAAAAGATTTATTCAAAAAATACTCTAAAACAAACATTGTTCTGATTAAGTCAACTCTGGTTAAGCCAAGCAAAGGATTTCTTTGCATAAAACCCATCTAGGGAATGTCCTGTATAAAACTGTAAAAGAATTAACCAAATATGTTGAAAGTAATATGGAAAAATGTCCAGGAATAATTAAAAAATTAAATGTTTCCAATATATTTCCAAAAACCTCACATCTGATAGCTGTGGGTGTTGGCAGAAAAAACTGGTTGTAACTCAGAAAGTATAAGACCTACAAAAATTGTTCATATATGAAATCATTCGTTAAAAAATATCCTTTCTTCCTATAAAAGCTTTATTTAAGTACCTCAAACAATTTTAGAGTGATTCTTAAAAAAATATTTAATAAAAAAATCACTGTGAGACCAAAATTGTTCTAGTTAAGCCTACTTTTAACTTAGAATCAATTTTCTTTTTTAGTATTACAAAGGAATTATACAAATATCTTCAATAGCTTGAAAGTTATATGGAAAAATGTTCAAGAATAATTAAGCAATTAAATGTTTCCAATATATTCCGAAAAATCTGGTGCCCGTTAGGTATTGGCAGATCAAACTGGTTATAGCTGAGAAATCATATCGTTTTATATTATGTGGGTCTGGGTATAAGAAGTTATTCGTTTAAATTACTCTTTCTGTCTCCAAAGGCTTATCTCAAACAGTTTTTAATTTATTCTTAAAATACTCAAAATAAGTCAATCTATAAACGGTTTCTTCGAGTCAGGTTTTCATAAAATACATTAATGAATAAACACTTAAATGCAACAGGAATAATTGGCTAAAAACCTACCATCTTTATCCGGAAGTGGGTTCTTTTCCTGAGTTTCTGTATGTTTCAGTTTTGAGGCGTCGAATTTGGTGATGCCTTCTATAAGCGCTTTCTCATTCTTTTCTGCTTGTAAATCTGTAAAAAAGAGCATTTAAAATATACATTTTAAAAATTATATATTTTTTAGTACAAACAAGCTTAAAACGTTGTTAATTTTTTAAAAAATCAATGAGGGAAACCAAAAGATTTGCAAAAGTTAATAATTATTGGCAAACTAGTGGCATCAAACCTGTTAATGTTTAAAACCTGCGTTATTGTTAAATTAAATAAAAGCCAAAAACCAGCCTGGGTTATTCTCGGTTTAGACTATTGCACTATTTAAAACCAACGCACACAAGAGTTTTTTTTTTAATTTATTGATCGCCGTGTCCTTTTTTACCTTGCGCGTTTGGTAGTACGATCTTTTCTTTGGTATCGGTCCTTTTGAGTAGTGCGCAGTTAAAATTTTCTACTCCCGCGATCAGGGCGAGGTGTGTTTTTTCTTCGGCTACATCTAAATCGTGGAACCAAAAAAGTATTGAAACGATCAGAATAATATTTTGGTTACTTACTTTAAGATTTTAAAAAAGTATGTATTTTATTAGGCCAACATGAGAAGGGAAGAGAAGAGAATGGATTTTCAGATGGAAACGTAGAGGACATTTTTTTTAACAATTCTGACCAAAATTGATTTACATTTATCAACCAAGAGAAAGAAGTTTCAGGAATTTCCGGCTTATTTATTAGAATATACAACAGTTTAAGAATTGTCAATTATTTTAATTTTGAAATTATATAGGATTTTATTTTAAGTCAAACGTAATAGGTGTTTATTGAGAATTTATGATCCTAAATAAAAATGTCCTCATTTTCGGAGCGGAACAAACTGGTCGAAGAGGCATATCATTGGTTGTATCTCTAAATCTGTAATAGAGTACAATCCTGTCAATGACCGAATAATTAGAATTACACTAAACGCAAGTACATATGCCCCCAACCGAAACACTAGATCAAGAAGTCGAAGAGATCTGCAGTATTTTGGAATGCGAAGGTACCAAGGAAAGACCAACTGGTTGTTTTGGGCGATTTCAGCGTAAAAATTGGAAGTACTCTATCCGAAGACATACCCAAAAAATGTAAAAAAACACAGATTAGGAAACCGAATGGTCCAACTAAAAACCAAATCAATTATATTTTAATAATAAATCAAAATCAAAGTTCAATCAAAAACATCAATGACAAGCTGGAGGTAGGCTGTGGGTCTGACCACAAGCTACTTTGGGTCAAATACAAAACTAAACCAAAGAAACAAACCACACCTAACATTGATCTAGATCTTTTTATACGGTCTTAAAAAAAACCACGAGATTCCGGTCGTCGATAACGTAGAGGAGGCAAAGCACTAAAGAGTGAATAACTAAAGCCGTTGAATCATCAAAAGAAAAAACATTGGATTAGTGACAACACCTTACAGCTCGTCGAGTGACAGAAACAATTAAAGCTAGCGCCAAATGAAGAGAACCAGGATAAAATTAAACAACTGAACAGAAAGATCAAGAAAGCAAGTAGGCGAGATAAATGATCACATCGTAGGGGGTCTGTAGGGAACTTGAGGAACATTCCAACATACATGAGTCAAGACCCAAGCAATATAAAGACCAAGGAAGTGAAAGCGAAATACGTCGTCGTGTAAGTATAATATGGCAAGATCAGCGACTACCAAGCTAAATAAATTCTGAAAAGGCGAAGATTTCACCAAAACAACAAAACTACGTCTAGTTGAAGCTTTGTAACGTACCTAGCGGAGTTTAAAGAAAGCAGATAAAAATCGAATAAAGGCTTTCGAAATGTGGGTTTATAGACATTAGACTCTTACGAGTATCGTGGTGAGAACACCAACCGATCCGTATTACAAGAAATTGGGATAAGGCTGCTAACAAGAATAAACCGCATGAATCTACAGTACCTTGGGCATGTAGCTAGAAGGTCAGGAACAATGGAACGACTAATCATAGGAGGGAAAGTAGCACACAAACGCCCAATTTTCTGGAGGATAATGGAAAGAGGCGGAGGAGTTCATAGAACTATGACCATACACGCATACTCAGTAAATATTCAAAGGATCTTATAATGTTCTTAATACAAGCTTATCAGCACGTTATTGCAAGGACTCTATCTCTCGTACCTCTTATTCAAAGATAAGTATTCATGTGGCATAAATGTATAATATGAATGTGTTTTATTAGCAGTCACGCTGACTGCTTGTCCTGAAGATGCTAAAACCGTGTCGAGTTGATAATAAAGTATATATAAATGTCATAATACAATTTTAAATTCTAACACAAAAATATACATAATATGCAAGGTCTTTGGCAAATGTTGACGCTAAGTAAGAATAATCTAACGAGAGAACCTTGACACACCCTGCATCTTCAATTATTCCCAAACACACAATTATTTCCAAAAATAAAAAGAAAAACATATTCGACCTGAGTGACACTACAAAGAAGTAATGAGTAAATTAATTTTCCCAAAAGAATTTTTATATGCAATAATTTACACCGTACAGACGCAACCTTATACTCCATCAGCAGGACATAAAGCCCATTAAATCCGAAAATTCCTTGGCCTTAGCTTTTTTATTTATTCATCCAAATTTAGAACCTTAACCCCGGATCCATCTGCGACATGTTTATCTCGCCTCGCTGTCAGACAAAGTTAAAATAGCTTAGTACTTAGGTAGGGGCGGTTGAACCGGGAACACAGAAGGCGTTTTTGTCTTTCGACGAAATTGAAATGATTTAAAGAGAAGGAGGGAAAAAAATGCCGAAACAGATGTGCCTAAAAAAAGGAATTTATTTTATGGTTAAATGTTGTTTTGGGCAAATGAGTTTTCAAAATTTGACACCTGTTAGCTGTCAAAAATGCTCGTTTAATTTTTGTAAAAAAATGGCAAAACTTTTAGGGAACAAGGATACTGGATGTTACAAATTCGAGCATGTCATAAATTATTAACATACGCAGATTATTTGAATTTGATGAAAACCCCTTAATTTTGATTAACCTAATGAACAAAAACAATTAAATTATAAATAGTTAATAAAAAACAAATTTATCCTAAAATTTGCAGCATAATAGTTCAGCTGTCAAACGTCACGCATCACTGTCAAATACATCATATTATTATGTAATAACTGTCAAAAATATTGGTTGTTGTTTCAGTTGTAATTTCATTTTTGCTTGCGACAAACTCAATTGAGATACACATGCGCCGTAATAATGAGTATTAGCCAAATAGGAATTTAATATAAAAGGCATTTTAAAACTGTTTTCAAGATCGGAATTCTTAGTAAGTACATTAAAACGTATTGGAGATGTGGATGAATGATCTCACTTTCAATCCGCATGAAGCTTTAGTGTTAACGCACATTTGCAGTATCTCTCCATGTTGCCACCCAATAAAAGTCAAACCTAACTCAGCTGATTGAAGAAAATGAAACAGCTGTTTAGTTTCATCGCATAAACCTGTCATGTCACATAGTATTTTCACTAAATTAGCGACTAATGCGAATTAATGGTTCGTGTAGACCTGGTAAATGAATTTAACGATACTGCAATTAAATTATCAATAGTTTTTTAAACATTTGATAACATCTGTCAGATGTTTTATACATTTTACAATCAGACGCATGCGTAAACCTTGATCGTCTAAATTATTTATCATAATTGTCAAATGCTGTTAAAAATATTGGATGTCATAAATCGCTTTAGGGGCTAATACAGAATAAGAGTTAGCGTAAATCTGGTAAATGAATATAAACAATATTAACATACTTGAATAAACAGTCAATTAGTAATAAAAGATTTTGTAACTGCTATAGTTCGTGGCATTCCTGTTGTCATCTGCATTGTTCAATGTTACTATAAATAATTAATAAAAACCCGTTTTTTTTTTCACCATTCAATAGCACCTGCCAACTTTGGTAAGTTACAATTTTATTCTCAATAGAATTTCCAAAACTTGTCTATTTAAACTTTGTTACTGCTATAGTTTTCATTTGTCAAACTTCATAATTATCTTCTGTCAAGCTTAACTTGTCAAATCCATCAAATGCCAAAACTGTCTAAAATATTGACAGCTATCAAGGAGACTAGGGGTAAGGAGACTGATCTGTGTGCTTATCGTGCGTACGCAAAAAATCAACGATAACTAGACCCAGAAAGCCACCTTTTGACAGTTGAAACAGTAATATTAACTGTTTTTTCTCATTATATTAAAAATTATTGGAATAATGGTTAATCATAATAATCGATAGCACGTTTGCGACTTCCAGCTACCTAATGATTGTAAATATGAAATTTGTCAATGTTCTGTTTAATCCAAATTTTAATTATATTAAAGAAAAAGTAAAGGGATGCTGGGGAAAAATGCACAAATATTATACAACGTGAGATTGAGGGATAGTTAAAAATTGTTTTCTAAACACTAAGTTTCAGAGTCATCAAATGCGTGTCGATCCCTGTTTTATATGTAAAATATTCTGTATATGATCTGGAACTACCGTTTCCAGGTTATAGGGTAGAAGAATTATAACATATATCCTATTGTTACTTGATTTGCTGTGAATGATGCTAATACTAGATTTGAAATCGAGAAAGAAAATTAGGTTTTTAAGCGATTTATCCAAGAGTTGGTTATTTGATATTTCAATTTTAGAGCAATCTAGTAAAGAGGTCATTTTGTTAATTTATTACATTCTTGTACCATATACTCTTCAGTTTCTTCATAATCATCTGTGGCAGTAGGATGGAGGATTTCTTCTTCTTTAAATGTATTATTTTCATTTATGTAAAAACCTTTGCATCGTAGCACATTCTTCAAAACAATTAATTCTTATTCTGGAAAGTGCATCGGTATCCTATTTATTTTTCCGGGTTTGTACTCGATACGATATGTGTATTCCTCAAGTTTTAGACACCATCTAGCTTTGTGTTTGACACATGATAGCTCTCTCGATCGTTGAGTACAATGCTATTGAAAGATTTTTGCCAATAGGACCTTGGGGAAAGGACAGCACCTATTGCAAATGCGCTTGTATCGGTAGTAAGTAAGAAGGTTCTTCGAAGGACTTATTAAGATAAAGGGTCCCGAAACTAAGGGTTGTTTTAATTATTTGAAAAAGGTTTTTACATCTTGGTAAAGTTGGGTATAAAGGGACGATATTAACCTGCAAGACCTAAGAAAGAATTTATATCTTTTGGTGTTTTATATTCCGGGAAATTTTAAATACAGTCGACGGGGAATAGATAATAATGTCGTCCATGTAGACTAGGCAAATGCCCAAAAGGATGTTGTCCATGACACGCTGGAATGTGGACAAGGCATTTTTTAAGCCGTATGGCATACGAATGAATTCGTAATGACCATTCTCTACTGAAAAAGTCATTTTGGAAATATCGTTTCGATCTATATCAAACTGTTGGAAACCAGAAGCGAGATCAAGGGTAGAGAAATATTGACATTTTCCTAATTGATATCCAATAGGTCAGCTATGTTCGGTAGAGGGTAGCTGTCATCTATGGTTAATTCATTTAATTTTCCGTGAACGATGACGACATGTCATTCAATGACGACATGTCATGTCAAGTCATGAAGACCATGGTCTAAAATTTTTCCTACCTGTGTTTTCACTTCTTTGTGTATTGATGGGTTCCTTATAGGAATTGGTAAAAACCGGTCTGGTCTTATCGGTTTCGCTACGTGTTTAACTTAGTTCGTAAATGTTAAGGTGTCTTCGAAGTATAACAGATATCTTCTTCCAGGTTAAGAAGTTCAGTTCTTAATTAGTCTTTTATAACATAACCTTACTAACTGTCTATTGGTTCAGGTATAATAACTTTGTCTTGTGCATTAATGCTCATGATTGGGCTCGACAAAGACGTATACTTCGGACCAATAACGCCGAGGTTTACTTTTACGTACGCGTTACCTCATTTGTGAAGCGCAATCAGTCTCTTTACCTCTGGTCTTCTAGCTATCAAATTTTGTAATTTTAAATTTGATTCCAGGTAGAGCTTTCAAAGTCGCGATAAACTGCCTAGTTGTCTGTCGAACATCATAATTATCATCTGTCTGATCCCTTAGATCATTTGCCACGACTGTCAAAATTAAACATCTCAAAAAAATCACTCTTAATATAAAAAAAAAACAATCGAATTTTAAATGATAAAAAAGTATAAACAAAATTACCTTCTGCAGATGGAAGAACAACTTTTTCCTGAGTCTCAGCATTCTTCAGCTTGTTTGCACTGAATCCTTCCAACTCGCTCTTTAAGTCTCCAGAGACTTTTGGAAGATCCTTGAGGGCTGGGGGAGCTGGGGCAGCGGGTACTGTGCAAGAAGACATCTGAAATAAAATAATCATTTTGAAATTAAGTTGTAGCAAAAATAGTGAACTATATCTTGATGCACCCTTGGAATCCAGAGAGTGATATAAGCCTAATGCTTGACATGGTCAAGGACAAAAAATCATTTGTTTATTAAGTTAACACTGTATCTTTACAAGCTGCAATCCTTGAGAGAGCTTGGAGAGGAACCAATAAATGGCGTTACTGCTCAAAACTCATAACAAAGTTGAGCTAATTTTTTTTGTTATTAAAAGAAATTTGGTAATTCATCTAACTCCTGTACTCAATTTGAGAATAATAAAACTAGAATGAAACAAAATATTTTGACAGAAGAAGAAGGTTCTGGTTAACTTGGTTGTTTTGTGTGATTCCGCATTTGTACTTCCTTATCCCCCACTTTTTGTGTTCATCTCTCCCATCCTTTTTTAACATTAATAAGATCTTCAGAGTTTTGTTAAGATTCCAGTGCCATTAGGATTTCCAATAAAATGTATATGAGCATAAAATAAGCCAAGTGATTGGCATAAGCTTTTCAGACTAAATGTATTCAAAATGTTAAAGGAAGTCAAGATAATAAAGCGTTAACCTAAGTTCGACGGTCGACTGAACAAACAGCCTCTAATGAGACGTCTTCAATTAGTGAATATACTGAGGGCAAATAATAATGGCCGGTAATTGCAAATTAGCGGTTCTAAGTAAACTGAATACCATCAAATTAAACGATTTTCCTTGCATCTAATTACAGTAGATTAGTCATTAGAACATCATGTTTGCCAGACCGAAAATTAAATTAAATCAATTTCAAAAGTACTGTACGACTGTCTAAAAAGTTATGCAACTAATTATCATATATTATTTTTATTTTTTAATAAGCACATGCTCTTTTTTGGTTTGGTGACTCATAGGTTTTATGGTAACTGACCTCAACTCGGCTTGTTTAGACCCTAAAAGGAGTCACGTTAGAATGGTATTGGCATCAATAAACGCAGGCGAAAGTTATTTCTCATTTTTTTTTATTGACAAGACACCAACCTTGGGTATTGTAGGATAAATCTCTTTAAGAAATTATTTCTTTTACGTGGATATACATATGATTATTAACGAGTGGTTCCTATCTGATTCTTCATATTAAATTTCAGCTGATCTTCATTTCTATTGTGGGTTAAAGTTCAAAGTTCTGTCAAGGCATAAGCATATCGGTTTGGAATCGGGCGCATTCCACACCATTCGCCGCATGAGCGTTGTTGCCATATTCTATGAGTGTGCGAGCTTTTTAAAGAGAAATTTGAAGTTAAGAGTTACAGAGGAAGCATGACTCATTCAACCTACACAAGAAAATAAATAATAGAACCACTAAGAATGAACAGGAAACGTCCAAATTGCAAGTTAATCAGAGACAATAACTCCGTCATAACAGATATAAAGGAGAAATTACAAATCTGGAATCATTACATTCAGCATCTATTTCAGGATGACAGACCTGAGCAACATGTTTTTGAAGAGGCGAGTACTGCTCCAAATATATTACAGGAAATCATACAGGCGAAAGAAAGGTAAAGTTGCAGGCCCTGGCTATATCTATGTTGATATTCTTAAACTAGCAGATGATAGTGTCACCAAGGTTCTTACTGATTTATTTCACACCATATACATCTCAGGAAGAATACCTTAAAATTGGTTGAAGTCCAGTTTTATCACGCTGTAAATAAAAGCTAATGCGTACATGTGAATAGACCAGTATCCATGTGTGTTATAGATTAGGAGAAGGCTTTTAATAAAGTACAACATTCTCAAACGTTACAAAACCTTTAAAACATCAGACTGGATCAGCGTGACATAAGAATTATCGCTAATCTATATTGAAATCAGCGAGCTTTAGGTTCAGGTTGACCATGTATAGGATGAGATAGAAATTTAGAGAAGAGTCAGCTAGGGCTGCGTGCTTTACTCATTATTGTTTAATATCTACTCTAAATTTATTTTCACCGAACATGCGCTATGATGATGATACAGTATTACTGGGCAGTTCTTCTCAGGATCTGCAATGGTTACTAACAAGAATTAACCAGGCTAGTAATGCCTGTGGTTTAACAATAAATTAAAAAAAAGAGTGTCTTGGTCAGTTGGCCAAGAAATAATAGAAAGAATTGATCACTATGAATACCTCGGATGTTACCTTGTGAATGGAATGTTGGACAGTAAATACGGATCCCCATTGAAAAAGCCAGAAGTGTATTTATCAAAATAAAACAGCTTCTCACATGTAGACTGTATTCTGTATTAAACTGAGTCAATGGCCAAATGCTAAATATTTCCTCCATCTTGTTTTATGAACTAGAGGAATGGACACTGTTGGATCGGCATTGGATAGAGATTGAAGCCTTTGATATATGGGTTTATCGTCGCATACTCAGGATTTTCTGGATTGATAGACTACGGAATGCTGATGTCTTGCTACGTCTTAATACAACGACCGAGATCTGAAACACAGTGGAGCGACGAAAAGTGGAATATTTCGGACATGTTATGAGGGACGAGAAATACCGGTTCCTTTAAATAGTAATAAAAGAAAAAATTAAAGACAGGCATAGCGGCTTAAGACGGAAGAAGTACCAGATCATAATTTCGCGCAGCAGTCAATTGCTCTATAGAAAAGCCAAGGCAACCGATTGCTTGACATACTCGCAAGATCTGCACTCTAGAACCACTGGAAACACACTTTTCATTTCGTCATGATACGATCATATCATTATTTCAAGACCTGTCCTGCCAAGATAAAAACCTCCATGAACAGGTTACTTTGATGGAACAGAAATCTTAAGAAACTGCGCGGCACAGCAAGATAGGAATTCACCAGAGTCAAATGAACTGGAAATTTAGAAGGGTACAGGGAAGGAAATCATGGAAGCTTTTCTGTGAGGATATTAAGGACGTCCCAGCCACAGCCAGGCTGCACAAAAACCTTTCAAAAAGGAGCACGAATCCAATAGATCCGTCTATCTTCTTTTATCTTGAAGACAGTCGAACCAGTACCTGAGGCACTGGTCCAATAATTTCTCATTCCTGGAGGTACTCTCCACAAGTCCGTTGCATGGACTTCAATTTGCCTATCAGAAAAGAAAAAGAATTATTGCAGCATTGCACAAAATAGTTTGGGATATCGAAATATAGCCCCGGGTGCTTATAAACAATTGAGAGCGTCTTCGATAATGCGGACTTCCTCGCAGTGGAAACCGCACTTTCTAATACAGAAGCAGATCCGGCGATACTAAGATGAGTCAGCTGTATGCCGAACCAAAGGTCGATTAGGACTTCACTTGAAATCACGGATCTCAGTATCACTGCAGTTAAGGGATAAACACAAGCCAGGGTACTAGTTCCCCTTTTGATGATCTGTATTAGTGCTTGACATAGACCCGGTATACTGTTTCGATATCGGTACACCATACTAATCACCTACTTACACAGAATGGGTTTGTCCGATAGATATATCTGCATATTTAGTAAGGAAGAGGAGTCAATGGAACCCTTGTTTGAAAATTGTGGAGAACTGAGCCGCAGCAGAGACAGGATTCTACATACATATACGTTGAATGAAGAGGATCTGCTAACGCTTCCACTGAAAGGGCTGATCCTCGAACGTATTGGATACATAGGGAGAGGGGAAGCACAATAGACAAAAACAATGGTCGCAGTGCAAAGGGCCATCCTGTGCCAGACCTCCTTACAATACTTTATTGTGGGTTTGGTCGTAGCAATAAATATTTTTTTTGACACAAAACTGACAGTTTGAAATGGGCAGAACAAAATGGCGGCCAACGGATGAATTATTTCCAAGATGCCTGCCATCGGGCATTTATCATTTTTACGTCAGGAAGATAGCCACTTTAGTTGAGTGCGCGTACGCATACCTCCACCGTTTAATACAATTTAGCAATAAATCAAATTATTTTTCCAGATGATCTTCACGGATACCCATGGATTTCTTAGTAATTCTCACATATTACCATATAACGGTTTGCCTCTCTCTTTAAAGTAAAATTACAGTGAAAAAAAGTTTCAGTCTATATCAATGTTTCGACAGTATTGTCATTCTTAGGACACGAGATAAATTTTTATTTAAAAATTTGTTTATCCAGATCGGTGACACCGAAGCCATTTCTCGAAATTTCTAGGGAATCACCCACTTCATTCCTTGCAGCATATGGCAATAGCGCTGAAACGATCAGCCGCCGGACGCTTACCCGTGGGGTATAGCTGTAGCACGCGCTGTGTTGCCATTTGTTGATAAAAATAGCGAAACTAATAGCCAAATGTCACTATTAACCAATACAAAGAAAAAAGTAGTTCATACCTTCTAATATGCAGCTAACGCTAACACTAACACTAGTCCCAAAAAATCTTGAACGAACGGCAACTTGTCTGAATAGATTCAACAATGCGACTTAAGTAAGTAAAGTAGTAAACAGATCTATTATCTGAACCAAAACAAGTCTCTTAATCGTTTGTATTTTATACTTAAGGCAGTCATTAATATTTGTTTATCACGTATTCTATTTTAAGATATTTGCAATATTGTTTATTGTGTGTCTGAGTAAAGCCGCGATATCAATGTCAATGTTGGCTTATTAATTATCGTTAGGCAATCGCTGAAATATTGAATTTTCTAAAATTCGACTGAAATCACCTTTTTTCCATGATCAATTTTATTTGTTTATAGGTGAAACATTTTATATCTTGTTTACTTACTGAATAAAAATACTCATCTTACAAGGTTAGCTGATGGTTTTTTGATAACAAAAAATGACGTATCGAAATGAAATGCACTGCAGCACTGGCATTTTGAAAAACTTCGAGTCATCATCTGCAAACAGATCATTTCTTCCCTGGGGAGCATCATTTGAGGCAATATAAATATTTGATCTAGCTCTATAGCTCCGTCGAAGTGTCTTTATATTTTGTCATTTAAACGATCGTAACTATAATGTAACTAATCAGTGCGACATACATTAAAATAAACTAATTACTTGTTTTTTTATGCGATTCTTTAAGGCTTTGGAATAAATGTAGGCGATGTGTGGGTTATCTGTGTCACTTGAATTTTTTGCTTTCTTTTACTTGTTAATTAATATGCAGTTAAAAAATATGTTTTAAATGTAAATCAATAAATGATTCTTTATCTTATTGCAAAAAAAGATGACATTTATATTTATAATAATTTTTAAGATAATGTGCAATAACAATCATCGTATTATTTGCAATCCAGATTTATATACATAAAATTTGCATGACATAGTCAACAAGGTCTGGATCAGCTTCAGACAGTCTATGGCCAAATCAAAAGAACAGTCAAAATTTGAATTGATCATCATCAAGTATGAACCCAAAGATAGGAATAAAATTTCAGATACCAAATTCCTTTCAGTAAGTATTCCAATGCATAATATTTCTATAAAGTTTAAGATCATCCGCATGTCCCAAGACATACAAGCTTGGAAATTGATTGAAAATTTTCCATCAAACCACACTATAAAGTAGCATTTTTAATATTCAAAGATCTAACACCTTAATTAATTACAATGAACATGTTCATCTAATGTTGGAATGCATTCAGCCACGAAGATATTGAGATAATAATATTTATAGAGTAAGAGTTAACAGATATGGAATACGAACATTAAACTGACAACGAATCTGAATAGAAGGGGGATATTTGGAAAACATCTGAAAGAATCCCAAGATAGTTAAGTTAACCTTACCTTAGATATAAGCTTAGAAAATGACTATATTTCATTCGAAAGATCATTCACAAATAAACTGAATAGAAGGGATGAACAATGAAACACTTAAGCAACATAATATTTTCTCTGATCTAATTATTGACAAAGAAGTAGAATGCAAATGCAGTACTATGAAACGAGAAGAAATCCCCAATCCAAGTTTTTCTTAGATATGTGATCATCAGAAGATAACAGTTGTGTATGCAGTATTATATTTTTCTTTACCCCTAAAGAAACTTTTGATTCTCAAGACCTCACCTGGAATTCCCCACTGCTTTCATAGCCACAGAGAGTGATTATAAATGCAGAATAATTAATAAGAATTTATAAAGAATTTGAACATGAATCACTAGGAAAGATATCAAACTTAATTGAGATAAAATGATAAACATTTACTCTTTACCCTGTCAAAGGCCTTTGAAAAATGAGGCTGATAGATTTAATCTACGTGAGTGTCAATAACCTCTAATAGGTAAATCTTGTACAAGTTGACGTTCCTTTACAAAACCGAAATTGATTATGTGGTGTTCTTTCTTTTTGGCTAGGAAAGCTTCTTCTTTACAGGTGTGGACATCTTCAATGATTAATCAAAAAGTACATGGAAAACTGGTTAGATTTAGCAAAAATAACAAAATCTTGGAGTTATATGAAGATTTAAAGTCAGGAACTGACCAAGAAGATTCGTTAAATATAATTTCAACGTACGCTAAACCAGTTATAGATGCTGGAACCCGCAGGTAAAAAATTACAAATAACATGCAAATTAAATAACCTGCCTAAACAAGTAACTAATTATAATTTTTACAAAAGACTCCTAGTTTCTCTAACGCTATTACTGAATTTGCGTGAAAAGTTAATTACTTATAACTGTAAATATCTGACATATATGTAGATTTAGGTCACTTTAGATTATAGTTACTTGGTTGGGTTGTATATGAATAGAAAATCACCGAAATATGTAATGCCTACGCATCTAATTCGACCTAGTTAAATAAAAAACAACCTATGGTGCCAAAAAAAAACTCATTACATTTAACAATTGATTCCAATACTGTGTTAACGTAGCAATAAAGTACCAGTTTACCTGTGGTAAAAATTTCTAGCACCTTAATTACACTTGTTGCCATTAAGTTTAACAACTGTTCGTCTGAATAAGAAAGCGTGAGATTTATTAAATATTACATGGGATATTGTTTCACAAAAGCATTTTTCACTTATTTTATATATGCGGTATATTATGATTAAATTTGTGGATCCTGCAAAATAGTAATATATTCACGATGATATAAGAGGTTTTGACATCCTTACTGAATCACTGGAACTAAATATCGAGAAAACGTAACAGCAAAAGCATATTCAGCTTTCTCTTGACAGTATTGAAGAGCAAAATTTTAATACTGAACAGAAACAGTTGGCTCAATCTCATTGGCTTCAGCTGATTCAGAATATGAAGAACTTTATACTGATACTGTATCAGGTGTAAGCAGATTTTGAAAAGCTCCGAATTTTTTGAAAATCTTCAAAAATGACAATTTTTTTGTCCTAAATATTTATTGGAGTTATTACTCACTGTCAACTGTTATTTCACCCAGGTCCCTCCTGAAATGAATTACACTATTCTTTTTGGTGTGTAAGCCTAACAATGTACCAGTTATTGACGGAATTTAGATCCATCTGCACAAACCCTGATCCGTTAAATAGTGGTATCATCAGCGAATGAAGAAATGTGTTTATTCGAATAGAAAGATCATTCACATGCCTTTTTTCCTTAGTTTAGACTAAGGTATAATCCTTGTATGACATAAAAAGGTGTTCTTCGAATTTAGAAAGCACTCATGTTGTCCTAACAATTTCATAACCTGGACTTTGAGCAATTTTTCAACTTTGAATGGGAAAAAATCTGCCTGCCTTATGATTAGGATTACGCTTTTATCCTGAAAAGTTGCGAAAAGAAAGTAAGGACATATTGATTGCCTCAATGAGCGCCTGGAGAGTTGCAATAGCTAAGTATGGACAAATCCTCATAAAAATTTGATCCAGAGCAAAGGATGATAGTAACTCATCGGCTGTAACAGGTGTGAAGAAGAAAGAATCTTGTACAGCTACATGTTCTTGGTGCTGAAAATTTATTATGCCAGAGAGGTTAGATGCAATATTATTAATTGATGTCACTTTATCTGGTATTTTCATCTGACAGTGACTCCTTGACATTTAGACATTCCACTACAGTATTTGTCAGCCGTCTTTATTCTGATTGGTTGATTTGAATAAATCTTAATGCCGTCAAACAACGATCTCGAGTATCGTGCCGAATCGTATGGCGAAATGTCACATATCATTTATCCCAGATACTGAATCCTTAAATACAATGTGAGAGCGGTGCTAAAATGCAGAGTGGAGTGCTGACCACACTATGATTTTTGTTGCCCTGCAGAAAAAAAATGCAATATAAAAGTTGTATGAGGTGTTATCTAGTTTTTACTTAGGTGAAAATTTTATATACAAAAAAATGCTACAAAAACAAAAAAAAATATTTTTTTTATGAAACACCCTATTTCATTTTTTAAGTTTTAGATTTCGTAAAATAACAAAAATTTGATGTTTAAGGTTTTTTAACAATTGAAAATCTTATTTTTCACGTTTTTTAAAGCACAGAGTCAAAAATCTTGACAGTTGACTTTTTAATTTAAATTTTTTGGGATAAAATACACAGACAAGACAAAATCATTAAAAAAAAAACAATCATAGCCTTAAAAAGAATAATTTTGTGCAACAAAATCCACCTTATTACGCAACATTTCACTCTGGGTTTCAGCACCGCCTAAACATTCCGCTATACGATTCGGCACCATACTCGAGATAATTGTTTGGCGTCATCGCGATTTATTCAAAACAACCAATTAAAATAAAGACGAGTGCTGAATCCTATGCTGGAATGTCAAAATGGTTTTCGGATACGTCCAGGCATGGATGTTTTGACGATTTTTTTTCGATTGTTTCCTAACAATACCATTAACTTGATCTAATAGATCAGAAAATACCGGGTTATGATGTAAGAATCTCCAGAAAAATTACTTTAAAAATTTCAAAAAAAATCATTCAATTTATTTTATATTGAAACCAGAAGGTGAATCTTCTCCTGTTCAACAAATGATAAAATTGAAGTATAAATGAAGGTCAAATCTGTGTTCATAGACTGAAAAATGACACTTAAAGAAACAAATCCTAAAGATTAAAAAAAAAAATTTTCTGCTTCTTTCTCGACGTACCGACAGTGCATTTCAAAACAAAGCCTTTTCAAAATGATAAACCCATAATGTATAAAGCAAACGATAATTAATATTACAAGCACGAACAAATTTTACGACAGGGTAGACATTTAACAATGACATTACGAATGTCTGGCATTGTATTCACAAAAATTTGCGCTGACACTTTTTAGAATAAAAATTAATTTTCCTTCACCGGAAATACACGCATTAGTCGGAAGTAACCGCATGCGCATACAAATATTTGGTATTCGAGTACTAAAGCGAATGAGAGGCATAGAATCAAGTGTCTACTTAAACTTCAGACGGTCTTACATTATGCATAAGCCATTCTGCTTTTATCTATAGACCATTCCATAAGGTGTTGAGAGAAATGAGAGGTCTTTCTTAAGCAGAAGTCAATGACTGCAAATTTTTAATTGGTATTTCAGTCGGTTAATGAACACGGTCAAGTATTTTTCGACGAACTACTTATATGGCAGCAACTAAAATATTTTATTGTTGATTTTATAGCCAGGAAATGTTCATTTTTTTAAATTACCCAACTGAAATAAGAATTTTGAATAAAGATTTGTTGGTATAAACAGTTGGCTGTGAACACCGGATTTGACGATACAATGAATAAAAGTAATTAGGTTTAGGAGGATTAGCCTTAAGGATAAAAAATGTAAATCCGAAGGACAATAACAATTCACTAATAAATAATTTTCTACTTTCTTCTCAGAAGAATTTTAGCAAAAACTGAAAAAAGAGTAGTAATCAAAAAAACAGACAAACAACAATTATCACGACAATCAGACTTACTACTCATACTCAAAATGCTACAACAAAGACTATAAGAAAAAAATGCAGAAAATTCATTAATTTAGATTAATAAGAACTACTGCCATATGTAAACCTAACAGGTTTACACATGGCAACACCGTATTGGACACAAGTATATTCTGAACGACACGCGCCGAGAGTAGCAATCGTACAGATTCGTCCGGAGTCATGCATTTCATAATTGAGGAAGAGTGGGATTGAAGCGGATGAATAGAAGAAATTGCCAAAAATAATTTCATAAAAAGTTATTTTGAGAAAACCATCAAAAATATTTCACCCCAAGGGTATAGCAAACTGCTGTCAATAATAATAGAACTTACACCTATAGGGGTGGAACGGACACAATGAATATTTCCGACAGAATGGTCGTGCTAGTAATACAATGCGCTTTATTTGGAACTGTCACGATGGGAGTCAATATTCAAAAAATTCTATGAGCCGTTAAATACCTTTAGGGTAATCTTTTATAAATTTTATTGTATATTGGTTCACCGATGAATGTATGAAAGGAACTCATATGCTAGATGATGTTAGGCCTCTTAACATTTCGCGTTATCATCGTTTATCCAGCAACTTGTATAGAAAAGAGACAGCTGTCTTATTGCGAGATAACTGTAAGGAATTTAACACGGCCGTCAACATCCTCTTGAAAAAAGGGGAGAGAGAGAGCAAGAGTACTCTTAACAGTCATTAGCAAACACAAAAAAATTAAGCATAAAATCGCTAATGTTATTATCAAATTATAAAAGCTCTTAACACATACCAGAGAAAAACATTATTTCTTTCGCTATATACTTATGCTAATAACAAGGATTAACTTTGTCACCCTTGAAGTATCAATGAACACGATATAAACCTGATTCCTACCACTAAATACTGAAAAAGATTCATAAGTGTGAAACTGCTAATCAATCAATATTTTACTTCAGCTTCAAGAGAGTTAGGAAAAACCTGTAATTTGATCCTAATTAAGCTCTATTACCAGAATCATCTAAATAACCTCAATAATTGGTCTAGATGGTATTTTTGGAATAGCTTTCAATGTGCTAACTCCATGAATGGAGATAGGACCGACATAAGACTTGGAGAATGTCAATAAATATTTCCGAAAAAGTCAGCAAAAAAATTTGAAGATACCATACCAGAGTTGCTGATTGGATTGAATTTCGTTGGGAAAGCTTCGACTTTTTTAGGATAATTAAGAGTTAGAAGAGATTCAGGAAAATGATGTAGAAGCTATGGTCTTAGAGGAATCCTTTTTTTTTAGATTACTACGAATTATGTTAAAAAAACTGGAGATTTTTTCCTTGTCAGAGCTCTCAGGTGATGAAATTTTGAATCGCTTAATTAATTCACACTTTCAGCCTAAAAGCCTTTTGGATGATAGAAGCGCAGTTTATCGTGACTGTTTTCCAAAAGTAAAATAAAACACGAAATATTTACAGAAAGAACTGCAGATATCATTATACTTATTGCATATAGAGTGAAAATGTAAATTATTCACCCTTCCAGCATTTGACAGAAAACTGAGGGTGACTTCAGTAACCATCAATCTTATTTAAATTCAAATTAGAATAACAGGGGCGTTGTTATTTTGTTGTGTATTTGTCGTTGATATATGCATTTCAGGAAAGTATGAAAAATAAGTGTTTCTGGGTGCCTTTTTTAACGTTAAAGGTACCTTACATACATGTCTATTTTGAATTACTTGCAAGAATTATTGAAAAAAATGAAGACAAGAAGAAAGGTGAAGAAGACTCTGGTATTAAATAAAATAGGATTGTGCAAAAAGGAACAACGACCTCTCTCTTATTGTTGTCACACAACACGAACTCAAATTGTTAAGCAGATAACGTTGTTTTTTTTTAAATAAAAATCTATCGTTTTCAATGGTTGGGCGAATATGTCAACGGCGAACTCTCGCGACCTGTTTTCCGTTCTTAAAGCGTTGTGAAAAAAAAACGAAAGAAGCATTACAACAAGGCTGAACCGATCGACAGAAAAGGCAAAATGTAGGTTATTTTGCAAACTGGTAAGGCCATATATGGAAGATATTAATATTCGTGCGTAGTTTAGATTAACTCTTAACGCTTTCTACGGAGATGGCGTATATTGGGTTTTATTGGATTGGGGGCCTTTCTTGATTGTTATGCTAATAATTTTATTGAATCAGTTATAGTTTTTGGCTTTTTTTTAGGCCAATAAAAGAAAATAATATTAAGGATTTATTATTGCCAGGGGCGGCGCGTGGTAATATTTTTTGTCCGGTGAAATAGATCCTTGTATTCCTCATAAATGGTTAGAATTTAATCCCAAGATTAAAGAGATTGGTCGTAAGCAGTTTTTGTTTCTTTAGATAGTCCAAGTGATTCTCTATCCAGAACGTAGAGAATCTAACTTACGCCTGTTTGAAATTAGCTGCGTAATTAGCTGAATAATTGTGATGTTTCCATTGAAACTAATGACAAATAAACTTTATTATTATTATTAAAGTGTACATGATTTTCAACTTTTTTAAACTGCAAACATATTTTTTTCTAATGTATTAATGTGGATTCAATTTGAAAATTCTTTCTTTCTTTAATTACAATATTCTTTCTTTACTTTTCACTTTAACTTTCCTTTTGTTCTTTGAGGTTGGGTGATTTCATCCATGATTTTTTCAAGCAATTGATTCCTTATGCTACAAAAATATTTTTAATATTTTTTCCAGACTATTCAAAGGTGCTTCAAAATATCATGTGTATCTGCTTTCTCCATTACATCTAATAGTCCTATGGTTGGAACCTTTGGTGTGACGCTCAAATTACTAGACAGTTTTACCACTGTCTGAAACTGTTTTAACCTTAAAACTGTTTTAATCTTCTCCCGAAGATGCTAACATCGTTAGCGAAACACGTGTCGAGAGTAAAAATAAAAAGTTTTGGTTAGTGGTAAAACTGTCTCGTAATTTGAATTACATCTAATTTTTAATACAAGCACGTTTCTAAACATTTGTGTTTTTGGACCTAGGAAAAGCCTTTGATACTGTGACACACCGAATTCTTTTGAATCGACTGGCAAGCATGGGCATAAGTGAAATTGTTTATAATCTGTTTAAAAGTTATCTGAATGAAAGAACCCAAAGTGTAAAAATAAATGGCAAAATTAGCTCATAGAGAAAGGTAGAGTTCGGTGTGTCACAGGGCACAGTATATTAGGTTCAATTCTGTTTTCAATTTACATAAACGAATTGTTAAATCTGTTGCCTAACATTAATGTGGTTTGTTTTGCGACGATACTGCTATCATAATTAAGGAAGAGACTTGGGCATGATTTTCTGACCTTAAATTCCGAAAAGTCAGGATTTATGTCTTTTTCAATTGATGTTAGAACTTGAAGCAATATCTCTAAAGTCATTTTGCATACCAGTAATTGTCAGAACATATTATGTCAATGTACTGAAAAAATAAAAAGGCAAAAAGTTGTTAAATACTTAGGGGTATATTTGGATGAGGATTTAAAATTGCATGAGCATGCCGAATACGTTACAACAAAAATAGGAAAATTAATATATCAGTTTTATCTGCTCAGATAATTTATGGAAAAAAAACTATTCACTACAGTATATTATGCACTTGTTGAATAAATATTAAAAATTGTGTAAAGGTATATGGGGAGGGACATGTACTAACTAGTAAATCTATGCTTGGACCGGTTATTGTCACTCAAAAATATATACTTACTTAAGGTAATGTTGAAAAAAAAAAGAAATTTTCCACAGTAGAAATATTTAAAGAGGTTAAAGTGTTGCTTTGAATCAAATTTATGTCAAAGCCTTTGTAATGTTGATTTGTAAAAACCCGAGCTATATTACAGCAATAGAACACTGCAAAAATAACTATAAATAGTAACTGTGCTCCTAAAATTTATAATCTGCTCCCTACAAATGCAAAAAACTTTTTTAAATTAAAAACCACTTTTTTAAATTAAAAACTTATTGCACTACTGGATTTTGGATTATAATATAACTTGGTCTATAAATTAGTGCAAACATAAAAGTAATCGATTGTTTATGATTTTGTTTCTTATTGATTGTTTTTTTTTTATATAGTTTGTAGTCTATACTGTTGTTAAAGCACTACATTTATATTTTCTGTTACGTTTTGTCATCTTGTCATTTTAAAGCATGAAAGTAAACACAGACTAACCGTCCATCTTGCTTTTTGGTGAAATAATTTGTTGATTTTCTAGGCAATTAAACAGATCTAGATGGAAAAGTGTAAATATTCTTTATGGCCTAAAAATGTTTTTTAGTCTTTATTCTCTTTCAATTTTTACACTTTTCCAGATCATTAAATCATTTTTCAATTTCCAAAAATTAAATAACATGCTTTTTCAGGTACGTTAAATACCTTGCCGCTCGTTAAATTTTATTCCAAAAGCAATAAATGCGTCGAATAATTATTTTTGTTAATTTTATAAAGCATGTTTCTTCCCGAAAAGTGAAATAATTCCTTGATGTTCAAGGCAATTAGAATTTTATTCCAAAGCCAACAGATGTTTTCCAACCAGTCGAATAATTATTCTTATTCATTTTTCAAGAGATTCTTCTTCCCCACAAGTGAAATAATTCGTTGATGTTCCAGATAATTCGAATTTTATTCCAAATTTAATAATTATTTTTATTTATTTTCCAAGGCGTTTTTTTCCCCGGAAAGTGAAATAATTCGTTGGTTTTTCAGGCTTTATCCCAAAACTGAGAAATGTTTTCCAAACTGTCCAGCTACTTTTTTGGTTTTTTGGAAATTGTGGATAAAAATAATTTTTTCATGTGTGCAAATAACATTCTCACATTCATCCAGACAATTTTATGATCACAACTTCCAATATTAGTTCTTCATGTCCCAATGCTAAGAACTTTAATCCAGGCAATTGAGATACATTTTTAGGTTTCTTGATTCATTTTGACATTCATCCAGACAAGTCAAATATATATTTTTTTACTTCATCAGGCTGACTAAAATAATTCATATTAATTTTCCAAAAGGAAAATGTCACCTCATTGGCTCTCTGGGTAGTTGAATTTTATCCCCAGACCAAAAGATGTTTTCTAACATATTATTATTTTATGCCAATATTTAAGGACCTTATTCCAGACTTACTTTATATTAGTTTTTTTATTTTTCTAGGCTGAATTTGTAATATTTAATTTATAATATTTTTTGCCAAGAACTAAAAGAGTTTTCAAACCAAAATACCCCCTTGCTTCCAGACAATTAGCAATTTTATCGCAAAATCTTTAATTAAAATTTTAATTTTTGCTATAGTAAAAGTAATGTTCATTCAGATAATTTACTTCGTTTTTTATATATTGTAAAACCATATTTTCCTGAACTGAAATAACTACTCTATTGTCTAGGCAGTAAAAAGTTTCATCCCAAACTCGTTTTTCCAAGCAGTAAGGCAAATGAGTTAATTTATTAATAATAATAATAAATATTCTTTATTAGAGAATTATGTTACATAAAAACTAATAGAGTCATAAAGACAACAAAATCATTTTAACTACCTTACACACTTTTATTCAACTTCTCACTAACACCATATGGTTCAATCCTTAGGAGAAAATTAAATACCAATTTTTTAAATGAATTCAGTTCTTCCATACGTTTTATGGTAAAGGAAAGATTATCATTGTAAAATTTGAAGCATGAGTAGTACACACTTTTTTCATACATAGTTAATCTGTGTTTTGGGTAGCTATAATTAAGATTTCTGGTTGCATAGACGTTTTGTGGTATATTATCTCTAAAGAAGTAATTGTTCTTTCTAAAGAATACATACACACTCCTTCTGTACATAGATGGCAGAAACAGTAAGCAAATTGTTTGTGTATACCCAGAATTATTCTTAATGCTCTTTTTTGAGATACAAACATTTGCTCAATATCTCTGCAATCCCCATAGACAATTTTTCTATATGTAATAAGGAATTCAAAACAGTAGAGCATACAGTTTTCTTTGTTTTAAAACCTACATATTATTCTTAGTGAATAACACATTTTATTCAGTTTATCAAGATCACACTCCACATGCCTATCAAAACACAAAGTGTCATCAATAAGAACCCCCAAAAACCTAGCACAGGTGGTCAGATTAATATCCTTGTTTTGGATTTTTAAGGATTCAGGTTTTCCTAACCTACAGTGATTAGTTTTAAACAACACAATATTTGTCTTAAGGCTATTAATCTCTTATTCGAAAACCATTCATGCAATTTTGTCATTGTTGTATTTGTGTACCTTAAGAGTTCATCGATACTGCCCACTAGTTCATAATAAATTAGTATCATCTGCATAATTTGTTATTTTACAATACAATGTGTATAATTCTATAATGTTATTGATGTACATGATAAATACTATAGGACCTTCTTGGGGTATACCTAAATCAGTATAGTTATAACTTCTGAGTTTTCCCTATCTTTTCTATAGCCTATTACTACTTTTTATTTTCTTCCTGTCAAATTAATATGAGACAATCTAACATTATTCCAAACAATCATGGTGTATTTTTGGATCTGATTTTTAACAGTATTGACAAATGCCATAAAATATCTGTTCAACAAGCTTTAGACAATCTTCTTCCAAACAACTTTCACCACTTAGCAACATTTTGTGATATTAGGATTAGTGATAGGATTGAAAGGTTAGATTATAGTACAACTTATTTTGATTTTAAAAATGCTGATTTTGTAAGTTTGAATGATTATTTTTCTTTAGTGGACTGGATTAGTATTTTTGATGATTCAGACATCGATAATTCAGTGAATAACTTTTATGAAGTAATTTTATATGCAATCTCACTCTATGTACCCCAAAAAATATTTAAACCTTCCAGGTTTTCTCGTTGGTTTTCCCCAGAATTAAGGAATCTTATTTTATAAAAAAAGACTGCTCATGCTAAATTCAAAAGTACTAACTTAGATGAGGATTATATCCTGTTTGCTAACATACGTACTCAATGTAAAGTTCATACTGAGCAATGCTATAGATCTTACATTGCTACCTTAAATGAGTCAATTTAATCTGACACCACACAATTTTGGAATCATATTAACTTCCTTAATAAAAGTAGTGGTATCCCAATTGCTATGCATTTAAATGGTATTTCAGCAGATTCGGGGGAGGATATTGAAAACTTATTTTCTACCTATTTTTCTAGTGTTTATGACTCTGATGAGGTTGATCTCACTAACTTTAATTGCCTTTTATCCAGTTCACCCTGTCTGAGGTTTTTGAATCTGTATTTGGTCTTAAGGACAAACTGATTAATTTATGGTCCTGATAATGTTCCTACCTATTTCCTAAAAAGATGTGTTTATAGTTTGTCTAGACCTTAGTGTGCATTATTTAATTTGTCTTTAAAATTAAAAATCTTCCCTGAGAAATGGAGTGACAGTTTTATAACTCCTGTATTCAAAAATGGTGACAGGGATAATATAAAAAATTACAGGCTCATTGTTATGTTATCTGCTATCTCTAAGCTTTTTGAGCTTATGCTGAACAAATATCTTACTTGGCATTGTAGAGGTCTCTTGATCAGCGAGCAACATGGGTTTAGGCAGGGTAAATCTACTTCTACAAACCTTGTATTATATCATGACTTCATTGTCAGGGCTTTCGAGAAGGGTCATCAGGTCAACTCCATCTATACTGATTTCTTGAAGGCCTTTGACACCGTCATCCACTCATTGCTTATTTTTAAATTAAGATGCTATGGTTTCCCTAAATGGTTTATTTCTTGGCTAAATAGTTACCTACATAAAAGGATACAATTTGGTTCCTATTTTGGTCACTTCAGGAGTGCCTCAGGGGTCACATTTGGGGCCTCTACTCTTTAATTTATTTATGAACGATATTTTTAGTATTATCAAATTTTGCCAATTCCTATTATTTGCAGACGACCTGAAGCTATTTTTACATTTTTTAAACTTGTCTGATTGCCTGATGATACATAATGAGACATAGATTCTCTATATAATTGGCCTGTCTCTAATGCCTTACATCTTAATAAGGATAAGTGTTTTATCATTTCTTTTACTAAATTTAGAAAAGTTGTCCCATTTGACTACCACATAAATGGTAATATACTTTCAAGAGTATCGCTAATTAAAGATTTGGGGGTGTTATTTGACAGTTCCCTGACTTTCATACCCCATATACATAGTTTGTCTAATAAAGCCCTTCGTACTCTTGGTTTTGTAACTAGAAATACTCGAGACTTTTCAGTAGCTGCCTTCAGAGTTTTATATCTTACACTTATTCATAGTGTCATGTCTTATTTTTCCATAGTCTGGTCCCCTTATTATGCCAACCATATTTACAGTCTTGATAAGGTCCAAAATAAATTTCTCAGGACCTGTGCCTGGTGATTAAATGTACGAGATGAGTCTTTATTGGAACTTAAGTCAATGCCAAATATGAGTTCTCTTGAGGACTATCGAACTAGGTTTGATATGATATTTCTTCAGAAGTTGATTAATAATGTTATTGATTGCCCTGAATTGTTATCGCAGATAAACTTTAGGTGCAATACCAGAGTCCTCAGAGAGACGTCCCTTTTGCTGGTTGAATGTCACCATATAAACTATGGTAAATTTTCTCCAATTAATCGACTCCACATGTTGAGAAATAGATTTAATCAGGCTTTTGACTTAGTGGATTTCAAAACCTAGCCTTCAAAACTTAAAGGTGTCTGAGTGAGTTTACTTGTTGAGTACTATATGTTAAGGATCAAATAAATTTGATTGCTTTTACTTATCTTATTTTGATTATTTTCCTTAACGGTATGTTTTTAGTTGTTTTATTTTGTTTTTTACTCAACTGGGGAAAACTAAATATTGTTGTATTCATTTTTTTTTGGCCAAGTTTAGTTTGTCCTTAAATTTTTCTGGAAGTTTTATCTTATTTGTGGATCTTGGGCTGCTACATATTAATACACATTTAGATAGATATATTGTTGATTTATAGAAAATTTGGATATTTAATAGATTAAGTTCATTATATATCTTATTAATATATTTGTTGATGGCAGAATAATTATATACATTTAGGGTTAGGATATAATTTATTTTGTAATTTTGTTAGAATGGGGACATCCCGTAAATAAATATGATATTTATATCCTGAATTCCATAAAGCTCCAATTTTTGATTTAGTATATCATGATGTATTGTGTCGTAGGCCTTTGAGAGATCAAGAAAGTGACAGTTATATATGTACAAAGCCCGAAATATGTCCTCAGCAAACTGAAATATTGCAGTGAGGGTTCATCTCCCTTTTAAGTATCCATGCTGGCTTGAATTAATCAGGTTGTTACTTAACAAATGTTTCATGAGTCTATTACACATAACCTTTTTAGAAACTTTAGAAACTAATTGGCCTATAATTTTCAATGTTTGTTGCATCACCTTTCTTAAAACTGCCACCACGAAAGCCATGTTTAAATTCCTCAGGAAATATACCGCTTTAAAAGCAACTGGTGTAATAATTCCAACAACACAATTTTAATAATGAATGCGAAAATTCATCCTCTCCACTACTAATTTTATTTTTAAAAGATGTCAAAATCTCTTTTTTATCTGTCAGTATTAGTGGCATTTTTGTTTCAAATTGCGCGATATTAGTTGTAAATGAAATTTTGTATAAATGCCCCAACAATTTATAAGCAGCAGTCTATATATAGGGTGTCCCACTGAAGATGGATACAACTCGATATCTTGGTTGTTTGTTGCGCGATCTTTTCCATTTTTGGTATAGTTTATGGCGCACATTTTAATGCGGTTTAGTATTTTTCGATTTAAAAGTAAACTACCTTTAGGACACTATTTGTTTCAAATTTATTGAATCCTGTTCAATTATATTGAATCCTCCTTCTTACCCAAGATACTTAAGTTTTAATTTGGATACATATTGATGCAGGGTGTGTGATTAAAATAAGACATTTTTATTATTATTTTTTAGGTACATACTTACGATGCCACTGGGAAAAAAAAAGTCAACATCTTCGACCAAACATATAATTTCAGCCGCTTTACTTATATCCGTCAACTTTATTTCCTTTCAGTTGTGCCCTTTGATATCATTACCAATTGCCCAATGTAGTTTTAAATTTTTTATCAGATTTGGCCATTTTATTGCTCAAATGCCTTTTTTTAGTTTTCAAAAGAAGCTTATCATATTCTTGTTTCTTGTTAACACTTTCGCTCACTGTGTACACATTTGTTTAAATGAATTTATCATCATCCTTATATAAATTCAGAAAGGAATTTATTGTTTTGCTCATAGTGTCACCATTGGTGTACATTAGGATCTTACATGTAGTATAGATGCCGCCCTCTAGGGGCTTTCAATAAAAGTTTGTTACTGTAATTTTAGCAGCTGGCGAGCAATATTTGAGTAACGCGTGCAAGGTTATCTGGTAGATTATTGTAGTGTTTTGTTTGTGGTGAAAACAGTAAAAAAAATAAAAACAAATTAATAAAAGGTGGTATTGTGATCCATTAAGTTTTTTTCGCGGAAGTACATTTTTTGTCTTTGAATACACGTACACATTTGTGTACACTGTGAATCAGGGAAGTAAAATTACAAGGTAAATTTAATCGTACTTTTTTCTTTTTTATATTAGTAAATAGTTAAATATTATAGAATCCTCGTTTGTAATAAGCCGAAAACGCCCGCTAACAGATAAAGAACTATTAGATTTAATAGAAGCCGGATTATCAGACATTGAAGGACTCAGTGACGCGGCGAATTCAATGAAGATGATGGCTTTGACTTTGATTCTGAAGGTATATTACTTGGAACTAGTATATTATATAATGTGCGTAGCATATATACTTTTTATCTTGTAGAATTACAAGCAATGAGTGATGAGCAGGAAGCGGCTGAACCTGTTCCCAGCACACCTGTAACTCAACAACGTGAAGAGACTGAGCAGCTAGAACAAGCAGAACCTAAACCTGTTCCCAACATAATGGCAAACACTCCACAAAAGTCGAAGGAATCCAATATAGAAGACTATTTGGAAAACAATGGTCTTTCAAAGAAAAAGGATATATTCTGGCGAAAAAATGTGCAGAATATCACTCCACCGATAGAGTGGCACGTTAGAGAAGAAGAACCAGTAGTTCAGCTAGAAGCCCAGCGTTTTTTTTTCTGTAATTATTTTGCAGATATTTTCCAACCCATGATGGAATATACAAATCTTTACGCTGTTCAGCAACAAACCCGCTTTGCTCCTACGACGGTTGAAGAACTAAAAACGTTTGTAGGAATACATATCATCATGGGTAATCTACATTACCCAAGAATTAAGTTATACTGGGACCATAAATTACAAATTCCACTGATTTCCAATAATAAGACTGTTAACAGGTTTTATAAATTGCGACAACATATTCACTTCGTGAATATTCACGAAAAACCGGACAACAGTGACAGATTTTGGAAGGTGCGTCCATTAAATGATGCAATTAGGAGAAGATGCCTTTCCCTTCCATTGGATTAAAAATTGTGTGTGGACGAGCAAATGATGCCGTTCAAAGGTAGTTTGAACGTCAAGCAATACGTCAAAAACAAACCCAAACCATGGGGAATTAAGATTTTTGCGCTATGTGGCAGCAGTGGCATCTTGTATGATTTTATAATATATCAAGGATCTACTACTGAACTTGACCCACAGCAACTTGATGTATTTGGTTCGGGTGCTGCAGTGGTACTAAAATTATCTGAACGAATCTCACACCCTAGGGTACAGTTATATTTTGATAACTATTTTTCAAATTATAACTTACTTCAGTACCTTGGAAATAGGCAAATATATACAACGTGCACAGCAAGAGCTGAAAGATTTAAAAATCCGCCATTTTCGTCCGATAAGGATATGAAAATAAAAGGTCGAGGTTGTTCCGAAGAAATTATTAGCGGGGATGGGGAAGTCATAATGACAAAATGGTACGACAACCGGCCAGTTGTAATGGCATCAAATTATATGGGAGTTGGTGATAAAGACCAGTGTCGGCGATGGGATAAAAAAGGGAAGGACTATATTTACGTTTCAAGACCACAAGTAATAAATAACTACAACTCTAACATGGGGGGTGTTGACAAAATGGATTTCCTTATTACCTTGTATCGGACATTTATTAGGTCTAAAAAGTGGACTCTGAGAATGTTTGCTCATGCCATAGATATGGCATGCGTAAACGGCTGGTTGGAATATAAAGAAAAAGCTGCTAACTTGGGTGTGGCTAAGAATGATGTCCTAGATTTGCTTCACTTTAGAGTCAGCCGATGTTGCTGAGGTTTTAATCTTGGCAGGAAAAACATCTACTAGGAAGAGGGGGTGACCAGCAGCTGATAGTCCAAACTTCAGGTCCTTCAACGCCCAAACCGTTAAAAGTAAGAGCAGAAATTAAAAATAAGACCAGTGGCCGAAGTTCGTTTGGACAGACTAGACCATTTGCCATCCATTGATGAAAAAGACTTTGCATCTAGGTATAAAGTACCAGACCGTAAAGGACGGTCAAGAATTTTATGCCAAAAATGTAACGTTCACCTGTGCCTTACAAAAGAAAGCAACTGTTTTGCAATATATCATACAAAGTATTTTTTTGTTTTAATTTATCTTTTATACCATTGACTACCCATGTACACAAATGTGTACATAAAAAAAAACTAAAAACAAACAAAAAAAATAAAAAAACTGTTTACGTCAAAAATTTTCAAAAAAATTAAAGAGTTGATTTACAAAAAATCAAATTTTTCTTTTAAAAAATGAAAATTCATGAGCGAAGGGGTTAATATACATATTTTTAAAATGTATCTTTTAATGAGTTTTTCGTTTTTGACGCATTTGGGCTCCTTCACCAAATACCTTTTTTAACTAAAAAGTCTCTTCTAGGTAGTTGCATTTATTATTTCATCTGAAAACATACATGGCACTTAATATACTTTTGGTCGATAATTCTACCTGGATGTTTACCCAATCCTGATAATAAAAATAATTAAAACTTAAATCTTGCAAACACCTTTTATTATTTCCAGAGTTTTGTGATGTATCTTTTAAAAAAATAAATCTTATTTTGCCAAAAAGCCTGAAGTTTTAGAGATCAAACATTTATATAGTAAAGGTGGCATTTTAGAGTTAGAAGCATACACACTTTTTAAAAAAAATCGCTTTTAGACAAACTTATTTAGAGTACCAATCATGGAGTGATTTTCAAAGAAACATGGTTAAGGTTATTAACCACAAATATATTAGCAAGTTTTCTTTACTAAACAAAAAACTAAAAAGATTAATGAGTTCGAAGAATAAGCCACAAGAAGAAAATCAATTCATATCGTGGAAAATTAGTCCTCTTAGGTTTTTAATGAGCATTGCATCAGTTTTAAACTGCAAAAAACAACCTGGAGCAGATTATAGTAACTGCTGAATCATCAATTCAATACTTGCCAGTCTTCAAAACAATTTGCTAGAGAACCGATTCACAACCAAGTTTCAAGAAATCTTACCAAATCAAAAAACACTTCAGGTCTGATATTGTTAAATGACAAAGGACACAAGGTTATTATTTTAGACAAAGCAGAATATTTAACGAGTTATGACTTATTGAAAATGGCCCATATAAAAAGATTTCTAAGAACCCTTTATCAAAAATGATCTCGCAGGCTAAGACAGCATTAAATGACTTCAAAAACCTTGTTTCCTCTTTAGATAATAAAAATAATATTTGCCAATGAAAGTCTCCTTTGAATGTTACTGGAATATAAGTCCTTATCAACCGTTGAATCTTTTAATACCGAGAGATCCATTAAAAATTGAAACCCTTTAAATATTCCGTTCAAAATTTCAACTTTTTACTAACGACTGTATTTTTAAAAATAGCCGCAATTAGGTCTTGCTCGTTGGTTGTTCTTTACCGGAAACAACTTATCATCTATTTATATTCCTGGCTGGTTATCTCGCTGATTAAACTAAGTGTGGCGGACAGCTTAAAAAGTGAAATCATATGGCTTGGAATTTCCTTTCCGACATTTACGTTATCAACGATAAGAATAATAATTTCCGAATGTGTCTTAATCAGTCTTTGTGTGCACGGATAAAGTTTAATGATTCATCGAAAAACAAACTTAAGCTGGTGACGTGTCATGTTATTTTGTTTTTAATCAGAACGAAAAATATGCGATAGTGCGTTGTTTTTTTCTGCATTAATTGTTTTTTTATTGGTAACTATAAAACTTACGTTGCAAATTTTTTAAAGAATAAATCATATTCAGCAGCTGATATGTATTTTATAACAGCGATTGCCAACATTCGAAGGATCACGCCATATGGTCATCAGACATGTAGACGACGAACCGTGGCGGCAAATTTCATTAAAACATAACGTTTATTTGCTAATACGACGTATACCGTTTTCGTAAATCAACAACATGTTTTGTTGTAAAAATGGTTTTAAATAACCACCTTGCGACTGGGTTCTGAAGATCAAACGGTTCTAAAATCAATTGCTAGAAGTTATTTATTGGGTTGAATATGCAACTATTTCTTCTTTCAGACAAATTGGGTTGTATCCACATGTTTTATTTACCTAGATCCAATTAGATTTAGAGGTTTAATTAATTATGGTATTCGACGTCTAATGGAACCAATATAGGAATATGCTGTGTGTCGAAATACTTAGTGGATTAAAAAAGCTCTAGGGTCAAAAATTGAGTATATAGTCTTTTTACACAGTTAACTAATTAAAATTTAACTCAATTTTTTTTTCAGATCAGGAGTCGTTTTATTAGAATTTAAATGTGATTCTAAAAAATATGTATAAATAAAAAATAAAATAAAATACTGTAGAAATCTGAAAATAATCACATAATGGTCAAAACATCGTGTATAATAATTAATTGAACCTTTACTTTAGACGTATCGAAAAAAAAAATACATTTCTAGTATTTTGATTCAGAAATTAAAATTTTCTTCAGGTCTCAAATCGAATTAATAAGATTAAAATGAGATTAATTTTTTGATACATTATTATAGAAACCGGAAAATAACCAGAAAATAGTCGAAATGTCGATGCGAATAACTAATTGAACATCTAAAATAAAAAAGTTTTCTAGTCTTTTTAATACCGATTTTTTTTTAAATATTTAAAAAAACATCGAATCTGTTAAATTAATTTATCTTCTTTTACTTAGAATTTTTTTTCTAGTGTAAAGTCGAATTTATAAAATTTTAATGAGATTAAAAAATATATTGTATTATTGAAGAAACGGGGAAAATATACAGTAATGGCCAAAAGTAAATAGACACATGAATTTTTTAAAAAAATCAAAGGAAATAAAAATTCTATAATAAAGATATTTAAGTATATTATGGGCAACATAAACATGTATAAAAATAATAAAACATTCTTTAGAAACAATCACCTAATTTGGTAAATAATAAGAAATAACTAAATATATGCTGGACAAAAGTAGATCGACAAATTTAAAAAATAACCAATACTCTTTTTTTCTTTCGAAGTACTAAACTAAACCATCTACAATATTAGTATTTTGTAATATACCCATTATTGTCTATTACAGCCTGACATCTACGTGGCATTGATTCAATAAGATTGTCTATGAGTTTAAAACCAACATTTTTCCATTTGTGTTGCAACCGTTCGAATAATTCACCTTTATTTGAATAGTTTGTATCCCTAATATCACGATCTACAAATTCCCATAAATTTTCGATGGGATTAAGATCGGGTGACTGGGATGGCCATTTTAAAACTGGTATTTTTTCTTCTTCGAAAAATTGATTCATATTTTGGAGGAATGCTTCGGTTCATTATCTTGCTGAAATTGGAATCTCAATGGTAAATTGTCTTCGACATAGGGCAACATAACATCTCTGAGAATATCCCTGTACATAAACCTGTCCATTATGCTCTCTATGCAATGCATTACATAACCTGAGAAGCACGTCTTACAGTCCTTGAGGACACATTACAAATCCCTAGAGCCTGTAATTCTATCTAAATTTGACGAGAAGTCATGAAAGGGTTATTCTGACTAATTTGTTTTAAAAATGTCCATTTTTTTTGGTCGACCAGATTTATTTTTTGGCTCTAATGATCCTGTCCTTTCATATCTTTTGATAATTGCCCAAACACCTTTTCTTTTAACATAAAATCTACGAGCAATATCAATTTGACGATCACCCGCGCGATATGCATTAATAATGCGTTGTCTTAAATCAAGAGAGAATCTAATTCCGCGTGGCATGTTGCACCTTGAGTTAAAGAGAAGCAATACTATACTAATTTTATTTATAAATATCTAGACAAAAAAATAATTCCAAAATTGTTTTTGTCTATCTACTTTTGACCAGCTATATTTATAAAATTGCTTTATCTGATAGCAAGCAAAATATTTAACTGAAATTTGATGGTATCTTTTTATAGACCGCCTTACAAATTACAATAATTTAACATCTAGGGGACCTGTGGGTAAATCTTTAAACAATTATATGAAAATAATACTTTGTCTATCTACTTTTTGGCCACTACTGTATACTTATTTGTAGAAACAATGGATTCCCTAAAGTAAAACTGAAATTTTTGTCAGGTCTAAAGTCAAAATTGTAAAGTTAATGAAAATTAAAAAAATTATATGTTCGTTATTATACATTATACAAACCTGAAATGATCAAAATATAATCAAAACGTCGATTATAATAATTAATTAAACCTCTAAAATTAAGAATTTTCTTTTCTAGTCATCTACTTAGAACTCAATAAAATTTAATTTAAAATTTACTTCTGATCTAAAGTCCTTTTAATAAAGATTTTTAAGAAATATTTAGAAACCTGAAAATTATCTTATATTAGCCAAAAAGTCGAATATGTTAATTTCATTTTTCCTTTTTAGTTCAGACTTTAGACAAATTTAACTTAAAATTTTTTCAGGTGAAAAATCGAAATTAACATTTTTAGATTTAAAAAAAAGAATTGGTCGAAACTTCGACTATCGCATCTGAATCAATTTTAACAACTAAAACTGCAAAGATTCACTTTTTACTTTAAATTCCCGAATTTAATGAAACGCCATTACAAGCTGACTGAGTTACTTATACTGGTATTAACAAAATGTCATAGTATTCATTCCAGATTTTCATGTTCAAAGTAGATTATTAAAATTTGAAAATTATTTAAAAAAAGAGATTTAAAAATAATTAATGTAAAAAACTGAAAGTAATCACATATGGACCAAAACGTCGTTTTTATTAATTAATTGAACCTCTAAAGTAAAAAACTTCCAGTATCAAATCGCTCGATCAATGTAGTATTAATTTAAATCAATTTTAATTACAGGATTACAAATCCTTGAAATTTTTGAAAAATTTGGATTAAATAGTGTAAATCTAAAAACAATTAATTTTAATATTTTTTACAAATAATTAAGTCAAAAATTGAGTTGTTTTCTAGACTTTTTACTCAGAACATTTTTTTATTAATTAATTGCTTAAAAATTAATTGAATCAATTTTAAATTTGTTGTAATTTATAAAACTTCAATGAAATAAAGAAAAAATAGAGTCGCAGTAAATATGACACGAATTAACTACAATTTCTTTACAAGTAATTAAGTTAAAAATTCACTTTTGTAGACTCAGAACTTATTAAAATTTCCTTACAAATTTTCTTCGGATATAAATAATAAAATTCTAATGAATTTTTAATTTTAAAAAATGTGTATTTTTTACAAGCTGAAAATTATTTGAACGCATTTTTTATCATTTAAATGCTTAAAAAATAATCAAATCAGTTTTAATTTTCCTGTAATTAAAAAAAATTAGGACTTTTAAATCTGAACCGAATTAATTTCAATTTTTTAGACTTTTTACTCAGAACTTAATTAAAATTTCCCTCAAAAACTTTAAATGAATTTTTAATTTTAAGAAATATGTATATTTTATTACATTTATAGAAATATGTAAGACATATTAAGTATTTCCCTCGAAAATTCCTTAAGTCTAAATAATAAAATTTAAATAAATTTTTAATTTTAAGACATATGTATCTTGTAAATATCAAGTATCTGGATATGTTCTAAGTAAAAAGTCTATAAAACTCAATTTTGGACTGATATACTTGTTAACGTTAGAATAGCTTGAAATATATTTTTTAATATAAAAAACTCACTTTTAAACTTAAGACTCAAACGATTGTTTTTCTCTAAGTCTTATTTATTTATTTATTTAATAATTATTTAATAGACGGGATCAACCCCATTACAAAAAAAAAATATTACAAAGTTCAATAGTTACACCTAACCATATCTTAAAATAGCTAAAATACAAATATGTTTTTACAGGCAAACCAACATAAAATCAACAGAAGAGTTTACACAATCTCTCTAATTTGATTCCTAAAACTAGACAAGCCAATGCCCACAACTTCAATATCCTCATGGTTGATAATATTTAAGGTTCTTTCGATAGGGGAGTGAGTGGCATAGTTGGTACTGTGAAAAGGCAAAGCAAATAGTCGGTTTCGTCTCAAGAGTCTTGAGGGGACATTGAAGCTAATTCTACCGAGAAAGTCGGGGCATACAATCAGACCATTAAGAAGCATAAATACAAAAGTTAAATCACCACGAATACGTCTTTCTCTCAATGTTGTCATAGCCAGCACTTCCCGTGCATCATCATAAACATGATCGTTCAGTATTTCCAAATTTAATTTAAATAGACAAAATCTTATTCTGATTAAGATTCTTTTTCTTAAATAGAAAAAACTTATTCTGAATACTTTCAAGGGCCAAACAGCTGTTTATGTAATAGGGGGACCATATCACTGAGCCACACTCCAATAAAGAAACCACCAAAGACATGTACACTCTCTTACAGGTCTCGACTGATAGCTCTCTACAGTTACGCAGAACAAAACCCAGAACCCTGGAGGACCTAACCACTATATTATTTATGTGTATATTAAAATTTAAATGATCGTCAAAATAAATGCCAAGATCCTTGATTGTATCAGAATACTGAACAGGGCTTCCCTCTATATTGTATGATGTTACAACTTTTTTACTTCTTTTGTGAAAACTAATATAATTACATTTCTTTATGTTTAAAAATAAGATATTGTTGACACACCAATCATTTAGCCTATTCAAGTCATTCTGTAACAAAATTTGGTCTTTGGGAGTCTGGATTACTCTATAAAATTTCAGGTCATCTGCAAACAATAAAAAGGCACTATTTTCAAAACATGTAGCTATATCATTAATGAAAATGTTAAAGAGCAATGGTGAGCAGTGTCCACCCTGAGGTACACCAGAACATACATTGATATTGCTGGATATAGCACTACCCAATCTAACCTGCTGAGTCCGGCCTGACGAGAAGCTTGTGAACCAGGCAACTATATGATTGGGGAAACCAAACACTCTAAGTTTCTCCTGCAAGATTCTGTGATCGACTCTATCAAAAGCCTTGGAGAAGTCTGTATAAACCACATCGATCTGACATCCCCTCTCCAAGGCATCCAACAGATCCTGCTGATAGATCAACAAGTTAGTGATCGTAGATCTGCCCGAACTAAACCCATGCTGCTGATTGAGCAACAGCTCCTTGCAATAGAAATAAATTTGGTCGTAGATAAGACTGTCCAACAGTTTTGGAATGACCGACTGGATGCAAACGCCCCTATAGTTGCCTATTTGGTCATTATCATCTGATTTAAATATTGGTACCACAAAACTATGCTTCCATAATGACGGAAAAAGTGCTGAGCCAAGGGATTTCTGAAAAAGGAAGAATAGAGGGCGAGAAACAGTACAAACACATTTTCGTAAAAAATAGTTCCCATCAGGACCTGAACTAACTTTGGCCTTAAATTTTAAAATTTTATCAAAAATCAAACCAACAGACAGTTGGGGATTAGGAATTGTCATATTTTCTCCCACCTGTTGACCCATATAATAATTGTTATTTTTATTTATATTAGTATTGTAGACAGTTGAAAAAAACTGGGCAAAACCCTCCGCTATCTGTTCGCAACCAGAAAATTCATTATCACCATAATACATTGAATGTCTTATATTCAATAGTTTCAAGCAATTTTAGGTTCAGTGTCATTTAATAAATGGATTTTTAATATTTAAGACTCAAATATAAGATAAACTTTCCTCAGAGTAGTTACCGTTTTTTTGGCTCTTGTTAAACCAGTAGTTACTGTAAAATTGATATTTTAAATATAATCAAATTTCATGCTTTACAGTACGATGGGTTTAGATACGCATTGCAGCAAACCGTTCCAATAATTTTATTTCTACGATTTGGCGATTTTTTGTATGATGAAATGAGAAGGTTAAAATGAATTTCCCTGATTCATTAATTGGAACAATAGGCAGTCATACATAAAAAAAAATATTAGTTTTAATTGAGTCTAGTAGTACCAATGCTTTTATAGCAGGATTTGCTTTGTTTAATTGTGGTACCACTATAGAAAAAAATTTAAAATCAAAATTGGGTATTTTTCAAAATGTTTTTTTTTTAAGTCACTGTGGAGCACTATGGTATATGTATAAACATTTTTGTTTTTTTTTTTATCATCAGATCTAGTGAATACATTTTGATAACGAGGAGTTTTCTGAACTCAATTTCATTGTTCGTGCCTTAAAGTGGTTATAGCCCACAGAATAAGTTATGATTAAGTACGATTGAGTGTTGTTATTTAGATTTTCTAAGATATTTATGGAAATTTTAACCAAAACCACTCAAATAATTTTGACTTATCTTTGAATAAATCAGATTATAGCTACCGAAATAAATTAATTTCCCTTGGAATGAATAGGTAACTCCGAAACGAAAGATTGATAGATATATTATAAGTTGCAATTTCAGTTTATCAAGGCAACTAAAATGTCAAAAGGAGCCGTAAATTACCGTTTTATATCAAAATTATATGCATGGTTTTACATAAATTATCTAAAAAAATAATTATTTTCCCAATGTTGAATAAACAAGGGAATTTTAAAGAACAAGGGAAAAAAAAAGTTGCCAATGTTGATGCTCACCCTGCTATTTTAAAATGTAAAAATCCGACTGTTCATCTTGCAGGAACCATCAGTTTATTTCTTTTAATACGGCTCTGGTTTTTTAAATTTAATTATATTTGCCACTTTTCATTCCACTGCTGTAACACTTTAACATAACCTGCTTTTATGTAAAAAGTAAAATAATGATCTACCCGTCTGTGTCTGACACATTACCTTCTCCATAAATTTGCCTGTGTCAGACTTATTCTGTGTTTCAATCTTACTTGAACAATATTTTTCATTAAAATATTGTAAGCTTTCATAATAAAGAATATTAAATTTTTAGTATTATATGAGTTCGACAAAGACAATGGCAAAAATGATTTGAGGCAGAGATGGGCTTATAAGCATATAATTATTTTAAATTATCCTTTTTTTTACCGAAACATGTTTAAGAGCGTCAAAAGTCACAAAAAAAATCCAGAGCCATTTTTTAAAAAAAGTTGATGGTGGTTCTTGGAAGACGAAACGTCGGATTTTAAATTTGAAAACACTATCTTGTAGGAGACAAAAAGTGGTGTAGAGTTAGAAAAAAATATTTTTTTAAAGTTATTCCAATTTTTATTAATTTTAAAATATTCATTAAGTAAATTTATAATTTTGAATCATTGTTGGTACCAATGAGAATTTCCGTAGAATAGAATTCTATTTTAAATATGAACAAATTAAAAACATAAATAAAAATAACATAAATTAAAAATAGTTGCCATGAGAGTATTACAATTACAAACAATTGAAAATAAGAAACAAAAAACAACGACTATATCTAATTAATTTAATTTGGTACTAGTCAGTTTGCATGATAAATTTATATTGTTTTAATTTTAACCCAAAAATAATTGGCTGTAATATTTTTGAATGGTTTTTATTTAATCCCAATTTAGTCACATTTACATAACATTATTCTAAGGGTTTCAATTGCCATTCCTCACATTTAATTTAATTATAAATACAGGAATACTCTTATAAATAAAGGAAACTTTACACAGTCTTCATTTACTTATTTCTAAAATTTTCAACCCATCCAGGTAAAACCAGAAATCTGGTAAATAACATGAATACATTGCATAGATGTAGCAAGACTACAGCAATAAAACTATCACTTTATTAGCTATATGATTCCAAATGAAATTAAAAAAATAAAAAAATATAAAGAGGGACTTAGTGATTGGACTTATAATTTAAATGACAAGATTCAAAATTGATATAATTAGATCGTTGTTTTATATTTAAAAAATGTAATATGCAACTCTACTGAAACTTCATATTATTCATATTAATTAATAAATTGTGAAAATGTGTAATTATAGGTGTATGTTAAATAGGACTAACTCCCTACATGGACTTAAAATGGACTGTAAAAACTGATATGGCCTAAAATACAAAATGTGGACTATTAAAACTAATATGGACCTCCAAGTCACAGCAAGTGGGTAATACCACTTCAAATGTGAGCATGTCTATTTTAATGTATTGTTAATTAGCATTTACTTATTGTTATTAATTTTAAGGAAGTTGGAAATGAATACAATTACTCAAGTTTAAATTATTTTAATTAAAATATTTCATTTATAAAATTATTTTATGGGTTTTTTATTCTCGGTCCTCACATTTTATTTAAATGCATGCGACTGATTCAAAATGCCTTTATTTTTAGTAATTACATTTAATAACAATTTTTATATCTATATAATTAATTTAATTTCAGACTAGTTAGTTTACATGATAATTTTAAATTGTTTTACCTTAAATATGAAATTATAGGTATTTTGTAATAATTAGCATTTAATGTGAAATGAGGACTGAGTGAAAATTCTCATATTATTTAGTACACAATTGAAGCATGGCAATTGAAAAAGATCTCAGTGCCTGATGGCCAAAATGGGTATTTTATTATTTTTGTAGTATATGTGCCGAAGCCAATAACACACAAAAAAGTCTAAGTACCATACTATCCATATTGACATTAAATACTTTATTTAAAGATAGCCCTACATCTAAGTCTGGTCTAAGTGCCATTTTAGAAAGTTAGTTGAAATTATTGAACACATGGAAGTTGTTTCTCAAAATTCCATCGTAAAAAAAAGGAAAAAGGGTAGTAAAAGTGTCAAGAAACAAAGAAAATGTTTAAGGCTAAGTGGTCTTTAATACACAAATGACAAGGTGTTCGAAATGCAACTACAAACCCACCTGAAATCCTGATAAGCTTCTTAATCTACATTTTGGAAGGCCCAAGACCAATACCTGAATTGAAATAATAACAAAATAAAAGCATGTACTGTATTCACAAAAACAGTATGAGCAATGTGGTCCCAGTTGATTTAGAACAGGTCTTATTCAGTCCTACATTTAACTTTATTTATGCCTACATGAAGGAAATTAAATGAAATTTTTTCTTTTGCAAAGTTTATTAGAAATGGATTTTCCAAGAAAAAAAAATTTCATCATCTGGAGAGAGAAGTGCATTGGTCAAAATAAAAATGAAATAATGCTCTTGCTGTTACTATACTTGGTATCTTCTGAAGTATATGAGCAAGTTCAACAAAATTTTTAGATTCTGGGCATTCATAACAGTAATTCATGCAGAAAGAATGGCAAAACAAGAGCTGGGAGGGGTGGTTGCACGTTCAGTGTACTTTTCACTTATTGAATCTCATATTCGGTATGGCTTGCCTTTTTGGGGTTTAACCAATAAGGGACTACTTAACATTATCTTTGTTATTCAAAAAAAAGCAGTTAGATACCTGTGTTCTGCTAAGTTAAGAGATTCTTGCAAACCCCTCTTCATTTCTAAAAAAATCCTAACTCTTTTTTCACTCTTTATCTTAGAAACAGCTGCTCTTATTCACAAAATTCCCAAACTACCCTCTGACATTGGCCATTTGACTCGTCGTGTAAATGATGTTCCCCTACCTATTCCTAAGTCTTCCCTTACCAAAAACTCATTAATTTACATAAGTAAAAAAATTTACAATCATGTTCCTCTGTGTGTTAGACATATATCGGATGTTAAGAAATTTAAAAGAGAATTAAAGTCGCTTTTATTGGCTAAGGCATATTATAACCTGGATGACTTTTTTAATGATAAGTTTTAACCTTGGACATGTTGGAAAGTTTTCTTTTTTTCCTTTTTTCTTCTCTAGTTTTGTCAACATGTTTACCTTTATTTAGTAATTGATTGTTTTATTTAGTTATCTTTAATTCAAGTATGTTCAAAAAGTTTTGTCTTCTTGTGTTTAATTTTGTTCATTGTGTTGTCAATTTTTGAAATTGTATTTGTGTTTTGTTTTTTTAGCTTGTAGGATGCTTGTACACAAGATTATTCTTACATAATATAGCACATTTTCTTTCTTTCTTTCTTTCATATTTCACTTGTGATTGAGACTTTACTCAAATTGAGAAGCAAAAAAAGTAACAAAAGCCTTCACATCAGATAATATAAAAGATATGATGATGTGTCATAAAAATCCTTTTAAAACTTTAACAATAAAATCCAAAAATTTAAAAGATATTTAGAAACAAAGTGTTGTCGATAACATATTGAATATGACAAAGTTAAAAATATCCCAGGTTTTGGGGATTATGGGTAATAAAGGAAATCCAAATATGGAGAAAACTTTTAATGATAAAGTGTTTTAGAAGTTATGTTTGTTTGAAATTTAAAGTGAATTTGGATTTTTTTAGTTTTTAGGATGCTTGTACACAAGATTTTGTTGTCTTACATAATATAGCACATTTTCTTTCTTTCTTTCTTTCTTTCTTTCTTTGAACTGGAAGAATTAACTGAGTGCAATGTGTTAAAGAAGCAAAAAAGGATTCAGGGCATAGTAGCAGAACTACCTCTCCTTGAATGCAAAAAACAAATGTCGGCTAAAAAAATAAGGAATCTTGATTGTAAACCTTTAAAATATTAGAGTTATCGGAAAATTTTGATCAAAAGAAATCAAAATGACTATTATTTAACTTTACTTAATTAAGTTTATATGAAACAGATGTTTTTAAACCTATGGTACTTAGACTGTTTCTTAGTGTTATAAGCTTGGTATTTTTTTATAAAAAATGTTTTCTCAATTTTTAATTTTTTTGATATTTTTTATTTCAAATACTTATTACTAATTAAAAAAATATTTTTCACCAAAATATACCTGTTTTTCTATTTATTGTAAAAAAACCTTAATAACTCAACAATCACTTTGTGGGCACTTAGATGCTTTTGAATTTCTATGCTTCAATTTTTATTGCATGATTTATATTACATAATTAATTTAATTACATTAAATAATATAAAGGTTGTATAAATTATTTTAGTGTTTTTAATGTGAAAAGAGGACTGAATGAAAATTCCCTTATTTAATATATAATTTTTATACCTGCATAATTAATTTACTTGTGGATTTTCTATTACAGTTAATTATTTCGACTTTTGTTTTTTTATTCTACTATTTATTTTCCCCATCAAATTAGGTACTTTTGCTGATTAATTACTATGAACACATTAATTAAACTTGTTAAAATATTTATTATAATAATATATACAATTATATAAAACCAGACAATAAACTTTGCTTTAATTAACAATAATGAATTAAAAAATATTTTTTTCAAACCAAGGGGATTACAGGAAAAGAAAAGCTGATTATTTGAAATGTGGCGGATGAGTCACTGCATTGTGCAGCCTAGACAGTCAGTAAATTGCATTATTGATTTTCGCACATTCCGGATAGCACTTGTAATTAAATATTTAAATTAATATAAATGGTGTCTCCGTAAATTTTTTTTCTGTCCACTTATTTATAGCCCTACCTATTTAGAAACTCTTAAATATTAATAGTGTTAAAAACATAAAAAATAACATTTTATAAATGTATAAAGCTCAGAAATATTTAACATAATGATCTAACCGATGGTCGCAACAGCTTTACTAAACGCCGGTAAAGTTAATACAAATGCACATAAATAAAAACCGCACCCATCTTTGAATGGTTCTCCACCCAATAAATACATGGAGTCCTTCAGACTGCCTTTAAACTCGCAATTATCAATAAAAATTAATTTAAAACAAAACTGAGAGGTCTTACCTTTGATATGTGTGGTTTCTAAAGAACTTGTCAGTCAAGAACTAAAAAAAATTACAAGAATGCGATGAGCACGAGAGGTGAAATACCGACCGAACGCTTCGCTGAAGTGGCTGAAAGTAATAACAGCTGACTCACAATTCTGCGATCGACGACGACTCCACAATTCCATTGGGTTGGGAAGTGACGCAGATGTCGCGTGCGCATTCAATTTTGACCGGCGAGGTGTAAAAATTGGGACTGACCACAGCCCACGAAGTTAAAAAATAAGTCGCTCAGGAGCAGAGTGGCCCAAGTGAAAAAATTACATATTTCAGATAGGCCCGTTTATTCGTAGATACCCCATTATTATTTACAAATTAAAAGTGGCCCAATTGACCTTTCTCTAATATTCACTAGATGGCGCTCTTAGTACACTTGGGCCGGCACACTGGATTTACATAACATGTAGCAGAAAAGTGGCCTAAGTGACAGTTGGTCTACTGTTGGGCCAGTTTGACTTTTCAAAAGTTGTCGTTTTCGTTGTCAGTGTTTTTCTATTTTGTCGAGTGGCATACATGTAATAAGTTAAGAATAATATTTAAAAAAAACATAACCTGAAAATAAAAACAAATTACAGGGAGTGACTTGGCTTCGGCTTATCGTAACCATAATAATTATAACCATAAGTTATAAGATAATTTTCATTTGTTTCAGGGGAGAATGTCAGATATTTCTAGCATAGCCGAACCCAGTGAATTTGATATAGACTCTGGTTCGGATTTTCACCTGCCAACGGATGACGAGTCCGAAAGTGATTCTGGAGAGTCGATTCAGAACATTGCACCAACATCGTGGAGGAAAAAAAAGGTAGAAAAAGAAAGACAAAACATGAAGGTTGGAAAAGGCAAAAAAGTAAAATTGCAAGAAACTCCGGAAAATCTTACCTTAACTACAGGGGAAACGAAGTTGCAGAAAAAACTATTTTTAACGGAGAATGCAATTGTTCCAGACAATGCCACTTGTTACCAAGTATCCAAGATAGAAAACGCATCTTCGAGAATTTTTACAGTTTATCAAACTTCAATTTACAGACATCTTATATCAATGGCCAAGTAACAGTATCTAATAAGGATCGTTTCACGCATTCTCAAGATCCAAACAAACGAAGTAAGACACGTATTTATAAACTGCCCAAAGAAACTGGAGATGAAGTTATTATCTGTTAACTTTTTTTTTAAAATGCTTTGAGGGTTTCGGATGGTCGCTTGACCAGAGATCTAATTAATAAAACGAGGGGTGGCATACTACACCGCCTATAGATAGAAGAGGTAAGCATCTCCCCAAAAACAAAACTAATCAGGTGGATATTGATAATGTTAAACATTTTGTCAACAAATTTGCCAAGTATAAATCGCACTACAGCAGGGTTAAAAATCCAAACCGGGAATATTTTTCACCAGATTTAAACATAAGCAAATTATACAACTTGTATTTTACAAAGTGATGAGTGTGAACAGAAAGTGTCAAAATTTGTGTTTTCAAAAATTTTTAACGAAATCTTTATTTCCGGTATCCTGCAACTGACACGTGCAAAAAATGTGATTCTATGAAGGTAAAAATAAATAGTTTAACTGACGAAGATAAAAGAAAAGTGGAAATGGAAAAAGAACTTCATTTGCGCAAGGCAGAAGCAGCTCGAAATGGAATGCGAGAAGATCCAAAACAAGATCCAAATTCCACAACGACCATTGCATTTGATCTTATGAAGACATTACCTACGCCGAATATTTCTACAGGGGTAGCCTACTACAAGAGGCAGTTATGGACATATTCTTTAGGTATCCATAACCTAACTACAAACCAGGCACTGGCTCTGGTATGAGGGAATTGCATCACGTGGACCTCAAGAAATAGGCTCATGTATCATGCATTATGTCAAAAATTATGTACAAACTCCCAATTTAATTATGTACAGCGACCACTGCGAAGGCCACAATAGAAACGTAAAAATGGCTGCAATTTGTGCGTACATGATTTATTCTGATAACTTCAGTCCAAAAGTTATCGATCACAAATTTCTTGTGTCCGGCCATCAGGCCAAAGATTTTGGCCTGATTGAAAAGCAAAAACGCTACTTCCAAGACATTTTTTTGCCAGATGATTGGATTAAAGTAATTTTAAGTGCCAAAAAGACCAATAAATTTAAAGTAGTAAAAATGACAAGTGGTGACTTTAGAAGTACAGTGAATTTGGAAAAACTTTTAACCAATCGAAAAAAAGGAGAAGAACATTTTCTTCGAAAGTCGAATGGCTAAAAATTCAGTGGCCAAAGTTTAAATCCGAGGAACCTTTTAATATTTATTTCAAATATTCTAATAATGATGCCGCTCTTTTCTGCAATGTGAATGTCACTAAAAAACGCACAGAGCTTCAACAGAGGAGACAGGATGCCTTCCAGTTAGATGTTTTGTATCCCAGAGGCCGACCTATCGAAAAATTGAAGTATAAAGACCTTCAAGGACTTCTGTGCTATATACCCCCAATCGCCCATGAATTTTATAATAATTTGACAACCAGTGAGAATGCTGTTGATGAAGATATTGCGACACAAGAACAAGACGTTGAGGCTCAAGTGCTATAATTTGTTTTTTTTTTAATAATTTTAAAGGGCAGAGTGGCCCAACTGTTTTTTTTTTTTTACAGAAAAACAATGTTTTTTGAAATTATTTTGTTCCAATATAATGTTATGTGCCATATTATTATTATTATTATTATTATTATTAAAGTTGTAAATTTATAATAAATAAATCTTGTACGATACAAATTTCCGTTTGACTTTTTATAAAAAAATTTAATGTCAATTATCTCAAAACTCCTTTTTTGCACTTGGGCCACTCTGCTCCTGAGCCGCTCAAATATACCTGGACTGCCAATTCAATGAAAAGTAAATGACCACTACTAGGTGGCTGCCATTTTCCATGATTGTGTCCTTTCGATGTTGGTCACTCTGGCAAATTTCAGTTGTGCCAATTATAGGGAAACAAAATAATTAAAGTTTTTGGGAGTATTTTTACAAAAACAAAATTGAAGAATTTACAGAATATACTATATTATATTCTGTAAACTTTGGTTACATTAGATAATAGCGTTAGATCTGTGATTTTTCTTGTACTTCTTTAAGAATTTCGTTAAAATTTATGAAAGAAAGTAATCCTCACCTAAAAAGAGACAAAGTTTCAATCGACTTGGGATAGATGCCCGCACTTTAAACTATTTGTTTTATTATTGCGATAAAATCCTAATACCATGAAAATGATGAGATCTTCATTTGAATTTTTGCTTGTGTTTACTTAACAACTTAGAACATTAAAAGGCCTTTCAATGTTCTAAGCTTAACAAATTTAATTAAAAGCGCTTTAACTTTCTTAACACAAATATAGATTTTCTATATATTATAATTCCAATGATGATTTAAAAACAATGTCAATAAAAAATAAATTTAGTTCGTGACAGGTCACACGTCAAACGTCAGCGTCATCAACTTCATTACCGTTATTTAATATACTTTTGTTGGCAACACTGCAAATGTTCAGAGTGACCAACATCAAAAGGACACAACCACTATAAAAATGGCAGCCACCAGGCAGCGGTCATTTTTGGGTATCGTGGCCATATGCATTAGCAGTATACCAGGTATACCAGGCATATACTACTAATAGTATAATATGCATTATTTTATGTAGACTTTATGTCAGTTACATAAATTGTATAAATAATAATAATAATAATAATAGTAATAATAATAATAATAATAATAATAATAATACCAATAATATATATATTGGTATTATTATATATTATATACAGGGTGGCCCATCGAAAACGTACCGCAAGACATTACAGGGTGGGAAAAAACTTTCAGACAAAAATACGTCAAGTATGTTCGTCAGGGAGACAACTTTTGACATAAAAACCATTTCAAAAAACTCAACCCTCTAAGCGGGGGTGACATCCCCTATTTTTTTCAAAAGGTACGGGGGGTCAAGTGGTTTCTTTTTAAAATAATCTTGTCATTCCCTATACAACGCTGCTTAGTTTTTAAAAATCGAGTCACTCGTTCAAGAAATATGGGTTCTTGAAAGTTAAACAATAATGTGCTCAAAAAATGCAAAAAGCGATTTAATGCTTACCATTTTAATCAAGTAAATGCTCGAAGTCCTGTCCGCCAACGTTCATACAGTGACTCAAATTATCTTCACACCGTTGCCGAACGTTTAGAAGCATTTGGGGTGTTACTTCGCGACATACGTAAATAATTCTTCTTCGCAACTATTCTAATGTAGCAGGTGGAGTTTTGGAAACTACGGATTTTATGTGTTCCCACAAAAAAAATCTAAAGAACCGAGGTAGCCACTCAATTGCGCCCCTTCATCCTATCCAGCGTCCTGGAAATCTGTCATTTAAATAGTTGCGTACATTTAGTGAGAAATGTGGAGGAGCTCCGTCTTGTTGGAAAATCAATTTCTGATCATTGTATGCGCGGTCCTCTTCTATGATATCTGTTACAGCTGGGTCGATGGCAGTTTATAACAAATCTAAGTACATATCGCCTGTTAAATTTCCAGGGAGGAAAATTAAATGGGGCCACAATGGAATTTTCAAGAAAAAGAAATCTTTGGGTGCAAAAAATTCACAAAACGAAGAAAATTTGTCAAAAATATTTTCATTGTCTGGAATGGCCAGAAAGAAGATTTGACAAATTTTCTTCGTTTTGTGAATTCTTTGCACCCAAAGATTTCTTTTACCATATTGAGGAAGAACAAAATGGTAAACTGCCATTCCTAGACCTCCTTATAGAAAGACTCAATAATAAACTAATATTTGAAATATATCGTAAACCCACAACTACTGATAATGTCATTCAATATGCGTCTATTTCTCCCTATCCATACAAATTTGCCTCCTTCAATTCTTTCTTTTATAGACTTTTTAATATCGCCCTGTCAAAGGAAGCGTTTGCTAAAGAGCTTAATATTATAAAACATATTGCTTTTAATAATGGATTCCCACTTTACTTAATTAACAAATTATACTTTAAGTTCTTAAATAAATATACGTTGACTTACAACCTTCTTCATGGGAAAGACGACAAAAAGTCCTTTAGATCTTTGTCCTTTTTCGGCTCAATTTCATTAAATTTAGCTAATTTTTTAAGACCTCTAATATCAAAATCGCTTTCAAAACCGCGAATAATTTAAAAAAACAGTTAGTGAGCGTGATAGACAAGGCAAATGTCTTTTCGAAATCAGGGGTTTACTCTTTGAAATGTGGGGATTGTGACGCAGCGGCCATTTTACATTGATGGTACTTTGAACACCGAAAAATACCTTGAGTTGCTACAAAACTAAGTTCTTCCTGCCGTTTAACTCCTCCCAGATATAGACCTGGGATGCAGGTAAAAGAAGTTTCAACAAATGCTTTTCCTAACCGCCTTATTAGTGGCAATATTAAATGGCCTCCAAGATCTCCCGATGAGCACCAAATGACTTTTATTTGTCAGGTTATCTTAAGGAGACTTTATAACCATCATAATACTAGGCCAATGAATTTAGAGGAGTTAAGAAACAAAATTGTTGAATCTGCCAAAAAGAAGAATTGCTGAAACTCTTTTGGAAGTAAAAAACAGCTTTTACGATATGCAAACCTTTTGTTTAGCTAAAGGAGGAGGTCTTTTTGAGCCTTTTATTTAAAGAATTATTTGTTAGGTTTATTATTTAGAGTTTTATTTTCAGTTTTTTTATAATATTTATATTATATATTTATTAGAAGTTATATTTTATTTTAATAAGAACAACGTTTTAATTTTCAATATGCAATGCACAGCATCAAAAAATTGTAATTACGAATCTATGCAGGTTTTACAATGTAAACCCAGACCATCATATAAAAATTAAATTCTATTAAAAACAATCACAATATGCTATCTCTATTTTTTTTTCTTTAGCCCATATGAGATATGCAAAAAACTACAATAATAATTTCAATGCAATAGCCGAGTTCACAAATTACAGGTATCATAAATAAAAGAAAAAGAGTGGTCAATTAACAGGGTTTTAAAATTAAGTTGAAATATTTTTAATCACCAATACAACGAACTCCAATAGGCAAGTCTATATTCTTTTCTAGAGTTTTAGTCAATTATAACATATTTTTATATTATAACAAGGATTTTTGTACCTCAAAAAATTCAAGACAAATTTTGGCAACCAAGGTCCAAAAACCACCAAATTTGCCACGTTGATATTATAAATTCAGGAACCACTTCAAATATTTTAAATTTTTCATCAATGGAAATCAAATTCCTGCAAATGGGTTTGAGGGTAAAAACGTGGCCACCAATCACAGATATGGATATGGACTTACTTGTCATAGTGTATATGAACATGTATAGAAGTGTTTCAGGAATATTCCAATAGCTGACTTAGCAGATCATTTGTTAAGTATTCCTGGATAATATTAACAAATAATTCAGAACATTCACAGAAACATCTCCACATCAAATGTTAAGTCTTAACATTTGATGTGGAGATGTTTCCCATATTTCTAGTCTGGATAACGAGGATAAATCATTCTGAAGAATAGGCTGAGATATTGTCTATAAATAATGAAAAAAACATTTTTTCGTTCAAAGAAGCATACATTCTCAAAAGAAAGTTGCAAATTGTATGTTAATATACATTCTTTTTATTTTCCTGATTTCCCAGAAGTTAAAAGTTATTCTTGCTTAAATTGTTACCCCTAAAATATGTATATATATCAAATATAACATTATTCGTCTAGTATTTTTTTATCAATGTAAAAAATCATTAAAAGAAAATTAACTTAATTACCTAGTCGATAAGAAAACGGGACAGTTTTTACCTAAGCATATGTGACTCAGTTCCTTTATTTTGTTGACATCCATCTGTCACTGATTAGCATATGGTCAATTAAGTGTTTCCGGATCATGTGATCCATTGAATCAAATACACGTTTTTTTTCAGTAAAATATAAAAAAAAGAAAAATATTAGTATCAATACAATGGGCCGCTTAGCGAAATGTGTAATTCATTGCAGCCAATTGTATGTGAAGAATTTGCTGTTCATCGTCACTTGACCAGATTCGAATAAAAAGCTTATGAATCACATTTTCTCCCCTTTAAGACAACACGGAGTTTTCAAGCAGTATACCGTTATTAACAGACTGTCTGGCTTGATAATGACGAATTTAATTTCGACAATGCTTAATTAAATATGTAAATATATGCACATATTAAATATTACACCGAATATTGAGTTAAATAAAAGATTTAATTATATTTCTCTCCCTTTTTTTACGTAAAAATAATCCTGTATGCCAAAAGTTTCTTTCGAATAATGGCTGCCATGCTGTCCTCTCGCTAGCCGTGTAATGCATCCACCAACAACGATGGGTAAAAATCAATGGACTTGAAATAAGACATATAATAGGTTTAGACATAAATTTTTTACAGTAGGGGAAGGGTGTACAAAATGACATAGGGTTTTCAAAAATCAAAATTGTCTATGAACAAAAAATATTTTAATTCAAAAAGTAACAAAAAAATACAGGCATCTCTACTCTATTTTCCAAAATAAAAATCACTAAAAAAACTCAAAAAGAAATTCTCATTCTAAAATATTTAATTTAAAAAGGTAAAAGTTCGTTTTACCCTTCTAAGTGGGTAAAATGACATATGTATCTATTAAATATTGCCAAAAATTTCTGTAGAAAATTAATTATCGCAACACAGTTCACAAATAAACATCTTAATTTTTTTGTCGACTCCAGCACACTCAGCGTGTGCCCATTTCGAGCAAGAACAACATTGCAGCCAAATTTCCTTTGCCTTTGACCTTTTAAATTCTTCCACACAGTAAATGCAAGTACAATCTTCGTCGTCTTCTATTAAGAATGGGTTATTTTCCGATTTAGAGTCAGTGTCAACAAATACCTTTTTAGTTGCAGCTCTTCTTTTATTTTCGACTGTGGGTGTAGTTCTTGATTTTGCTTCCTCCAAATTTGGACTAGAATTTAGCACGGTAGTTCCCTGACGCTTTCTCGGCTTCCTCTTTCCCTGGCCTGAGATAAATGGTCCTACTGGAATGGGACTCAGATCGGAGACAGTAACGGCAAGTAAACTTTTATTTTGTTGATCTGATGTACTGGGGATTACTTTTTAAAGATTGGTTACGTCCTTTAAATTGTCCACCCCGCTTGAAGTTTGTAGAGATAGTGCTGCGGAAGGTTCTTCAGCTAGAGTGTTTTTTATATTTATATTACCTTCAGATTCTGGAATATTTGTTGTCTCTGCTGCTTGAAACATGTATTCTGGAAATACATCAGGATTTAGTGGGCATATTCCGGTTTTAGAAAAGCCGTTGGTTGCATTTTGAATAGTGGCAGTTTTCCATATGCTTTAGTAAGTAAGGCACCTATTTGAAATTGCGTTACAACTCTGCCTGGGTGTGCCTTAAGCCACTTGGTTATAGCTTGATCGAAATTGGTTTTTAAGGGACCGAAGAATGAAACATCAAGGGGCTGCAGTGAGGAGGCAAGCAGAGCAGAACAATACCATGTGTTAGATTAAAAAAAATAAAAAAATAAAGAATTATATAATTATAATTAATTATTAACAATCTATTACTTTAATATTGCTTTAATTATACTTGGATTAAATGAAATTTTGAATGGAGGGATGGGTAATAACAGGAAGGAAAAAGGAAAGTAAAGGTATGGGAAGTGAGGGTTAGAAAATGGGTACAAGGGAACCAATGGAAGGAGGGAGACTTACTATAGACTATAGAGACAGCTCAGGGAATCTTTTCAAAGGGAAGCCGACTAGCACTAACCACTTTGGTAGAGTGGCGTGGATTCAACAAGAGATCAATAAAATATAAGCGCCACCTGTTTTATCCCAGATGGATAAGAAAATCCTGATGACCAAGAAAACAGGAAATTTTTAAAAGCACTATACCTATAAACCTGAAAGAAAATCTCACAAGGAAGAACAGACAGTTTAAGTGAATCTATATTAAAAGAAAAATTAATAATCAAACTTATTATTTTAAAAACAAGTTAGGTTGCCCTTCCTAAATATAGTGTTTATATCAAGACTAAAATCTTATATTATGTTGTTTGGGGCTAAAAGTTCGCGTGAGTACTTTCGAAATAGGCCTATTTATCAAGTTTACAAGATCTATACGGTCTATTTCATTAAAATAACTAATATGCACCTAGTTATTATGAAACTATTCAAAACAATGGTCTGGTAGTAAAATCTAATGATGAGAGTGGTAACAATGTAATTTTGAGGTTAGTATTTAGTCTAATATACTACAGTAAAGCTAATGAATGTTGATAGGACTTTGGTTTACTGGTTAGGTTGTTTTACTGACTGCATGGTTCACTAAACGTCACAAACATTGATCAAACCTGGCTCCAAAAGGGCTGCATGATTGCGATGGGGGACCTGGGTGGATCGGTTTAACAGTGAATGTCAATGTAGATGTTGTGGACGTTATTGGAGTAGATGAGTGGAGATTTCTACCTCTCATAATAGTGGATAAAGACCATACCGGGGGATAAAAAAAAAGCCTAAAAGTGGAAGAATACCCAGATTGAGGAATCGCCAATAGAGTAAGTAGATATACGCATTGATGGTTAAACTTAACGGTATGCGTGAGTCTACTTATATAAAATTACATGTGTAATATGTAGATTATCATAAACCAAGATGCCAAATGAAAATATTAGGACTTACCAATGGAATTGGCCTTTTCTCGGGAACACAAAACTGGACACTTAAACAAAGAACCTTGAAAAAATTGGGATTTAACTACACCACTTATAATCCTGCACTATTGCAGTATGGCATTTAGTATCCACAAACTAAAATACCCAAAAGGTGAGTTTTCAACTTTTTCTTGGAGTAAAATCGGCAAAAATTCCAAGAAACAACCTTCTTCAAGGGCTTGTTCTTCAAGACTCCTAGAGGTCAAAGATTTTCGCGCCAGAAATGGTTTTAGTAGGGATATAGGAGAATGAGCTGGGATCTTATTGGCTAGGATATGACTTCTGACATTAGTGAAATCAAAACAATTAAAAAAAATTAATGTTATGATTAATAATTTGAGTTTCATCATAAGGGTTGAAAATTATTGATATCAAAAATAGAATTAATACTGAAATGATAACTGTTTATTTTATTAATTTTAGCACCAGAATAACTAAGAAATTACCTCTTAAAGTTCTATAATCGAGCTATGCTTTCGCTAACATTTTAGATTCATTTTATTTTCTTATTCTTTATGTATCTGACGAAAATAAACTGTAACACATGTTCTTTGGAGAAAATCAGACCATCAAGGTACTTATGGCTGGAATGGCCATCAACAATTAAAAGCACCTTTTCGTCTGATGAGGCCTTCGTAAACTTTTGAAAATGTTTTAACCATTGCAAAAATACTGGTCCAGTCATCCAACCAGACTCCTGAGCAATGCCAAGAGTCTTCATGTTTTTTCTAGGAAATATTAAGGCTGGTGTGATAAAATTATCATTGGAACTCATGCAGCAAACAACGGTTACATGGGATCCCCTTTCGGCACTGGTTATGGCTCCTACTTGCTTACGACCTGTTGTTGCAAATATTTTTTGAGGCTTTTGCACAGAGAGTGCTGATTCATCGACGTTATATATATTAAGTGGGTTGATATTTTCTTTTTTAATCACCTTTTCTAGAATCTCAAAAAAACGAGCAACTTGTGGTTTGTTGAAAGCCTGGGCTCTAGCAGCAGATGTCGCCTCTGGCTTACGTAATGCTATATCCGGATTTCTTCTTCGGAATTCTCGCAGCCAATCTTTTCCTGCTGTTTTCCTCTCACGGTTAAAGTTGTGTTGAAAGCCATTTTTAAAAGCTAACTGGTAGGCCAAGCTTAACACATCCTTCCTTGTGAGTCCAAAAAATCTTGACTCTAGAAGTTTTAGATGTTCAACTAACTGCCGTTCTACTTCTGGTGGAAAAGTAGGCTTAAATCTACCGAGGCGTTTTTCCCCCGTCTTTATTGCTTTATTTGATTTTAAAGCATGTCTTCGTAGTGTTGCTTGTGGTACTCCGTAAGTCTTAGATGCCTTTAACCAGCCCATTTCATCATTATTGACCGCTTCTATGGCTTTTAACATCGAATCTGTACTCCATGACTACCTATTTGTCTTTCTTTCGTACGATCGGGGCATGACAATCTGCAATAACAAATAAAAGAATTATTTCTATAAGTGGGGCAAAATGACATACTATGTCATTTTAGCCGACAACGCATTATGTCATTTTACACGACTAGAGAAAATAAACAAACATATTTTTTCTAATATTTGCCTTATTCCTCTTGTAAGTCTCTTATTACTAAATGTTAAAAAAAATAGTTTAAATAATCAGTTAAAATAAAACAACTTACCTAGCGAAATGTTGTCTAGTATTATAACCAAATTAAACAAAGCGCGAAAAATATTTTTGCACCATAAATTTAAAAATATCGAGCGTACACCTCCGTTAGTGAGCAGAGACAAACTGAAGTGGTTGGAAGTGTTGAAACCTGTTAGGTAAATAATTTATGATCTAATTTAGCGCATGCATATATTCTTACGACGTTAGCAAGTTACATATAATAAGTATGTCATTTTACCCCACTATGTCGTTTTCTACACCTTTCCCCTAAGCGTTAAACAATTATTAGTAACTCCCTGATGTGCTTTGGGTATAGGTACTACAACATTGAGTAAAATATAAGTACCTTATTGTGGGTCCTGGTTTCTATTGTTATTTATTAGACTCTTAGTTCATATAGAGGCGATGAATCTGAGGCGAAAAATGTGATTCTAGTTATTGGTACTAATTTTCATTACTTTCAAAACTTGCTGCGTTAGAGACACTTTTGTTGCACAATTAGCACACGACCCATTTAAAATATTCTTTTTTACATTAAAATTAAAGAAATTTTGAGGATGGGTTTGAGGGTAAATTTAAATTTACAAACCATCCATCAGATGCCTAAACGTAAAAGAACTAATTTTCTTTTTTAGAGAATAGTTTTATCAGCTACTGATGATCACCAATAATAACTAATACATACAATGTGAATCTGTAACTTGGAATAAATTCAGTAATTCATATACTTTTTTTTCTCAAAAAAAATCCTCGGATCCGTCGATTAGTATTGTAAGTTGCGCCTTTTCTGTTGAAAACAAAATTATACAGTGTGTCCCAAAAATAAGATATGACGTCGTCGAAGATTTTTTTAAATAGTAACCTTAGTTTTTTATTACGTATTTTTAAAGGGCGTAACAAATTATACATATCTGCAAAATTTCAAGTTCATGTAATTAACCGTTTTCAAGATGATTAAAATATATATTTTCTTAGTTTAATATAAATTGAAGCGCTCAGGGCAACAAGGTACATAAGCCACATTCAGTAACTTTTGAGAAAAACGACTTTAAAGGTTGTAAAATAAAACTACACTTTCTGTTACTAATAAAATACATTTAAAAATGAAAGTCGGTAACTTTTAGTACAAAAGTTGTAACTCTTAGTACAAAAGAAGTTTTATAAATTCTTTAGTTATAATAAGAAACACTCAAGTTTAAAAATATTATTAAGCACATATATCAATAGTCTTTAAAAATACTTATACCGTGGCGAACAAATGTATGAAATTTTTTTTTAAATATAAACAAAAAAACTACTTTCTAATTTGGTTTTCCAAGTGCGGCCACAAATTCTCTATAGGGATCAAATCAGGTGATCGGGAAGGCCAATCCAATACATGAATTTTTCCAGACGGCAACAAGTTTCTCTCCAATATGTATGTAACTGTTAGCTGCTCCTTAGTTAAATTTTACTGTTTTTATACAAATTGGTTATTGGACACCCAAAAAAATCTTTTTTGAGATTTTTTAAGACACATTCTTGTTTGGCTATCGTTCTTTTAGATTAAGGTAGTTACTATCAGTTGGATAATAATCTCTGTTTGCTATACTCATTTGAACTAACATGACCTTCAGACAAATTGTCTGTACGCTGTGTTGTTGAAAATATCGAATATATTCTGCATAGACAAGAAAATAATTTGAGTTCTTGTTAAATTACTTTAAAAATGACTCGTGACCTTTAAAGGCCAGTTAAATGATAAAGAAATCTCGATTTTCAGTAAAATGTGGCTTAACTAACCTTGTTGCCTCAAGCCCCTCAATTATAAAGTCTGTTTTACACAAAAAGTGTTTTAACAAATGTTTAAAATATAGTCCATTTACTATTATCTTAAACGTACTTAAAAATCATTTTGAACATTTTTAAAGATTTACGTCGAAATTAATATACAGTGTGTCCCAAAATTAAAATACATATTATAATATTATCGATGAGTTTTTTTTAAAATGGCTTTTATTGATTATTTGTAAAGAGCGTATCGACTTATACTGCAAAATTTCAGTTTTTCAAAATTACAATTTCCAAGATAATTGAAACAACTTGTTTTGAAGAAAAACAAAAATTTGCTCAATTTTTCTTTTTTATAAATGTAGCTCATTTACTATTTGGCAATACCCTAAACGTACTTGAAATTCGTTTTAACCGTTTCTTATAACTTCTGGAGAAATTAATGTCTTATTCTCGTTTTCAACTCCTCAATGTTTGCGGGCTTGGCACATAAACTTTAGATTTCAAATATCCCCATAGAAAAAGATCCAAAGGAGTTAGATCGGGAGATCTTGGGAGCCATTCGAAAGGTTCTTTTCTACCAATCCATCTGCCTGGAAATATAGTATCCAGATAGTTTCGAACAGGACGTGCAAAATAGGGGGAGGGGCGCAATCTTGTTGAAACCAGATGTTCCTGTTTGGTATATCCTCCATTTAAATGAACATGCCAGTTTTATGTTTCCAGTTTCGTTAATTTATTATTTAACCAGCTTAGACCTCGCATGTCCACTACGTTGGACACTTCGGTGCTGCCGCCCAGTCCGATTAGGTCGACTTTAATTGTGCACATGTGCTGGGAATCAGTTGTGATGGCGGCTGCACGTGGTTCTCGTTATGATGATATGTAGCCTATTTTTTAACGTTTTGTAATGATTTTTGTGAAAGTTTTATTTGCAAATGTTTAATAGACAAATTTAAATAACATTACAATAATAAAAAAATTAAAAGTTTTGTATTACCCTAAGTTATTCGCGTCCATTTAAATGGACATTGGGTCTATCTCATGCACATTTTAAATTAACTCATAAAATTTATTTTAGGAATTTTTGGCAATCAAAGAGTGCTTCGGCCAGGGAAAGATGACGAAAAATTGGAGCAAATACTAAAAATCATTGGAAATGATGACTCTGACATTGAAATGTCTGATGATGAAGAAGAAATCCAAACTATGGATAATTTAATGGGGAGAGAAGAAGAAATAATTAATGAAGAACTAGTAAGCAGCAGTGAGGAGGAAGAAGAAGAAGATAGAATTCCTCTTAGTGTCCTGAGAGAAAACTTAAAAATAGCCAAGCAATCTGTGGATCCTTTAAAGCGAAAGTCTTGGAGAAGAGATGATACTTTTGCACCTCCAAATTTTGAAGGCCCCTCTAGTGAATGCAGCGCAGAGCTCCGGTATGATTGGACTGCAAAATCGTATTTAGCCATGTACTTTGAAGATGAGTTATTCCAAAAAGTGTGTGATTGCACAAATGCAAGGTACGTTGAACTTAAAGGAGTATCTCTTAAATTCACTCTTAATGAGATTAAACATTTTTTTGAAATAGTTTGTTTGATGTCCTGTCTAAAATATCCCAAAATCAGCACGTACTGGGCAAAAACCACTAAAGTTTCAGCTATTGCAGATACAATGACTCGAGATAGATTTTTTGCTATAAGAAGTAACCTTAAATTCGTCATTGATGGCAGCATCGCTGAAGAGGTACGCAGGTCTGACAAATTTTGGAAAGTACGTCCTATTATAAAAGCAGTATGGCAGGGGTGTTTGTGTGCTACCTAGAGAGAAAGTGGTTGCTGTAGATAAACAGATGATCCCATTTACAGGGACTTGTAAAATAAAGTAGTTCGTTAGAGGAAAGCCAAATCCAGAGGGCTTGAAAAATTTTGTTGTTGCTGCCCCTGATGGTCTTGTCGTAGACTTTGAATTATGTCAAGGAAAAGATACTTTTCCAGATGATTCTGTAAAACGACTTGGTGTTGGACCTTCTGCTGTTGTTCGCCTTCAAAGGACATTATTTCCTAGAAGTCATGTGTACTGCGATAGATAATTCACGATAATACCACTTGTCGAATATCTTTGTCAACAAGAGAAATATTGTACTCGAACCATTATGAAATCTCATGTACCAGCGGCAGCAAATTTAACTTCGGCAAAAATGATGGCCAATATAGGTAGAGGCAGCTCGGAACAAATTGTAAGACAAGATGGCGAAATAGTAGTTGTACAATGGTATGATCTGAAATCTGTACTTTTGGCATCTACTGCTCTAGGAATTCAACCTAGCGATGAATGTAAAAGGTGGTCTAAGAAAAACTCTAAATACATTCAGGTTAAAAGACCTTACGTTGTTGCTAAATACAACGATTGTATGGGAGGAATAGACTTGATAGACCGAATGATTAGCTATTATAGAATTCGAGCCATATCAAAAAAATTGACTGTAAGGGTCATTTTCCATTTCTTTGATCTAGCAATGGCTAACTCATGGATTTTTTATCGAAGAGATAAAAAAATATTTAAAATCCCTCCACGCAAAATATAACAATATTTAGATTTTAAAATCGAAATTGCCACTTAACTTTTGACAAATACACCCAACCCACAAAGTGAATCCCAAGAAAACATCCGAGGTGTAGGTAGTCCAAGAAATCCTGAGGGAAATATCTTTGTCGATTCACCGTCATCGTCATTACGCACCGAAAGAAAACGGAAACAAGAAACAACACTTTAAGTTTACATTTATTTTCTGCGTTTTCATAGGTTTAGACTGAAATGTTATTCAAAAAAAAATATATATATATAAGGAATTTTTGTTTAGGTTAAGAACCAATTTGATCAGGACACAGATCAGCTAGTTTGGAATTAGTTCTACTTGTAAAAGCTGTAAATATCTTGATCTATTTAGATTTTCTTCAAAGAAAATTGGGCCTATAACTTGTTGGCCTACAATTTTTGCCGAAACATTTAATTTCTCTGGGTGTTGAGTGTGGCCTTGCCTCATCCAACATGGATTTTTGAGTTCTTCGTTCATCATAAACATTGTTTTAACAGTATTATTCTGCAGGACTTCCATAAATTGTTCGCAAAATTCGATTTTTCTAACTTCATCCTCTTCATGATGTTCCTGAAGAATTGTTAGTTTTTAAGGGGATGAAATTTCTATGCCTTTAGAACCCTTACTACTAAAGACTGACGCACTTCCAATTCGCGCGCTACTTGTCTAATGGAAATGGAGTTTCTTAAACGGATTATTTTCGAGATTTACGAGAAATAGTTGTTCTTCTAACATGGCGATTGGCCTTGTGATATCAGTGGTAAATTAAGATACATCTTTCAGAAGAAGTCCATAACCTCCTTTTGGGTTCTTGTTCTATCTTCGTATCCAATCACCATTAAGATTTCAATCTTGTGCTTTTCAATTAAAAAGGGCATTGCGTTTATATTTTAAAGTACTTAAATCGGATTATATGACTTATAATTTTCAAACTTATGAAATTATTTACGAAAAAACTTCTTCACAATAAGCTATTTTACAGTATTATTCAGTGAAACCAAGTGATTTAAAATTTTTAAATAAAAAATAATAAATTACATATCTTGGAAACTACAGGTCACAAAAAATTGAAACTCTACAGTTTTGCATAAATCGATATGCTCTTTAAAATTAAGCAGTAAAAGCCCCACTGTAGATTGATTTCTACATAAATCGTTCAAAATGATCAAAACGATTTTCAAGTACAACAATACTACAAAAATGCTACATTTTAAAGATTTGTTTAAAAACTTTTCGAGTACAACAGATTTTATAATTTATATTAAACAAAAAAACATTATTTTAATTATCTTGAAAACGGTTAATAACATAAACTTAAAATTTCGCAACTATGTATAATTTGATACGCTCTTAAATAAAATATACGCTCTTAATTAAAAAATTAGGGTTACTATTTTTAAAAATCGTCGATTATGTCATATCTTATGTTCGGGACACACTTTATAACTTTAAAAATACTAATAGACGGGTTTAACTACTGAATTTATTCCATGTTACAGACTCACACTGTATATAAAGCCTGGATGCGGTTTGACACCTGTATTCACAATCCAGAACATGCCACAATTGACAACCATGTTCCGGGACTATTCCGGATGTTTAGATATTTCATATTATTCATAGAATAATTTGTAGGATGGTCAGTAAAGGCCAGGCATGTAAAAAAAATTATTGCCATGATAGTTCAAAAATTCTAAGGTAGGTAGTTCTAAGGTAATTCCTAAAACCCATTATGAAACTCAGATTTAAGGCAAATTAATTCAGATCAGGAATTTTCGTTAAAATCAGAATTTACTACTTGTATTCCTATGAGGGATATTCAAAAACCTTTTGATGAATTTAAGGGAAACGTAGAGGGATATTCCGAAGTTTCTAAAAAGGAATTTAGATTTTTTAGGTGAATAGTGTATGGAAATTTTATGTATATACGGAATTGATTTTATGTATATAATATTTTTAACGACCTTTTTTGGAAAAAATCTCACATCACAGAAAAGTTGTATTCTTAATTGTTTAATTTAATAACAGAATTACACCTTAGAAAATATCTTATAATTTATTATAAATGCCACGAAACCTAATTTTTTTAATTTTATTCATCTGTCAAGGCTTATCAAATAAGCATCGATGGGGAGTTACTTATAAGAAAGTTTGAACTGTATGGTGTAATTGGTGTACTGTGTGAACTGTATGTAAGGAAAAGCTTTGAAGAGGTTTTATTTTTATGTGGCTAACATGAAACAAACTGTAAAAGTAAAGAGCAATGGATGCATATATGTCTACATTACATAATAATAATAGCATAAAAGCACATTCATAACTTTTATCAATGATCTTTTCTGCATGGCAGATAGTCAAACAGAAAATATTAGACAGTTTTCGAAACCATTAAAAAGTATCAAGCATGTACGACATTTGAAGTGTCATTTATCGCATTTCGCTACCGACACCCTCCGCTATCTTACGGACGATAGGCGTAGCCATAAACATAGCAAAACACATGCGCATTAATGTTGTTCAAATTATTGTCAAGTAATAATAATTAATAATGCTAAAAGGAGACTATATAAGTTTATTTAGTCTCCTTTTGTTAAAAGTAAAAAGATATATGTTATGTTTATGTTAAGCGTCAAAACATATGCATCTTCGAAAACTGTCTATTACATGTTGGACGACATAAATTTAACAGTAGGGGGATGGGGTAGACTTTAAAGAGGTTGTAAGCAAAGACACTTTATTGAGAAAGGCAAATAGTTGATTCACAGAAAAAAAATCTTCCTGAACAAAGAAAAGAAGTATAGAAACCCACTAGCTTGTTCGTTCTTAATGAAGCAGTAAATATGGTGAAAAACACCAAGTTTCTAGGTCACAACAATGAATGTCTCGATTGGTCGGATCATACATCAAATCCTTAAAAAAAACTAAACTAAACTAAACATGAGCACCCAAAAAAATAATGTATTTTGCAAATTTTCAATTCACTCGTTTTGAGAGAGGCAGTCATGGATGCCATAGATAAGATGTTTTAAGAAATTCAGTATAGGGAAAGTTGTAGAGGAGTATTTCGTACTGAGGGCATTTTAAATGTATATGCACTTTATAAGATGAAATAATTGATTTTCTTGTTCACAGAGAAGATTTTGAATTACGAATGTTCCATACCTATAATAGAAGAACATTAAATGTTAATTACCCAATACACCCGTCCGTCCAGCTATGCGAAAAAAGAGTCCGTGTTACATATGTCTTCGTTTATCCAATAATTTACAATCAATCTCAGACAAAAAAAAACTCCTTAAAACCAAGGTGAAACAGCCTTTAATTAAATGAGAACCATATTGTTTAAATTACTATTTTGACATGGAGTTGTAAAGATAAACAACTTTTGTATTTATTTGTCTAATTTTAACGCTTTTTCATGTGTGTTATAATTGCATCTTATAATAATAATAGTAAAGGTCTTTTATTTGATACATAAACATTTTTGATTGATGAATTTTAAGACGAGATTCAGCGCAATAAGGTAGCATCTCGCTGATTACACCAAACAGGTCTAGATTTTACCCCTGCGTATCACTACATTCAACTACCTGCATATAAAACCATATCTACATAAAAATTCATTAGAACCAGAAAACAACTTACTTTTTCAGCTATTGACTTGATAATAATTTTTTGTATAGACACACTTTAAATGAAGGCTTAAAATTATAAATTTAACTATTTGGTGAAAAAAAAGAACCATATATTTCAGTGTTTTGTTGGGGAGGCATTAGAGTTGTCCTATTATGGGTGTAATATTATGAATATATCTATACGGTATCTAATTTTATTGTATAAATAATGCGGACATTTAGATTGAATTAGAAAAATAATGAAGGGGCATAATAGTCTTGAGTTTTACATGGTTAGCCAGTCTGCGTCCTTGAGTTTGTGCCTTATAGGGTTGCGTTTTCGTATACCATATATTAGCCTAAATCCACATGGGTACGTAATAACGGATACGTGAGGCTGTCAAGCCTATCCGTGACTTTTATCCCATCCACTAGAGACAAGCGTATCCGTAAAATGACGTTATATTTTTACTCGAGCTTTTGGTGTTTACAGTTTTGACCTCCCACAATTGCTTCAACCTATTTTTATGCATGATTGTAAAGAGGTTCTCGGATCCCATAGAGGCCACTAAATTTAAAAATATTGTCCTCATTGGCGAAAGCTCGAAGGTAAAACCCTGGTTCTCCTCCATATATACTAAGAAACCTTGGTGTTCCAAAACATTTTGGCACTGAATATTCAATAGTCACATTTAAAATAAATGACCCGGGGTCGAACCCAAACTCGACATCCTAAAAAGAATAGTACAGAATGACAACTGGTAAAAAAAAAAATTTGGTAAAAATTAAAAAATAACAAATAGTACAAGGTATCAAAAATACGGAATGAAGTACGTGAAACCTTTCGGGTCTCTTATTGGCTGATAGCAATTACGTGGTCCCAACGGATCCGTAAATACGTATCAATGTGGATTCAGGCTTAGTCTAAGGCATGCATTTTTGTATTCTATTGACCTCAGTATTGGGCCATAGACCGCATCATAGTGATTTAAATAAGAACAAACCAGCAAACCACACATCAATATTTTTGTTTTCTAATTAAGACCATATCTATGTTGATATATATTTTTAAGATTCATAAAACGTTTTAAAAACTAAAAAATTTTCTCGATTGCAAAAACCATAAATATACATTTCTTACTTTTAACTTATAAGCAATGGTTTTTAGAAAACTTATATACATCAGCAACATCAAAATTAATAGCGGCACTTGAGAACTTTCAGACAGTTTAAATGAAAAATATATTTGTGTATCATCATAGTGTTGTTTAGATGATAAGAATATCATTGGAAGGTTTGATACATATAATGAAAACAAAAGAGGCTCAAGTATTGAATCTTAAGGCATGCCTGAGCTAATTTTTAATAAACTTGAACTTTTTCCATTGTAGGATTCAGTCTGATATCTATCCTTCAGATAATTCTCGACCAACGACATTATTTTTATTAAAAGATCAAGACTTAAAGCATCAAAGGCTTTACTGTGATCAAGAATTACCAATAAAGTAAACTTATTTATTTGAATCTACACTTGATAAAATATCAACACTTACACAAGCCAGTACTGTACAAGTTATGTCCTGCTTTGGACTCCGACTGTGTAGCTGGTAAAATATTTTTTTTCTAAATATAGCCAGACATAGTCTAATCGTATTAATGTTCATTTCATCCAAACCAGTAGTCGTTGATTTAATATTACCTATAGTTCTCAAAATTTCGTCCTATGATACTTCTGAAAACCTAAAACTGTTCTGTAATGAGGGTTTTTTAAAATTCTCATAAGTGTTGAATATTTTTATTCGGCCTAATTTCTGACATTGAATTAATAAAAAAAAATAATTTATTGAGTCTACATTCTTAAGATTGTCTGAAATTCTGGTTTCTTTTTATTATTTAAATTAAATAGTTTAAAGGGATGACCAAATATCCCTTGTACTTAGTTATAAATTTAAATATTCTTTGTTTCATTCTAAATTGACTTAATTCCTTTTAATTGTTCCAATACTCAATTTTTTGAATTATGCCAGTAATTTATCCTCACCCTTCATCATCTCGTAAAGTGTCGGTTAACCATGCAAAATATGATTTTGTGATACGATATTCTTTAATTGGCGCTTAAATGTTAAGTAAGGCAATAATGTTTTCCGTTATAAAAGAAAATTTTTTTGTCCATGTCTGTAATTTGATATATATTATTCAAAGGTATATAGCGTAGATCTGAATTAGTGTACATTCATTTTTTTTTAAAGCAGCGTATTGTCTTAATAGTGAGAATTAAAATGAGTAGATAGATAAATGAGATAAAATCACTTATGTCGCCACACGGGTGGTGACATAATGTGTTACAATATATACGTATACAGAGAAATAAAGAATTTTTAAATTTGAATTGATATAAATGTTGCTTTCTTAGAAACGTAATCTGCATCTCAAATTGAAAGACTTATTGTCAAAACTTACCACATTTGATAAGCAATCTTCCTTATTCGTTGCATGTCATAGAAAGCAACATCCCTACCTATATCATTTTTTAACTAAAATTACTTATAGCATATAAACTTGCTTTAACTGCTTCCTAATCAAATCCACTATCAATTCGGCACCTTATCGTTCGATTAGATTTCTTTGAATAAAACCTAGCTGCACCAAACAGAGTAAAAGAAAAAACGCACTGAAGAAGGCTTTATTTATTTTTATAAAAAATGCACAATTTCAAAAGCAAAATGAGCTGAAAATGAAAATTAACACACATTTAATAATGGTTCAAAGCCATACACTGTATAAAATAAGAATTGATTCTTTTTATGAAATTGAACATAAAAAAACCATCCAGGGAAAATATTATATACAAAAATGCGTGTGGCTCAATAAAAGAAAATATGACTGCTTTTATTAAAAAAAAAAACAATATTTTTCTTTCATATGCAAAAGACTTGTGCCGGACCGATCCAAAAATTTAGTAAAATATTTTACAATTTTATTTTTTTTTTACATTTGGTTTATTTACACAGAAAAAAAAACAAAAGAAATTCAGTCTTTTTTCCTAAATTTTTGCAAGGGTTTAATTCGGTTTTTCTATTAATATAAAATCTCTCTTAAATAACTTAAAAATTGGTTCTGTACACCTAGTATTTTTTTTTGTCAAATGTGTGATTTTTATGTTAAAGATGTCAAAATATTATAGGTATAAGATTATGTTTGAATTTTGACAAATTCACATTCATTTAGTGCATCCTAACTCTTTGCAAAACGTCATAATACTAACTTTTACTAAAGATATGAGCCAAATAATGTACGTGAATAGTCTCTATACAAGATGGTTCTCCAGGGACTTGTGAAAATTTCTATGGATAGTGTCAAAACTAAAACCAGGAAAACATTGAAAATTGGGCCATGCGCTGCAAAAGTATTCTTACTTCATTAAATAGATATTAAAATTCGGTAAAATCATCAAAATATTTTCCTAGCCATAGTTTCAATCATTCATATTCGATCGATGGATTAAGCTTCTGGAGGACCACTCTATATATCAGCCAAAAGTTTAGATTTAAATTACATACATACATTTTGAGTATGTAACTTGCAAGACTTTTTAACATTTCCCGCTATGTATTTGTTTTAACTTAAACTCGTTGAATTAAATTTGTGAAAAAGATAGCTCACATAACTACGGTTTCTTTAGCTCTAAGAAAACTACAAGAGCTGCATTTTCATAGAATATCCTACAGTTTTTTCCATTTTTTTTTATAAGAAAAACTTAATTACCTAATAACAAGCAAAAGTAATTTGTATAATTGGGTATAGACAATCACATGCTATCTCATTCCTTGTTGCATAAAAATTAACATCTTTAACTATATCAGAAATTAAAACTAAATGTTTATTAAAGGCAATAAATAGAGGTTATAAGGATTTATATGAAATTATTAACGATTTTTCTCAAAAATAAATATCACAAAAAAGGTGTATCATCAACGACCGCATATTTTGCAATCTGCTCAAAATGAAGTCAAATAATTCGAGGCTTGTGTTTTATACTTTATGAAAGTAAGATTAAATAATTTTATATTTTAACTCTCTTATTCTACATATAAATATTTATTTTTAAAAATTATCTAATAGTACTAAAATTTGCATTTATAGGCCAGATTTTTAAGTTAAATCTGAGACCTTTTTTAGGGTTAATTATATGTTTTATAATAAAAAGAAACTTGAATCAACGACTCAAGTTCGCTTATTTGTCGTAGTTGTAGTCGTTCATCAAACACCTCACCTTTAAAACCCTGTTATGCCGTCGCACCTAAGTTGTGAATATACGTAGTACTTTATTTACAGTACCGTTGCAAATCGGACATCTCTTGATGCTCTTCAGCGTTTTTTTAGCACAAGGATAACAGCAACAGCAATGGGCAATGTTAGTATGTAAAAATATACTATTCTTAGGAGCATTATTGCAAAATATGCATAATTCGGGATCTGACTTATCAGATCCAAAACCGCTCGATCTATTCTGCATAACAGGAAGGTTATTTTCCGAGAAAAAACCGCTGCTTGAACTGTTGCTCCCGACAGACGAGAAACTATTCAAAACTGAGCTGCTAGCTTCTGAGCCCAGGTCAGACGTATGTTGTTCTGAGCCCTGACTTTCCGAAGCTTTTAATTTTTTAGGTGTTTCGTGTTCCGAAAGACTGCTTTCAGAGCTCGTGCGATTTCGTTTTAAACTAGGCACCGTTTTTTGGGGTAAAGCGTTTTCTGAATTTACACAGCGTGTTGGGGAATTAGGTGACTTTTCCGATGTTCTGGATATCTTTTCAATATTTTCTGGTTGCTTAGGGTCTAGAGGATTTGTAGAGGAATCATCAGTTTTTGACGTACCTATAAAAAAAAACAGGCTATACCTGACACTAAGTAGAAATATGCCAGCTTATGCAAATTTTTAAGCTACACACTTTTAAGTCTATTACACATTAACTTTTATATTAAAATGATAGTCAAGGATCAGCTTCATATTTGCTTTATTAATGCTATTTTGTTACTAAGGAAGTTCCAGTAGATTTACAGTACACTATAAAAAGAACCCTTATACAAGGTGTCCCAGAAAATGCGGAAAATCTGTCGGATTCAGGTAGAAAATAAAAAAATAATATGGAACTCCTATAAAAAAAATGTATTTTAGGCCCTCCTTACAAAGATACGGCCCCTTAAAGACACCGCTGGAAATCGGTTTTTCTTGAATAACTTTTGAAGTACTTGGTATAATTTAATAAAAATTTCACGTGATCTCAACACTTAGGTGTACATTATAATGCTTAAATTCTTAGCACCCTGTATAATAAAGACTTAATAGAAATAATTAATATGGATAGCTTGAACTTTAAACTAAAGAAATGGCACTCTTCTTCATTTTCGATAAAATGAACATAATTAAGAAATCACTGTTTTATTTTAATTAAAAAGAACCATAATATATGTATGTTCTTTTTTTCAACGATGCGACAGTTATTCAAACAGAGAAGTTCCATTTTAAGTTGTTTAATCTGAAAAAGTACATGTTTTTAAAAATGCAGTGTGGTTCTTAGAAAGATATCTTAACACAATTGTTTAAAAAATGTAAACCTATGTTTTTCTTAAAACGAAAAAACAACCTGAGAATGTAATAAATAAAGAAGCTAATAATTCAAAACAATTAATTAAAAACTTCATAAGTAGGTTCAACTTGGGTTCCGTGCCGTCTGATACACTCGCGAGTACGACGAATCGTGGACTGCTGTTGTCGCCACAACAACCTTGGATTGTCCTTTTCACATCACAATGAAGATTCTCTGTAAAAGTTTCTCCCGAGTATCGACAGAGCCAAGGTTTTGAGGTGACCCCATAGATAAAAATCCGATGGCGTTAGATCGGCAGATCGAGGAGGCCAGGCAATCCTCTTCCCAGCGGGTTGAAAAACGTTATTCAGGTGGTTTCTTGCAGCAACGCTGAAATGAGGTGGGGCTCCATCATGCATAAAATAAATGTTTCGGCGGATCGCAAATGGCAAATGCTCTATTAAATCCAGAAGATTGTTCCGAAGGTGCTCCAAATAAAGTTCTCCATTCAATCGTGCCGGTAATACGAATGACCCAATCAAAAAATTGCCAATGATACCTGCCCAGATATTAATTGATTGGAACTCATGTTGATGCTGAGAACCCCATACATGCGAGTTATGTAAATTCACAGTACCATTTTTGATAAACTCTGCTTCATCGGTAAAAAGAATAATGCGAATGAAGTTTGGATTAGTTCGCTGCTGATCGAATAGCCAGTACGCAAACTGTATTCTATGAGGAAAATCTTCAGGAGTTAGTTCATGCACTTTTTATAGATGATATGGATATAACAGCTGTTCTTGAAGTACTTTATAAATTATTGTTTTTGGTGTATTAAGCTGAGTGGCTAATTTTCGAGTGCTCGTTGTAGTATCAAGTAACAGTTCAAGTATCAGCTACAGCATCCAAAATATTTCCCTCCAATTGTGCCATCCAATTGTATTTTTAAAAACATGTACTTTTCCAGATTAAACAATAATACATAACAAAACAAAACAATAAGAAAATAGATTTTTTTAATTAAAATAAAACAATGATTCCTTAATTTTTTTTCTCTCCAAAACGGTTAATTTTATCGATAATGAACAAGAGTGTTTTTTCTTTAGTTTAAGGTTCAATCCATCCATATTTATTATTTCAGAGTCTTTATCATACTGGGGTGTTAAAAATTGAAGTATTATAATGTACAAATTTGTCCGCCCCTGGCAAAATAAACAAGCTACATGTATTTTAAAGACTTTGTTTTAAGACGTCCTTAATAGTGTTAATCAAGTATATTTTTTATTAAATTATAAGTACTTCATAAGTTATTCAAGAAAAACCGATTTCCAGCGGCGTCTTTAAGGGACGGTATCTTTGTAGGGAGGAACTATAGGAAATTTTTTTTAGGAAATTTTCCACACATTTTCCGGGACAGCCTGTATATTACTACACGCGTGCTACATTTTTTCTTTTAAAATCGTGGAACTTCTAGTTTCACCTTATGATTTGAGATATTGTTGTTAAGTATGGCATTTCCTCTTGTACTGTTTTGGACGTATATTGTGAATGTGAAGAACCAAGATTAATATTTAACCACTGTTCTTTACATACTTACATTAAATGCCAATTTAGTAAATGGACTTACCTGTACTTTGTAAGTGTTCCGGAACGACGATCTGATCCAATCCAAAAGATGGGCATTCCTGGCTCGAACCTAAACCAGAATCCTGACTTAGACCGCTCAAGCAACTTCTTAATGTATCCAGTTTAACTCGGGGCGGTGTAGCTTCCTTCTTTTTCGGTCGGTTTTTCCGCCTTTTCGGTCGCGGGGGAAAGTATTTTTTGCGTTCCTGTAAACAAAAAATTAATTTTAAAATTTACAATCTGAACTACTTCTTAAGTTTAATTCTTTTAACTAAGGAGATATTAACTTACCTGAAAACATTTTTCGCAATAACGATACATAGGATTAATATTCTCTCCCTTACATTGAACACACGTCGAAAAATCGGTCCGTTTAAACGATGACTCTTCCGTACTGGAATCAGAATCTTCCACGTCGGTAATCCAACCTTCAAAAGAGTTCTGACAGATAACGGCCGCTGCGGCTGCAAGCATCATCTGGAAAGTAATAATAAAATTTAGGTTAACTACCAAAACACACTAATGTAATTATTTTTTTATTATCAAATAGGTGTTACCTACAAAAATGCGTACTAACCTCTGAATCCGTTGTGGAGCCTTCAAACAAATTACCATCATCTTCTGACAAACTAGCCACTTCATACTCAAACTGTACATCATACTCACTGCCCTTTTCATCAGAATCTGTGTTTAGATCTGAGCTGTCCTGCACAAAATCTAAAATTTTTTAAATTTAAACTCTGCTATTCTGAAGCCAACTAAGGTCTCTGTGATAGGTTTTCCTTGAGACCTACCAGTTTCTCTCTCTTGAAAGCTGCATATGCTTTCAGTTCCATCATCTGAGGCTTTTGAACTCTCGCTCTCCAAGCGATAGTAATTTTGGCGTGGTCTCTTAATATCCTTAATATCCAAAGTGAAATCATCATATGGGCGTTTTCGCCATGGGGATCCTGTAATAGTGTTAGGTTAATAAAGTTAACAAAATTAAATAATAAACTACATTATTACAAGGGCCAGAACAAAAACTGATGTTATTGTTATTATTATCAATGCTTAAGCAATTGTTTTTAAATATCCTTGATACTTTCTTAATATTTTTGCTTTTTTAATTCTATTCTGATGATTTTAAACTATTCTGGTTCCCTTTTCAGCCCTTACTGTTTTCATAAAGAGTGTAATTTAAACTTTTCATTTTAACTATCTAACATATTGTCACCAAGGGATTTGTATATACAATTTTATAAACAATAGATGAGTAAGATTTTTTTACTTAATTTGTGATGTCATATATTTGCTAAATATAAACATCCTAGTTTTGTAGGATATTTGTTTTGTGGGTAGTGGTATTCAAAATTTTTGTAAATGTTGTACAATACTGTATAAGGAAGAACGGAATCTAATAAAGTAATTTGTATATACTCCTGATAAAGAAAATACATTATTCTATACTTTATTAATTCAATGAGCCTATATTTAATTAAAAAAAAAAACTTACCATGATTCTCCAAAGAAGTCGACATTGTCAGTAAATCCCTGAAAAAAAATTGAAAGAATTAATTTACACTGGATATTGTCATACTAAGTTGAAATTTGCTATTATAAAGAAGTTCTCACACTATCAGTATTTAAGACTATATTATCAATAAATTTAAATTATTACATGAAGATAGTTATATTACTAAATCATAAAACCTGCTATGGATATGGGTGGTTATATGGGACCATAATATATTATTCATAATTGTAAATTATTATACTTAAAAGCCACAATCACAAAAATTCTAAAGGTAAAGGATGAGTTTCTCTATAAAGAACAGAGCAACATTTTTGGCACCATGATAATGAAATATTTGTATTTCATTTGTGATTGATAACAAATTAATATTTATATGTTGGTTTTCTTATTTAGTTGTTTTTAAATGAAATCAAATCACATCAAAATAAGCTTTATTGTTATGAACAAATATTTGTTGTTAACAAAGCAACTTAAAATTAAGAAAAAAACAGAACAAAAACATTAAAAAAGAGAAATGTATACAAAAAAAGAAGGAAAATCATAAAACTCTAAATAAGCATAAAACTCTTGAACGTTATAGTAGGCCTTTTCTATCAGATACTTTTTAAGCCTATGTCTAAAGCATTTGAGTGTTGCAAGATCTCTTATGTTGCATGGCAGGTGATTGAATACCTTTATACCTTCATAAGAAAATTTATTTCTGAATAAGAGCGGATGTGGGAATGGGTAGTTGCAATGGGTATAATTTATTTTGAATACCTGTCAAAACTCCTGCTTGTTCCCAACACAACTCGGTTGCACCCTGTTAATTACTTTCTTTGTCAGATACTTTGACAAGTGACCAAAATTATGTCTGCTTTTATAAATTGAATCATATTATTTAAATCATGAACAAATTTAATTTAATTCTGTTTATGACAACTAACTCAACATTTCACAAATATATTGATAAAGTTCTTCAATCTTTCTTAAAAACTCTTAGTTTCATAATCAGGTTAACAAAAGAATTTAAAAAGTTGGATAGTCTTACCTTATATAATAGCCTAATTAAGTCTAAATTACTTTATGCAGCAACGGTAGCCAACTATAATAGACATACTTAAATATGTGCAGCTAGAGAGAAGAGTTAAATATTTTTTGTTCCCCCAACCACATTAGAAAACACCTCGGCTTTTATTTAGGAAAATTAACCTACCAACCATACCAGACCCATATCGAGCTTGCTCATAGTCACAATGTTTGGTAAATAAATAAATTATGCCTGATGGCAACTATATATGCTTTATTTTAGTATAAAGTAACAATATCTCAATTGGTCTGAAAAAAAAATATATATATATATCAGCTAAGAAGAAAATTTCATGGATACAGTAACAAGAAACAAAAGTCACTAAAAAAAATGGTTTTAGTATAAAATAACAATATGTCAAACAAAAAACTAATGGATTAATAATGGTAGGTTAAAAGATCTGACAAAATTTAAAAACAAACAAACCTGTTGGAAATAAATGCCTTTTTTTTTTATTGTGTGAACTCTCCAGAGATGGTAACTTGTGTGATATTGGTGAATACTGAAATGCATTCAAAACATAGAATGTTTCTTGATCAAACAAAATACACACACAAACATATGCATTAGTTAGGGTGAGAACTTTCGGATGGTTCAAGTGAATGTTTCATCAATCTCTGACCGACTTCAATTTAAAAAATTAATGTATATCATTATGGTGTCAAAACACCCAAAATAGCATGTTATTAGTGTAGCCATAGATGCACAATCAGGAAAGTCATGGATTAGAAAAATGCTATGTTTTCTTTAACTGGCAACTATAAATGAGATGAAAGTTTAAACCTTCCAACAAGTGTAGCAAGTCAATTAGAATTTGTATAAAAACTGCAGATCACCTGAGTTGCATTGGTCATTGAGCGGTTGTATGGAAAACTGATGTTCAGAAACACTCTCCCCTACTTAAACTATAGATATTTTAAGAATGTATGTTGTACGTTTTCAATACTTTCAATATGACACTGATATAAAGGCAAATGAACTTAAGAAGTGTATTTAAAACTGGTTCTAACTGGTGAAAAATATAATGTTTTTAGAGTAGGTATATTGTTACAATGCTGAGTAGGTAGTATTAATAAGAAAACCTAATATTTTATAACTATGGGTTACTTACTTACATAACCCTTAAGTCCTTAAAGACCACTAATATAGGAATAGGTGTATTGTCTAAATTGATCAACTATTGTCGTAAATCACTGTAATGGATAGGATTGATCATAAAGCTATAAAACATCACTGTGCACTTGGCAACATGAAGTGGTAGGTTATTATTTTTACACAAGCTGTTTATTAGGCTAAGATCATTTTGAAGTAAAAGACCTGATAGTAGATCAGATATGTTGTTTATTTTAAAACATATTTTATTATTATCAGCAAATAATAAACAGTTTACTTACTTTAAAAATATTATTTATAAATGAATTAAAGAATAATGGTCCAAAAATTGAGCCCTGGGGCACACCAGATGTGGAAATTATTTTGACCATAGTACTCAACATGCTGTATGCCTTCGGTTAAACAGGAAGTAAAAAAATTGTTGTGGAAAAGCCATAATATTAAACAAGATTATTTATGAGAATGCTATGGTCAAGTCTGTCAAAAATCGAGGTACAGTATTGTGCATAAATATAGCAACAAGTGATGTTTTCAAAAATATTATTTGCTCCTTTATTTATTCCATATTATTTCTTTACTTTTAAGTACACGCCTCTGTATTATTCTTAAACATACCGAGATATCATAAGAATGCCAATGCAGAGTAAGGAACTTCATGTTTGTTTATTTAGACAATGTGCATAAATATAGCAACATTCTTGTTTCAATTTTCAATTTACCTGCTGTAAAGTTGTTATTTTTGAATCTCAGAATTAACTTAAAATGGGTCGCTCAAAAACCGTCTCTGGTGATGTAAGAAAAATTATTGTGGAGCATTACGAAAATGGTGTTAGGCAGAGTGACATTGCAAGAAGCTTACGGCTTCATAGGTCAATTGTATCCAGAGTTTGCAAAAAATTTCGCCTTACTGGAACAGCTGCACCGGCGCCCATTCTTGGTAGACCCAGAAAAACAAATTTGAGGATCGATAGGCAGCTGCTACGAATTTCCAAAGAAAATCCTTTTTTGTCTTCTTCCCAAATTTTGGCAAAATTTAAAGAGGGTGGAGGAGTAAACCTCAGTTCCAGTACAGTAAGGAGAAGATTACTTGATGCCAACTTACCTGCTCGTCGCCCCGCCAAAAAACCGTTACTCTCAAAGAAGAACGTCAAGGCTCGTTTTCACTTTGCCCAATCTTATGTCCACTGGTCTGTAGCTGATTGGAAGAAAGTCGTATTTAGTGATGAATCTAAATATAATTTATTCAGGACTGATGGAGTGATGTACGTCAGACGCCCCAGTGAACAAAGATTAAACAAAAAGTACATTTGCCCCACAGTTAAACATGGAGGTGGAAATATTCTTGTATGGGGATGTTTCTCGGCTCGTGGCATGGGACCCATAGTAAGAATAGTGGACAAAATGGATCGTTTCATGTACAAAGACATTCTGCAAACACATTTAGTGCCATATATGGATGAAGTCATGCCAGTAACAGCCATATTTCAGCATGACAACGATCCAAAACATGCTTCTCAATTTGTTAACAGGTGCCTATCCGATGAAAAAATAAATGTAATGGTCTGGCCATATCAGTCGCCAGACATAAACCCTATAGAGAATTTATGGCATTACATTGACACCAAAATCAGGCACCTAACATGCTCTAATACAAATATTCTCTTTGAAATAGTGAAAAAGACTTGGAAAGAAGTGAACAATGACTATATTATTAAATTAATTGAGTCCATGCCAAGACGATGTGCAGATGTTATAAAGGAGAAGGGGTACTACACGAAATATTGAATTGATTTTAATTTAGTTGGGTTATATATTTTTTTAAATCAAAACTATTTTTTGTTGCTATATTTTTGAATAATAAATTTGCATAAAACAATTTGGTGTTTTATTTATTATGATACAAAAAATATGATATGAAAATATAAACAGGCTTTAACTATTCTTGTATATAATATATAAACCTTACTTAGGTAGTGGAAGGGATGCCCAAAATATTTTTAAGGCGCAAAAACGAATAATTCGGTGCATATTTGGACTCACTCCCAGAACATCATGTGAGGAGTATTTTGATGGTTTCGTTATTTCTCAGTTATTTCCAACAAATCAGGATGGGTAGTCACGGGACATGACGACCATAACAAGAAACAGAGAAGCTCTTGGAATACCTGCACACGGGTCAGCTTTCTTTGAAAGAAGCCCAACTTATCGAGCAGTAAAGGCATACCACATGTTACGACGAGCCGTAATTTATTTAAATAGAGTGTTAAGCGATTTCTTATTGAAAAAAGGTTCTACTCTTTTAAATTCAATAAATAAAAATGTGTGTTTGTGAATTACAGATTTTTAAGTTTTTGTGTTTATACGGGGTATTTGTTGATTTTAACGTTTTACTTTATAATTTTATTTATTTTGAAAAAAATTGTTTTAGATCTTTTTAACTTAGGTCATAAGATTTTAATTTGAGTCAAAATTTGTTGACATTTGCTTTGTCTTTTTATTAAGGATTTGGATGGCAATAAAGGAATTTATTTATTTTTTTTTTTACGTATAAATACTAAAAGATAATAATAAGCCTTTATTTCCAACAGGCAACTTGCCCAATAACAGGAAACAGTTGCAAAACAATGAAAAATATAGTTAAAAAAAACACACACACAAACAAACCTAAAAGAACGAAAAGAAAAAAAGTAAAGCCACAATCTCAAAAGTTATCCAAAAAATTAGAATAAATAACTATTAATATGATATAAAAACCAAATTAAAAAAGTTTAACAAGATAACCACATATTCAACAAACTTAAATTAAATTAACTGCAATATACCTACTAACTATAACACATGGGTCTTAATCCCAAGAGTAATGACCCACCAAGATATCGACAATCACATGAACCGGAGAGAAATTTATACCGCACATGTGACAGATCCGATTAAATATAGCGCATATTGTAAATAGTGGCGATTTCAACAGGATGTTAGTATGAGGCCTTGGCAGAAAGAATGTTAGGGGATGTCTAGCATTAAGACTAGGCACCATGAAATGTACACCAGAAAGAAGTACAGGACTATCAATGAATCCATTCAGTAACCCATGCAGGAATTTTACAAAGAAGATCATTCTTCTGAGGTGTAATGGATGTAAATTGAAGCTTTCCAATAGTTGCTGATGATCAAACCCTCTTACCAGATATATGCCATCCTGCCTAAAGGCCAAAAACTTAGCAAATCTACATTGAACAAATTCAAGGAGACCAACATGATTCTGATAGAGCGGGTTCCATATACTGCAACCAAACTCCAGTTTTGATCTCACAAAGCAATAGAAAAGCAGTCTTAATGTAGATTCCAAAGTACAACTCTGAGAACTTCTAATTATGAACCCAAGCCTTCTCAGGGCTGACTTGACTATGTTGTTGAAGTGTGGAACGAATGTAAATTCAGAGTCAAAGGTGATACCAAGATCAGTAATTTGCTCTAATCTACTCAAAATAGTATCATTAATAAAGTAATTAAAATTTAAGGGTGTTTTTGATCTAGAGTAACTGACCACACTACATTTAGCCACATTCAAGCCTAACCTGTTAACAGCGCACCATACCTCCAATGTATTTAGACAGTTCTGAAGAAAAACACAATCCTCCAAACCATATACATTTAAATATAGCTTCAAATCATAGGCAAAAGCCAGCCATGACAAGTGAGTGACTCAATCAAGTCATTTATAAAAAAACTAAACAGGAGCAGACCCAGGTTCGAGCCCTGTGGCACACCCGATGCTACGTTAAAAAGTGTTGATTTAAACCTGAATATTCCACATATTGAGATCTACCAATCAAGTAGGAATGAAATAAATTGAATAATCTCCGTGAAAAACCATACTGAGTTATTTTATGCAGCAAAATATAGTAATCTATCAGATCAAAGGCTTTTTGGAAGTCAGTATAAATAACATCGACTTGAGTATTAACATCAAGTGGTTCACAGATGTGGCTAGACAGACGGGATTAGTTAGTAACACAAGATCGCCCGCTAAAAAAATCCATGCTGGTCTATAGAGATTAGTTCTTTTGTGTGACCGATTCAGGATAATTTCGAAAATTTTTGAAAAAAAAAAATATATAACAGGAAAGTTCAATGTTGCTATCTTTTTGCACAATACTGTATATGATGTCTACCTGCAAATTTAACTGAGTTAGAAATTAATTCAGTGGTAGTAACTAAATTCATGTTGGCAAAAGTCAATTATATTTTTCATGCAGGGATAGAAGGTAGAATGATGAACTCGTTCAAAATGCTTAGAAAAATTACTTATAATAGTTATTGGGTGGTAGCTTTCAATTTTATTTCAGATAATTTTTTTATGTACAGGAATAATTTTGGAAGCTTTCCATGAATCTGGAAATGTTTCTGATTTTCAGGATAGAAAGAAGGCTGTCAGGGGTTTAATTATGCTACTTTTTGATTCCATAAATGCGGTAATGGTTTTAATGAATGTAATAACTCGATATACTCACGCCAATGTATCATTTTCAGGTTCTGTCTTGCTCAGTTTTATCATGTTGATCATGTTTATTTATGAGATTATTTTTATGAGGTTTTGCAGATAAGCATATTTTTTCAAAATGTGCAAATTCCTTAGTTTTTATTAAAATAACAAAAGGAACAAACCGCAATAAAGCCAATAATTCAAAACTAGGATTGCTGATAATACAGTGCCAGGTGGAAGCAAAAATACTGACAGTATGAGGGCCGCGTTAAATGAATTTTAATATAGTGCATGTTTCAAATAACAATTTACTTGCTTGCTAATTCTTGTATTGAACTTCTGGTCCTGGGGCCCTAAGGAAGGATAAAATAGAGTTTGAGTTAATCTGGATCAGATACAAAACAAATAACAACTGGAACTGGATAAACGAAGGAAAACGATAAAAGAGAACGACGAACCAAGGACGGAACGACTAACAACGTACGTCACAAATGTCAATTGTGACATTGAGAAGCGACTAATCATAGCAACGTTCTCCGATGTTGCCAAAGCTAAGGTTTTTCGTGCCTTCAGTACCCCAATTAGGATGTATAGGAACCATCCATACATCTATGCTATCCTAATGTATTAATCGTATCATAAACATATATCTAGATTAAAGTTATAAGTGTAGTTAGGTTCTTAGTTAGTACTTAGTTCTAAGTTTCTGAAATTTTTAGTTATATTCTATCGAAATCAGGAATAAATGTTACTAATGAGTTGACAATGTCTTTTTTTATTTGTTACATGTATCAATAGGTATGAAGGGAATTACAGATACTAAGTTAAGATGCTATAAAATCCACTTATAAGATAAATAATAGAAGAAACACAAGAGCAAATAAGCACACAATACACAAATTAACAGAAATTACCTACACCAATAAAATAGAATAATAAATATCTAGACATATTACTGGTCAGTTCAGTTCTGTTTCAGTTTATTTAGTATTACTGCCTTAAAGTAATTCAAATAAACTGAATTAATGTTAATAGCAAAGGCAGACGTGTTAAAAGATTCACAAAGTGTGTAAATGAGAGAACTTTTATAAAGGTCTGCTCGTGGATATGCCAAATAAAAAAAACAACTTGGCTGGCCAGTGTTCTTTCTTTTTTTAAAACAACAGGTAACTGACTAAAAACCTTAGGACAATCTATTTTGTTTTTTGGCAAAGCTATCAAAATGCTACCAAACATATATAGGCTATCAAAAAGATGAAGGCTAACTTCAATACTTAGCTCCTTAGTGGTTCTAGTAATAAATGAAGATATTTTTTGGGGATTTTCTACTTCTAGATAAAATGTGTTCAGAAAATTTTAGAGTGGGGTCAAAAATTACTCCTAGATCCTTCTGCTGTGGTACTCTTTGAAGTTGATCATCATTTAAGGTGTAATTGACATACCAGTAAATGACATACAAGCACACTTACTGATATTTAATCTAAAGTTATTTAATTCGCACCAAGCAAGGAAATGGAAAACATTTGGAATTATCGTTAAAAAATAATCCTTTTGCATTTTTAATATTGCAATCCAAACTATTGATAGTAGCCAAAAAAAAAGAGTGGTCCAAGATTGGCTCATGAAAGACCACAAGTACTTTTAAAGACACATGACTTAAAACCTTTAATTTCAACATTCTGGAATCTATAAGTGAGATATGACCAAATTAGGCAAGTAATGTATGGAAGCCTGAAAAATATTTGGAAATTTTACAGTCCCTTAGTCTATCAAATGCTTTCTCCATATCTGTGCAGATAACATCAATCTGGAATTTTCGATTGATAGCTCCATGGATATACTAACAGAATAAGGTAAGATTTGTAAAAGTTGAGTTTTATTAAAAGAACCCATGTTGACATGTATAATCAGATATTTAACCAAACAGACGATCAAGGATAATTAATTCAAAGACTTTGTTAGTTTAATTTTTTGTTACTGAATAAATTTAAATTAGCAGCTATGAAAATTGTATTTCCCTAGATTTAAACTTATTATTACTGGATCTTTTAGATCTAAGCTTAACTCTGTAAAATATATTTTATTTTAATAAATAAATAAATGATTTAAAGCTTAAAAGAAAAAAGCGTTGAAAAATTTAATAGACTCCATTGATGCCAATCGAGTTTCATGGCTTGGAAATGGTTTTTGATTTGTTGCAAAATCAATGCTTCAACAGCGTATGTTGCAATACTTCTGAATCACTGACGTCATAAAGCAAGCCTACTTGACCTAGTTAAAGTATGCCTCTATATGGATTGAGCAGTGATTTTTTCATTCATGTTTTGGGTTAGCACAATCCAACACTAGTAGCACAATATTTGTTTTATGTTCGACTGAGATTTTTGCATCTCTCAATATGCAGCAAATCGAATACTACAGAGCATGGGTAATTTGCTACTTTCGCCCCTCGTTATATGTAATCTACTAGTTGTTTAAATTGTTCTTATAACCATAACACCGCTAAGTGACAAATGACTAATATTTTACGCACTTTGGTGACAACTTCGCCACTAAAGTCATCAATATCAATGCAGATTCTATTTAAGATGTAACATCTCAACCGTAGTACGGTCGAACAGAAATGGCAAATACGAAAGATATAAATTACATCTCATGCATCGACATCGACAATATCACTTTCTCTTTTTCTTTATTTCAGATTTGGGTCGCCTCTACTTGTGGCATCTGGAGGTTCCACCTAATTAATAAATATGAGTGCGGTAGCAATCTACTCCTCACTCCCGTTGAAGTGCCGGATACTGGACTTCCACCATGCATGGAAGAAGGTCCTGTCATTTTTGAAAGGTAGAAGTGACATATATAAGTTATTAGAGTCATATATAAAAAACAGAAAACAATATATAAAATTAGATAAAAATAGTCGCACTCTGGAATTTACGAAGTGTGGAGTACCACAGGGATCTGTGCTTGGACCCCTGCCATATTACCTATATGCAGTTACCGTGACAGTGGCAGGGTTAAAAGCGCAATACTATTTGTTCGCCGATAACACTGTTACAATGAAAAATCATCAGACAACAGATAAATTCAGATCTTAAAACAAAACACTCGAACTTGTTCTTATTCAATAAACTTTAGATTAATATAATTAAAACCATCTATATAAAATTTAAGCCAAAAAGTAAAATTATTCATGAACCAGTTCTTCCAGAATTAACAACATAATTAAAAAAAAGCACTTTTTATAAAATATCTAATTCTAATATTACTAGTTATTTAATTTGTTCTTATAACCATAAGTGACAAATGACTAATATTTTACGCACTTTAGTGACAACTTCGCCACTAAAGTCATCAATATCAATGCAGATTTTATTTAAGATGTAACATCTCAACCGTAGAACGGTTGAACAGAAATGGCAAATACGAAAGATATAAATTACATCTAATGCATTGACATCGACAATATCACTTTCTCTTTTTCTTTGTTTCAGGTTTGGGTCGCCTCTACTTGTGGCATCTGGAGGTTCCACCTAATTAATAAATATGAGTGCGGTAGCAATTTACTCCTCACTCCCGTTGGAGTGCCGGATACCGGACTTCCACCCTGCATGGAAGAAGATCCTGTCATTTTTGAAAGGTAGAAGTGATATATATAAGTTATTAGAGTCATATATAAAAAACAGAAAACAATATTTAAAATTAGTCAACAACAACCCCATCTCCAACAATTTGAGGCCGATGTTCCTCGATTAGTAAATCTGGCTTATCCTTCCGCCCCAATGGAGTTTCAAAAAAATGAAAAATGTCTATAAATTGTTTTATTTACGGAGTTCAAGATACAGGGTGTCCCAAAAATATACCGATAAACTTCAAGAGGTGGTAGGGGACATCAAAACAAAATTTTGTTGTCCCGTACAGATATGTCCGCAAATGAGCTGTTTGGGCTCTAGAGCAGAAAAACTGTTCTTGGTACTTTAGGTCCCAATCATTGGGTCATTCTTTGGAATACTCTGGGAATAGCTTCTACATATGGGTACAGCCGGCCATTATCCTTGCTAGCAGATCTCCTTCCTCATTAGGAACAGGTATTATGAAGACCAAACCTTTCAGATAACCCCAAAAATCTAGAGGATTGAGATCAGGAGAACGCGCGTGCCAAGCAACGGCACTTCCTCGCCCAATCTATCGTTGAGGAAATCGCTGACCTAAATACCGGCGCACGTATGCGTCAAAATGTGGAGGTGCTCCGTCATGTTGAAACCACATGTTATTTGTAAGGTTTATAGGGATATTTCGCAATAATTAAGGCAAAGTATTTTGTAGAAGATGGAGATCTTCAATCAAAGAGGATGGATATCTTCAATCAAACGGACAGGCAAAAAGAAAACAATTATGTTCTCTCCAAAAATACCAGCCGAGATATTTTCAGAAAATTGTTGTTGGTGTCTTCTAGGGGCCACAGCGTGCAGATTTTCATTATGACAAATATGGCTGTTTCTGGTATTGAAGTAGCCATCGCGCGTAAAACATGTCTCATCTAAAACAATATTCTTTCAATCTCCTCACGATTCAAAAAACCATTGACAAAAAGCCAACCGGTGCGGATAATCTTCAGGATTTAAAGCTTGTACGCGTTGTAAATGAAATGGGTACAAAAGTCAAAAGTTATTCCTGGAACTCGATGTACCGAATTTTACATGATTCCATCTGGTGTGCAATGGCACGAACACTTGTAGATTGGTTATCTTCCACATGGTGTAATATTTCTTCTTCAACCTGAACTGTACGAGCTGTTCTTGGGCGACCAGTTCCACCAGGACGTCTTGTTGTTGATGATAAAGAAATGTGTTCTGCACTGTAAATAGCGAATCAGTTAGTGCGCAAAATAATAGTACCAAAAACAGCTTTTTTGCTCTAGAGTCCAAACGGCTCATTTGCGGACTTATGTTTACTGAACAAAAAATATTTGTTTTAATATCCCCTACCACCCTTTGAAGTTTGTCGGTATATTTTTGGCACACCCGGTATAGATATTAATTATCCTGTATGGATGCCTCACCATAAAAGTATTTCGGAAGCTTTATCCCATGGAGTATGAGGCAGCTTTTCAAGCAACTAGAAGACAGCTAGCTCCAACTACTCAACTCCAAACTTTGTTATTTTTAGATTTAGACTATTATTGTAAATAAACTTTTTTATTAAGCAAAAATTATTTTCTTTTTATTTATGTAAAAATATACAGGGAATTCAAATTAACCAAAGGACATTTTTCACACTTTCTCTAAAAAAGGACGATGATCCTACTAGTTTGCTAATTTATTCAACCCTAAATCTTAAATATTAAGAAAGATACCAATAATACCGACTTACTCGCAGGCACCCTGTATATATAGTGTAGATCCATTAAGGTGATATGCACTTTTGCTGATATTGCTTCCACCTTGATAAAATGTTCCAAGAAGATCAAAAATGTACCCTCCCTAAAGCACCTCTTTCTTACAGACGATAAGACTCCAAATTACAACTGCATAGAAATCTTAGAAAGCAGTTTCATGACCGACTTGAAGCTGGCGAAGAGGACCCGAGAATTGTTTATAGCAATGGCGCTCCAAAAATTATATCTGGTCATGACAGAATTTAAACTGAGTAATTTGTCTAACAGGAAGCTTTCTGTATTGTATCAGAATATTCGAGGTCTTAACAGTGAAACTCATGCTTTATATAAATCTGTATGTGAGGGCGAGTATGATGTGGTTGCAAGATCTGAAACTTGTCTACAGGATGGGGTCTACGACAGCGAGTTGTTATCTGGTGATTACACTGTATATCGCAAGGACAGGAACTTGGAGGATATGGAAGTCACCCGTGGGGTGGGGTAATGCATGGTGTGTTGAATGATCTATCTTCAATCAAAGTTGATCTCATAGTTTAGTACCGAACTTTAGCTGCCTTGACAGGACCAGAAATGGCATGAAATACATCTTGGCATAAACTTTTTTTAATAATCTACTTCCATATTTTAAAATTAAAACATTCCTAATTAACATTGCTTTTTAGACTTTTGAGCAGTACTTTGCTTTAAATGTAAATAATTCAATCAATCAATCAATGAGTATTCGACAAAGAAGGCTTATTTCTCAAAGCATTAAAAATCGACCATGTTTCCTTAGCCACATTTTTAGATTTAGCCAGTCTCCTATTATAGTAAATATCCTTGGCGGCTTTTAAAGTTCTCTGATAAATCTTTTTGTAAAGTCTTACGTATTCATGAAAAAAAGCGCTGTCTGAAAATTTCTTAAGATGAAGCATAACATAAGCGCATGTTCTTAGCAGATGTGCGCAAGCCTTGGGTAGACCAGGGGTTATGTTGCTTCTTTTTAAGAGGTCTCAAAGGAAAGGATTTGTGAGAAAGACTAGATAGCGTTTTTACAAATCTAGAGAACTCTGAATCAACGTAGTCAGAGAGAATATTCGAGTCAGTTGATTGACAAAGGTGCCTAAAATGTAAAAAAATTTTATCCGACAAAAAACGGCCTAATTTGCATGGAACCTTTTTACTTTTAGATTTAGTTATGGAAAACTTTGTTAACACTGCTTCATCGTCTGAGAAACCTGAGCTTAAGACAGTACAATCGACGAAATCTGGCTCAAAGAAAGATACGACATAATCTATTGTACTAGAGCTGGTTTTAGTTATTCTGGTAGGTGATTTAATGTGCACTGGAAAAATCAATGTTTAGGTCGCCACATAAAATGAGTTTGCTTTTTAACGGCAGAGACTTAAGCAAGCTTAGTAATTTTTGGAAAAAAACATTTACGTCAGCATCAGGTATTCTGTAAATACAAACAACGTAAAGATCAAAATTATTATTGTGGACAATGGAAAATTCAAATATTTTTTCAGAAACTAAATTATCGAACTTGGTTACCATTGAAAAGTCGTTGCTAGTAGATAATATCACAGTACCTCCATGAGTTAGATTTGTTCTATCAAATCTGGCAACTGTAGTGTAATTATCCACCATCACAGGCTCACCAACATGCAACCAATGTTCAGTTATGGCAACGATTTCTGGAAAATGAAGCTCTTCTAGTAAAAGAAATAAATCATTTGTTTTATGTCTTAAGGACTGAATATTCAGAGAGAAAATACTAAGCTTGCCATTGTCCAGTATTTCAGAGGGTGCTTGATCCTCTGTTCGCGTCAAGTCATTTAAAAATTTTTATTCCTGGCGGGAGATCCACCAGAATAATAATTACTATGACTCTCTCTGATTTTTTGAAGGCGTAGCAGCTTTTCTGATGAGAAGAAGGACCTGAAGGCTGACAGATCTGCTTTAACCTCAGTTGGACCAATACCATAGGCATCATGGTACCGAAAGTAGAGCCTCCGCAAAGAGTCCACAATCGGATGCTGGTGTTCGTATGTCCTTCAAAACACACACTGGAGGGTTGATCATGCAGATAGGTAAGGAATAGCCTAAGAGGTTTTAAGATGGAAGGGTCTCTCAGTCTGGCCAATAAATAGCGATCATCAGTCGCATCTGAGTCTCTTGATAGTCGCACTATTGGTGGAGTCAACGGGTTCATATTTGCTGCTTTATTCGCCACTGAATTATTATCGATGACAAAATCAACCTCTAATAATTCTGTTGCAAGGGATTTAGAGGCAGCAATGGCCTCCCTATCAGAACTCATTTTCAAAGATTGAATCTCTCTGGATATTGTAGCAGATGTTGATGGAATTGAGCGATGTGGCAGGTTATGGCTGTCTGGAGAGTGAGGCTTAGACTTAGACTGAGAAGGCTTAGATTTGGGCGAGGTGGTACTATTTATTTGGACTGGCGCTTTAGAGGTTTCCAAACATGAATTTATGAGAGTGCCCGGTGGCCACATACTAATACCCTTCAGCCGCTTTAAGTGATTTAAGTTCTGCACACCAATTTTGAAGTCGGAATGTGGAATGTCCTTGGTTTTTAGCATTGGGAAACATCGGATAAAGTCCGTCGTTCCCAGTTTTTTTGATGAAGTGTGCAAGCTGATTTCCGGTATACGGAGGTGGGATATTTGATACAACCACGTAATGCCATTCATCTTTGTTCATTGTGTTGTCCTTCGGTGACGTCGGAACCTCCGGGTCTGGTTTTTCTGTATGATCAGTCTGGCAGGCTATCGTCCCTTTAGTTACAGGTTGGTAACTTTTAACATTAGATTTTTTTTTAGCTAATTGTTCTATGGTGCAGATTCTCATACTACATTTTCTAGAAATACCTGAGAGTTTTGCAGCTGCGAAACTTTATCATAAAGATATTTTAATGTTGGTGAATCGCAGACACTGCAGAAAAATCTAATGTCGTTGTATTTCTGCTGATGAAGGACCTTTGTAGTTACCTTGTCCAGACCTGTGCAGCCCATACAGAAATTACGGCGGCATTCCCCACTGCAACGAAGTTTGTATTTCTCCTTATCCGAGACGATTTTTTGGCAGGAATCGCAGTTGAATTCAGCCATTATTCTCAAGTGGACGGTAGATGTTTATACAGGAAAAACTCAAAAATAGTTCAACAGAGTTACACAGGAACTAAATAGTTAGCGGGAAATGTTTTTTAACTAGAGAGCACGCACAACAATTAATGTTCAATATTAAAAGTTCATAATAATTTATAAGTTTTAAAATACTTTTAGTTTAGTTTGTGTTTTTACCATTATAATGAATGTGGCCTTTTAAATTGCATAATACAATTTAAGATCTTAAAGTCTTATTTATTAAAGTATTGTACTTAGTTAGGATTTGACCTGTAAAATTGTGTTCAAGACATGCATTACCCAAAAACCTGATTGATTGAGCTAGAATTTCACATGTGTTATTAATTAAAAAACATTTTAGATCATCAACTTTGTTGCTAATAGTTTGAATATTCATGTAGGTAACAGGTCAGAATCCACTGGTATAACTTTTGACCTTTCAACTTTTTCGTTCCGCGGACTTTAATTCAAGATCTTTTTTTTTTAATAGAAATCGCTATAAAACTAAAGTCTGACAACGTCGGATACTGTTTTGAAAAGCCGCGCGTATCCTTGGCTGTGATTAGTTGGCGTCGCTGTTGGTCGATTCGATTTTCTGTTACGGGTGGGTGGGGGACGTGGGGGTTCAGGGTTGCCAAATGTGATGGTAAACTTTATGGTGACAATGTTTTGGCAATAATTTCGGGCAATTTTATCAACAAAGCCAAATTAGTTTTTATTGAATATTCGTGACCCGATGAAACTAAATGTTAGATCGGCGAAGTATGTAAAGTTCAAAGTGTAGGTTGTTGTATAATTACGGTCGCTGCGGCTGTGCAAAAAACAACAGTAGGAGGGCAGTAAAAGATATGGCTGGGAAAGATATTGATATTACTGCCCTTTTGGCACAGCGAGATGCGATTATCCGCGAACAAAATGAACAAATTATCCGATTAAAACGCGAACTCGATGGGGTAGCCAGCGAAAGAGATCTTCTGCTATGTGAAAATAGCAATTTAAGGTTTGAATTGGAGATGGTTGAGCTCAAAAGACTTCAGGATGAAAGGTAGGAATTTAGAAGTAAAACATAATATTCAGCCTTCAAGAAATGTTTTCTAAATGCTGATGATCTGCTGAGCAATTGCAAGCATTTTTCAAATCAATTTTAAGGTTAATATTAGCTGGGTGCCTATATTTTCATTATATGCATTATAGTCTACAAAGTGGTTTATTTATGTTTATTCAGGTGTTTTTTATTTAGGCAACCTATTGTAACATTAGAAAACTGTTACAAAGAAGCTGTGAGGGGACTTTTTTGATTAAAAAACAGATCATAACAAAATTAAATCTAACAAAGCTTCCTTATAAAGATAGGGAATCTAGATGACATATAACTAAGCTAGTAGTATTACATTATGTATTACAAAACAATGGAACACATGCACAAATTACCTTAAATGTAATAAGATTCTATTAAAAGATAATATATAATTAAATACACAAATTATTCTTTCTAATATATACCGACATGACAAGCTGTACTTATATTAAATTCCTAAAAGCTACCTCTTCCCCAGAAAAAGATGGTATAATGGTTATATAGGAGGAATTAATTCAAAATAATCAAAGATTTCTTGTTAAACTTCTTGTTAATGCTTAGAATCAAGTGTAATTCCAGATGCTTGGAAAGTATCTATAACCCCAATCTTAAAGGTATAAGACAAAAGTCAAAGCTCCAATTACAGACACATTTCAGTGATAATTGAATTTTCTAAATTGTTTGAAAAGTGCCTTGAAAAACAACAGTTTTGGTGAATTTTTTGAAAAAATAATATTTTATTCAATCACCAATTTGGATTTCAAAACAATAGATCTACGAAAGATGCTATGTTTGAACTAATTAAAAATGTTTGTTCCCACAATGCTATTAATGAAAAACTCTAGCAGTCTTCTTAGATTTATCAAAGGCATTTGACATGGTAGTGCATAATATTCTTTTCAAGAGATGTGATATTATATGCTGATAACACAGGTCTGTTATTTTCATCAAACAATTGGAATGAAGTATAGGCCATTATTTACCGTTGGCTAGGTATAAGTAAACTGAGTTTAACTTCCCAAAAAAATAATTTTATGGCTTTTCTCCCTACAAATGCAGATCAGCTGAAAGATAAATTTTCAATACTCTATAAAGAAAGAAGGAAAATGTGTTATATTACATAAGAGAAAATCTTTTGTACAAGCATTCTAAAAACTAAAAAATTACAAATTCACAGAAAAACTGATCTTTAAAATTTTTCATAGACAATTACCACAAAATAACAAAACTTAAAAGGCTTAAAAATAAGTAAAACTGATGCCAAAAACAAAAGTTGGAGGAAGTAAGTTAAACAATAATAGACCAAAACAAAATGTATTAGAAAATATGAAAATGATGTTAGAGCACAGGTCAAAAAGTTGAGCTCAAAAATTCATCAAGCCTATAACATGCCTTAGGTAATAAAAGTGATTTTAACTTGTTTTCAAACTTTTTAATATCTAATAATATGTAGAGGAACAAGATTGTAATTTTTTGACTAAGGTATATGACTTTACTTTCTGGTAAGAGAGGATGTAGGGATTTGTAGTGGAAAATCATCTACCTGACAAGTCATATGACCAGTGTTAGAGGAAGGTTTAGGACCTTCATGAATAAGCTGCTTGCTGTTTCCAAGATAAAAAGAGAAAATAGACAATATTTTGAGATATGAGGGGTTTATAAGAATGACTTAACCCCGCAGAACATAGGGATCTAACTGCTTTTCTTTGAATCACAAAAATAATTTGCTTAAATCCCAAAAATGCATGCCATAACGAAGGTGAGATTCAATAAGAGAAAAGTACACTGACTGTGCAACCACTCCTCCCAGCTCATATCTTCTGCAAATTCTTACAGCAAAACATCCATTGGATAATTTTAATGTATGATTTAGCATATGATGTGCGAATTGAAGGTGATCAAAACCAATGGTAATATCAAGGAACTTACAGTTTTCTTTGTTTGCAACTCTTCACTAAACATCATGCCCTGGATGTCACACTTAAACCCCATAATAAAGGTTTTACCCACATTAAAAATAAGCCTGTTTGAAGCATACTCAAAAACCTGAGCTTAGAGCTACATTAGTTGTAATCAGGATCATTATAACTCTACAATATGGTGGTATCATCAGCAAACTGAACCACTTTGCCCCACAATCTCAATGACCCTAAGTCATTTATATGCAGCAAAAATAATAGGTCCTGACACTGAACCTTCAGGAACCTCCATTTAATTATTTTAATAACAAAAAAAAGCATAATGTTAAACCATCTATTAATCAATATACTTATGTTGGATTTAACAAGTTCAAACTTGATTTCATCAATGCTCTACTAAAACTAACTTTTAATGCTCAAGGTGGCTATTTTCTATAATCATTACTTCAGGACTTTAAAGGACCAAGAATCAGATAAACACCCATATACTGTCACTCTCTGAGTATGATTTGATAGATAGGATTCCAGCCATTGCAATGCCACCCCCTTAAACCATATTTATTGAGCTTAGACAACAGTATTCTAAGATCTACATAATAAATGCCTTGGATAGATCACAAAACACTGCTGCTGCGGATGTCAACTTGTAGTAAAATCAAAAACTGTATCTGTGTAGGATTGTTATTTGTGGACGCCTATATGATGCAAATCTGAAAGTTCTTTTCAAAGTAATATTTAAAAAATTTTATCAAAAAAACCTCATAGATACTCTACATTGTAATAGTGTGAAGAAAGAAATGTCGTTAATATTAGAAATTAATCAATTAGTTGTATTTTCCCAAAATAAATAACCATTTTTTCCCTGGTGTCACATAGTTAATTTCATAAGAATGGACTTAAAAGAATCCTTGCACGCAAGTTTAGTAATTCATTTTGCTGTAGATTTATCACATTTTCTGCCTAAAGTATATAACATGCTGCCATGTTCTATTAAAAAGCTTGTTGATGAAAAGTGATTCCAAGACTAGAACACCAATAAAATTTTTCATTCTACAAAACAAGTGAAGCAAAATTTGTGAATTTATTTGGTATTTGAATTTAAACATATTTTATATTTTTATTCCTTTTTAATATTAATTCATGTTTATTACTTAATGTCCACTTTTTTGTTTTTGTCATCTCTCCAATTTGCCATGCTCATCATTTCATAAACAGAGATTGAATCAAAGCTACATTATCAATTAAGGCTTGATCACTCCTCAAAACTAAAAAATAAGTAGACACATAGGTATTTGATTAAATTTATTTAGCTTTACTATTGGGCAGAATATTGCTTATTGCATTAAGTACTTATTATAGTAGTAGTTACAATTATGAAGTTTTGAGGTATTAATGTATTGTAATTTATCAGTTATATGTAACATATTTGATTTCATTTGATATCTTAAACTAAATTTCTACAGTATTATGCATATGTAGATGATATAGGGCTTTATTACCTGCTTTACCAATCTAACCTAGAACTTAACTTTAAATCCAAGACAATGTTCGAATATATTTTTTGGAAAATTATCAACTTTGAACCATATTACCTTTTCAATTAATAATGAAAATTTAGTAATCAAATCTGAAGCAAAATATCTTGGACTTAATTTAGCCTCAAAAATTACTTTTTAATCATCAGTTAACCAGATGGTACTCAAACTTAAAACTGCTCTAATAAAATAGAAAAATTTTAAATTTTAAAATGAGAAAATTAAACTTTAAAAAATACAAAATTTATGCTGTAGATTAGTGCATGGACTAATTTAAGGTGCAACAGAAAATTTCTTAAAAAAACTTAATTGGCTCAATGTTATGAATGGGTACAGGTTGCAAAGCTTGGTATTTGTTTATAAGGTTATTTAGATGGGTAAGCCAAGTTACTTAAAGAATAAAATTGTATTCAGAGAACACCTTCAGACACATTATAACACTATTTCCTTTCCTGAAAGGCTTGTCCCTTCCTATATTTAAAACTTCCATATTTAAAAAGTCTTTTACTTAAACAACAATCAGGGCTTATAATTTCCTTCCACAAAAATTTAAAAATAGTAAAAACTTGAAGAGGTTCAAAACAGATGTAAAAAGCTTTTTGATAGAGTCACAGTAGTTATTGTAAATATAATCACACTAATTGTTGTACCTGCTGCCTCGAATCAGCAGCCTGCAGTTTTAATCCATAAAATGAGATCTCTGCTGTTCTTTTTTTTCCTATTTATGGTAACCATTTTCTTTCTTAATATATATTTTTTTAATCTATACAATATGACATAAGTAATAGTACCATTAATTATAAATAATTCTTTCTAAATTTAGCATCAAACTAATGAGTTAAGTGTATGAGAGGTCTAGACTAAACTCCCTCGTATTTGTATGTTTATTTTCTATAAAAGAGTATAACATGTACTCAGGATCAATATTTCCTTAGTGACTCATATTAATATTTAAAGAAAATATTTGATATGTATGCAAGTATATAATATTTTACTAAGATCTATATACAATAAATCTAACCTAAAGTAAGAACATTTGTACATTTCTTGAATTTTTTCAGAATATTGCAAAAGAAATCTAATCATCTGCATACCAGTTGCAAAGATTCTATTAATTCCATTCACCTATATTTAGGACTCCTTGCCATCATGCCAATTATGTTTATATGTTTTTATTCCCTTACCAAAATACTGCGAAGATATATAATGAAAATATCTTATACCCATTTATTAGCAGCTTCAGTTTTTTTAAATATGTGATCAAAGCTATTCAAGACTGACACATTTTCAAATTCAAATTGTTTATTCATGTTAACACGAGAGTATACATAAGTCAAGGAAAGTTAATATATAATTCATCTTAAATAGTTATGCACATTTAGAAAATAAACACAGTTGATATAACAGTTAGGTTGAAACAAAAATACAATTTTAAAGTTTAGGCACCTAAAAGAATAAGACACTATTCACTTTTAAATCTAATAATGGGAAGAAAACTAACACTATTTGGTAGGTAATGGGTGTTTTTAATGAAGCTAAATAGATGGTTCATTCATACAATAAATGTAAAGTCCATAAATAAAATTGTTTACATCATAAGCAACAGAAAGTTACAATCAATAATAATTATAAATATGAATACTTACATATTTCCTCAAATATAAAGCACCATCCACAGTAAAATGAGGTAAAACTTATATATATATAATAGAAGCAAAATATATAAATATTTAAAATATGTGCACTAGAAAGAGTCACTGTAAAACTCCAAAAGGCTGTAGAATTCTCAAGAGTTCAAACCCAGTCAAGGAATGTAGATCCTTGATGTTAGGTGGAAGTTTGTTGAAAATTCTCACACCCTCAAAGAAAATGGATTTCATGACCAACGATGATGTGGGGATGTGCAGATGAAGTTCTCTCTGCTGACCAGTTTAATATAGGGAACTTTCTATTATTAATTTATGGCGATTTTTGTGAAATATACTGATTATTTTAAGTATATAAAGGTCGGCCAGTGTTAGTATATTTTGGTGGATAAACAAAGGCCCACAGGAATCTCACCTTACAAATGTATCTTAAAGCACGCTTTTGTTTGTTAAACCGCAACCATGCATGTGATTTGATAAGAGTGAAATATATAGATATTCCTGTTTTCTGTCTAAGTACCTCACAGTGTACCAACAACCAGAAGATATTTTGCTTGCAAGATCAGTTATATGCACCACAAACTTCAGTCTATTGTAATTCCAAAAAATGCATTGCTTGCTTGTTCTACGAATTTATCATCAACAGTAACCCTCTCAAGTATTCTTTTGAAGCACAAAAGTCTAGTCTTTTAGGAATTAAGACAGAATATTTCAGTCAAATCACTGTTTTATTTTCTGGGGGTCATCTGGTATTCTTGCAGATAATGTCTTACCATCTGGACTGTGCCAGAGGATTGTTGTGTGGTTAGTAAATAAAACGATTCGTTCGTTCCTCATATGTCAATAATAGCAAGATCATTGCATCAAGGAAGAAAAGTATTTGTACATATGTATATTGTGCTCAATGCATGCATTCTGATAATATTTTTATGGCTAGTAACTGGATTGAGCTGTTATTGTGTTGAATTGTTATTTTATAAATAATTTTATCTTTATTAGATTTCATATCTCCAATAATTTTTATTAGATATTAGATCTTTAAGTGTAGTTATCTTGTTACTATATCTTATCATCACTATTATTAGATTGCTGTATAATTGGCTCTATCATTGATATCAATATAAAATATACATATACCAAAAAAAGGTTATCTGTAAATTATTATGGTCTAAAATGTTATAACAAACTTTCTACTTACATCTCTAATTTAACAGAAAACCAATTAAAAAATAAACTTAATTTCTGAATTATCACTTTTAGATGACCAATACAAGACTAACTATTTTCTGCTCTTGGGTGCGAGATATTTTAAATTTTTTATGCATCATTTTATTTAATATTGTTAATGTCATTTCAATTGTGCAGTTGTAGTGTTTCTTATTTTGTATCTTAATATATAATGAAAATGCAATTTTAATTCAAATGTGTCATTATACATTGATATAATTTTAATTGTGTGATTTTTTTATTGATGTCAGAAAAACTAATCTGTAATTATACTGTCTGTAATATATTGAATTTGAATTTTAAAAAAAGTTAGATAGATACAACTGTATTTTCAGATACAAATTGATTTATTAGTTGTAAACCGGTACAATAAGATGTGCTTGTTTAAAATTATCTTCAATATTACACCTATTTTAAAATAAAATATTTTGTTACCAAACATACAGATTGGACATTTAAATATTCATCAACCGTACAATAACATTTTGGCAAGACGATTTTCCTTGAAATAGTTTGAAATTTCTTGGCATTTAATTTGGCTGGCAGATGGTTTTACTCCCAACATAATTTGAAGGTAATTGTTAAAAAATCTGAGAATTTTCTGTTCCAATCAATACAAAGTTTTCCTTAAGCTTTGTGAAATGTGTATATGCCTCCTGTATTAAATACCTACCATGTTTTTTTTACATATACCAGAGGCCGATATATGTAATTTTAAATTTAGGCCAAGGGCAAGATCTTATGATTAATAAAAGCTGATTTACAAGATTCTCTATATGGTAGATTAAATAATATATATAATTCACCCGTTGCCATGGATTTTCCAACATTCTGCCGAAAAATACCCCTTGTGCATGAAATATAGTGAAAAGCTGACATATTTCTATTTTTTCTAATAACTCATTAAATGTATTGTCTGTTAGATTTTTATATCAAAATACATTAAGTAGATACTATGTAACATATAAAAACTAGGTATTAAATTAACTTAATCAGATAAGAGAGTGCCCTCATGAAAATTTATTCTCAACTATGCATTATTTAATTAATTTTCAAATTTTAATAACATATACTTTTTTTCTACTTTAAATAATTTAATCTACCTATATAGTTTTCATTTTTAATTTTATATTCCATTATATAATTTTAATGGAGTGGAAATCTCTCTATTTAATAGAAGGAGATAATTAATAATGAAAATAGATGAAATTTGTAGATATTTGCTAATTATATTATTTTTGACATTACGTCCCCTCATTAAAATGTAAAATTTGTGTTTTCGCTAAAATAATATTATCATTATTTAAATGCTTTAGATAAAAGAATATTTAATCCTAATTTGCTAATTTCAACGAAAAATCGTTGATATGTTGGTAATGTTAAGCTGATAAATTAATGCTTGATATTCTTTTGACGCCCCCTTATTTGTTTGATAAAATTTATTGCCTAATATGAAGCAAATTCCTAATTTATTTATACTAGCCTCAGTTTTTGCATCTTGTTTCCAACATATCAATCGGTTATAGAAAAATCTATTAGATTGACATTGGATAACTGCATATCTAAAGTAAAACATGACCCTTGATATGATAACAAATTACTGGGAAAATTGATCAATTCTCCTTAAGGATGGGGATACTAAATAATCATCAAACATTGAAAGTTGTAGATGTGAAAAGACTTAAATACATGAAAGTTTTGCCTACAAGGCTTTTCAAAATTGCAGTCCAGCCATACCCCTCATTAAAGTCCTGACACATATCCACTAGCACTCACGAATTTCCAGTGCATTGCATAAAACATGCTCACCTGCACGGAAGTACCCCTAAAGCCTCAGTAAGAGCTTACAATCCTACTAAAACTCTTGAATTAATAATGATTTTAATCAATTTGGATTTGGAGAGAAATATAGCAGAGGGGTGCTTCAATCAGTGTAATGAACCCCATTGTTTGCAGCTGGAACAAGACAACCCCCATTAGCCAAGGGCTTCCATATAGAATTCAGTTGTAATAGTTTGAAGAATTAATAGCCTCAGAAGGGTTGAATAATAATATAATTTTTATGCAGGTTGATTAACTAGCAAAAGTAAAACAATTTAGAGTATAAAACTTATTTTAATTTGGCATTGATGTTTTGAATGCATTTTTTAGGGAGGATGCAATATCATGTTCCAGTTTAATTAACATTAAACATTCATCTAAATTACAACAAAATGTGGTAATAACACAATAATTATCAAATCCTATCTTCTATATCCATTGAAAGTTCATGTGATTCGTGTTCCCGCGCCTTCACCAGCATTCCGTTAAGAACCTCTAGAACAATATTAAATTTACATTGCTACAGTTAGTTTCTTTTGTTAAATAGCATTAGACCTGACAGTGGCAACATTCACATGCACATAATATGCATCAACTTAGAAAATTGTTTTTATCAACGAATTTGCTTTGTTCTTACATGTAAACTTATTGTCCTTTCCTTTGTGTCAAGTAATTTGAACTATTTAGTAAGAAAATATTTTATAAATACAGTGTGTCCCAGGATGAGCGAATTTAATTAAAAATTATGAAAAAATTTGTAGTTTAAATTTGACCGTTTGGCATCCATCCAGCCCTGCTTGATTAAAAAATAAGATTTAGCATATTTTTATTTTTTTTAAATCAAGCATGCCTTGATACAAGCATTTTTTAAATTTTATGAGTAGGTAAAGTAGTATTTCTAGGCAAGATATAACAAAAGTTTATAGGAAATAGTTGTTTAGAATGCAAAATTATGCCCGAATACCAAATTTCATAACCATAGGCCAACTTTGATTTTTATGTTTTGTGTACCAATTCATTTTCTTATTCATATTTAATTATTGGAGAAAAACTAACTAATTTATTTATCTAATAGTTAAATCACTGATCTAAGAGTAACAAACCATCCTCAAAAATATGTTTGTAATAAAATGTACATAGTACGTCTAATTCAACAAGAAAATTTATTTTATTTACTTATTTTAAATTTATTCAATGTAGTTACCTCCATTATCGAAACATTTTTCAATATCTTTTCTAAACATTTTAAAAGAATTTCAAATTTCTTTAATGGAAATTGAATTACAAGCATCTCTAATTCTTTATTTTAGTAATTTCCTGTCATTTGGTGAAGGCTCGGTATAAACAATTTGCTTGAGCCGGCCCCATAAATAGGAATCAGAAATGGTTAAATCAGGTGACCTTGGCGGCCACTCAATTGGGCCGCCTTTTCCAATCCATTGATTTGGAAAAGTTGGATTCAACCATTCTCCTACTCGAATAGTGAAGTGCGCAGAAAGTTTGGCGTTTCATTGGACCAAAACCGACCATTTTGGGATGAAATTACACCATTTGTCGTGAAAGTAGATTTGTTCGAGAATATAATTTTTTTATGAAAATTCCTGTTCTCTAAAATTTTACCTTTTTTTGTACATAACTTTGACAGTGATGATGTTTTATAGTAGTTGCCACATTTAATTGAGAATGTTTACATTTTAAAAAGTTCGACAAAAACTCGTAAATGTAGCAAAAAAGAACCCAATATAATAAGCGGCATGCATTCCACGAGCAAAAAATTCCTACCAATCGTAAAAAGAATTAGTCCAAGGGCAATAATTTTTTAAATAATTTATTTGGTTTTTGTTTAAACTTTTAAAAAAGTGACAATAAATAATTACATAATTTAAACGTAAAAATCAAAGTAGGACTATGGTTATGAAATTCGGTATTCGGGCATGCTTGATTTTAAAAAAATTAAAAATATGCTAAATTTTATTTTTTAATCAAGCATGGCTGGATGCCAAACGGTCAAATTTCAATCTCAACATTTTTTGTCATTTTTACGTATAAATTGGCTCATCCTGGGACACACTGTATACCCTCTAATATAATAGTATGATTATTATAAATTCTTACTATAATGGTTGGCAATAAAAATAAGCAAAACCACATCGTCTTTATTTAGTCTGATCGGAAGTGCGACACTCAAAAATATTTAAATAGAATGTCTCCCGCCGAACCGAATTTGTCACAAATATATATATTTTCTTATTTCAGTTTTTAATGACTACCTAATGCTATTAAATATGTGTACAATTTTGAGATAGACTATTTAGTTAATTGTAAAATTAATAGTTTATTTGTACATGAGTCTAGTCAGGAAATATCATTTAAATATATTCATTTGGTTAGTCTGTAGGGCAGAGGACAAAATATGTAAGCGAGTTTTCACACCATGAATATAAGCTTAATTGATCATTGGAATAATCAACTATTAATCTTTTTTAGCATGGACGTTCACCTCCTTCTATAACCTAATAATTTATTAATGAACCTACATAGGACGAGTAGCGGTTTTTTCCAGTAAAAAGAACCATTATAGCTAATAGCGTTGACCTATTTTAATATTGTTGCGCATTGCCAGAAATAACTCATTTTTATTAGCCTGTTGTTCTCTGTAGCATTTCATTACTTATACGAATTTTGACCTGCGGATTTAATATTTATCTAATGGAATACGCACTAAACTAGTCATCTGTTGTAATCCTTATAACATCTATTTCAAACTTACAAGAATGATTATAACATCTTAATTTATTTTGGTGTCATGGTTGTCTGCCAAAGACACATAAAGAACCAGTGTAAATAGTGGGGATACTCCGTATTCTATACTTTATTTAATCCTGTTTAGACCGTATTCAAGCGCTTTTCCTGCACTGTGGGTAATCAATACTGCTGTTAACTTTATACGAATTGTGTATGGGTTTCTAAACAAGGGAAAGTGAACGGATATCCTGAGGCGACTACGTAACACCTTGTCGGTTGTTAAACTTTTATTACATTTATTAATCGAATTCACTAAACGAGGTGCTCAGTTTAACCTGTATATGAAATACTTACTTCGGTATCATCGTCTTTAAAATATTTTATGTATGACATGTACCGCAGTGTGTTGTATAATCGTTAACCTTTCTACTAATATAAATAACTGCATACAGAAATGCAGTTTTAATATTACATCTATTGAGGTCTAGTAACATTCAGTAGTTTTAACCCTTGATCTTATCTAAAGTCATCAGCCTATTGAAGTTAATTGTTTGTGATTTTGTATTTATTTGTTCACTAATGGTATATCATGTATAAGTCTTTCTTATTTAATATAAAAATTCATTCGATATGAGTTGTGTGGCCCTAAAATTAATGATAACATGTTAATAAATAATTAAAGATTTCTATATATTTTGATTTGTTATATATTGGTCTAGTTGACATATGCTGACAAATGCAATATTTTCATTATTTTCCCCTACCATAAGTAACTAGCTCCACTGTATTTCAGACTTATATACATCTTCTTATTCAGTAAGTGAAATGCTTTTTGATGTTTTTTATCACTCTCTGCTAGCAACCTGCTTCATTTTTCGACCAAAGTAATAAACCTATTTATTTCAATCCTATTGGCCATGTGTTACTTGATATTTTCTTTTTTCCTGTTCTTCATGGGAAGTTGATAAGGCATATATCTCATCTGAAATTTGCTGTATCCATCCATGAGGGTGTGGTACCATGGCATTGAGTTTTTGCAAACTGCCTTTAAAATTCGTCAAATTATAAATTTACTGTTCATATTGCTTCACAGACAAGGACAGATAACTTATTTTTTTCCTAACTTTTATTTGCAAATTTAAGTAAAAATCTGATCAAGTTTCCTTGATTAATAAAAAGACCATTAATATCTAAAAAAGAGTACTTTAGACATGACATACACATTTAGTAATTTATCCTGACTATTGCTTGTATTGTGAACTATACACCTTCCACTTTTAAGTTCTTAAGCCTTTATAATTAAAAACCATCAGAATATTTAGGTGTTAATTTTTTTTGCTATAAAGGTTGCAAAACCATTATCACAGTCTGCATTAATTTCCAAAAATATACCAGATGAGTTTGATTCAGAAAGCTTTCACACCTAAATAATCAGCACATTAGCCCGAAAAAATTGATTAATACACTCCATCATACTTTCAGAATATAATCAATATTAATTTATCAAATATTTCATTACGGTAAAAACATAAAACCTAAATATTCCAGATGATGTTCCATTCTGTAAGAGTTGTATTGTGTGATGCAGACCTCTACATTCTTCAACTTACAGAACTCATAGGCATTTGGTTGAATAGGAATTCAATCACCATGGGCTGCATGATTTGATGAATTTTCAATTGCGGATTTATTAAAATCCTTGTCAGTGGAAGAATCTGGAGTTAAACTATTGAGGACATGACTTACTAGAGGGGTTTGTTCATACGGCTGTCTATTCCAAAATATTTCATAGTATTGTCATAGTTAGCTACTATGTGCCAGTGTTCTAAAGTTCTTTAAGGATATAGCATCAGATCAAAATCAGACAATAAATTCAGACATGTAGTTATTTCAGAAGTCTTCATCTAGAATATCACACCTACATGTCCCGAAAAACACCATAAAAAAGATGGTTTCAGTAAAAAATCACCAGGAGTTAATGAAATTTCAAATTCAGATGCATCCTCACTTTTAGTGAATGGATTTGTGGTACTTCTAAATAACACTCAATTAAGAAACATATGGTATTAAATGTCTTTACTTTAATAAATTAATACTTTTACATTAACTAAGATGTGCGTTATTTCAGGAGATTGTCCATACAGTTATCGCATAAATATTTGGCCATATTATCAGTGAAGTGTGCAGTGTTCTTTTAGCCAGAACTTTTGTTATTATAAAAGTGATCGTCACCTGAGTTAAAATGAATTAGCAAAAAAGTATATGGTTTCAACGAGGAATCTTCATGATTATTTGATGATCACATGAATCTCAGATTCCTTATCATCTTCACTTGAACGATTTGATGTAGAAATATGAATCTGGCTTGACGTGGAGCAACTGGTCTGAAACTACAAAATCACCGGAAATTGAAGGATTCAATGAATCTTCAAATTCAGGTTCATCCACAGCTTTAGTGGATGGATTTGTGGTATTTTTAAATGTCAACTAAGAAACATAATTATGGTATTAAGTATCTTTACTTACTGTATTTCAGGAGATTATCAATTGTTATTATCAATCAAATATGCATGGGGAGTATTTTTTGGAACAGCATTGCTTATATCAAAAATGCCAATGGTAACTCATCTGTAAAATACCAACATTATTTGTTGGGTGTTTTCACGGATCGCATTGATAATATTTACCTTTATTTCTCAAAGACATTTGACAAGGTGAATTGTGTTCTGCTTGTTAGAAAACTAAAAGCTTTTGGGTTTGATAAGAGCATGGTTCGTTGATTGGAAAATTACCTTATTAAGGGAAATTGGGAAAAAATTCAGGTATATCTCTTAGGCTATTAAGAATTTAGACCTCATGCTCTTTCAATGCAAAATCGCCAGGATTTCAAATATTTCATGAATCTTCAAATCTAGAGTCATCAAGAGAGCTGAACAAATACTGAGAGCACACACCCCAAAACACAATACCATATTTCAGATGAGACTCAATAAGAGCATGGTAGGCAATTTTAGCCACATCAAGTCCCAGAATGTGTTATTACTCTAATAGCATAATGGTTGGATGATAGCTTCCCTATTAAAGAGGAGATTTGATTTTCAAATTTTAATTGCTTATCAATCATCAGACCCAAAAATTTGAATGTTTCAGAAAGACTTAGTTTATATTAGTTTTAGAAATATTAAAAGTTAATCTATTAGATTCACACCATGACTTTACAAGAATTAAATCTTCATCAACAATATTCTTTAACCTCTTGGGGTCAGTGTCATGCCAAAGTATTGTTGTATCATCCGCAAAGATAGTAAATTTGCCTCTAATTGGAATTTGAGAGATATCATTGACATATAGCAGGAACAACATTGGTCCAAGAACAGAATCTTGGGGTACACCCGCATCCATATCCAGACGGGATGACATATCATTGTCAAAAAATACCCTTTGTGTTCTTCCAGATAGGTAAGAATGAAACCAGTCAAGAGCAACTCTTCTAAATCCATAGGTTTCTAGCTTCTGCAGCAGTATTCTGTGACTTACACAATCAAACGCTTTAGATAAGTCCCAGAACACCGCCGCCGCACTCTCCCCAGCGTTCAACCCCATGTACAGACTTTCCAAAAAATTGAAAATAGCATCAGCTGTACCCAGTTTCGTCCGGAATCCAAATTGCTGATGGTTAAGAACATTATGCCGTTTCCGAAATTCCATCATCCTGCTTAGTTTTTACCAATCTCTCTACAGTTTGCCAAGCGTGGGAAGCAGGTCTATGGGTCTGAAATTTGATGGGTCATCATAGTTTCCACCCTTAAATAATGGTACAATCAAGGCATCTTTAAGTAAATGTGGAAAGGGCCCAGTTGAAAGTGAAACATTTATCACCTCAGCCAAAGAATCAAGGGTTGGCTGCGGTAGTGCTATTAGGACCTTTAGTGACAGCCCATCCCATCCAGAAGAGATCTTATTTTTCATTGAGGATAGAGCTTCCATTATTTCACTAGAATCTGTTGGTCTAATGAAAAATGTTTCAGGCACCTTAATGTTGTGTAAGTATGAGCGAGGATCTCTAACAGACTGAGGCAATAATATTGATAGGCCCAAAGTAACACCCTGGAAAAATGATTAAGTGTTTCGGCGGACACCGTGCTATTAGATACAGAAGGGTTCCCACGTTCACCACGTAAGTCATTAACAATTTTCCAAGACTCTCTAGACTTATTTCTTGATTTTTTTTTTTTACTTATTTTACTTGAGTAGTATAAGTTTTTTGCCAGTTTCACCGTATCGCGGTAATTTTTGCGATATCTATTAAAGTAGGATATGAATCTGGAATTGTCTAGGGCAAACTTTCTTATGGAGTGCAACTACCGAAGATTTTTACCAGAAATGAAGAGACCCCTGCTATAACAGGGTCTTCTCCTTTTTTCCCTAATTGTCATCATGGGGAAAGTTGACTTGAAAACATCCACTAAAGTTGAATGAAAATTCTTAAAAGGATCACCGTTGTCAAGTATGATACCATTCCAGTCTATTGAATTACAACATTCTCTAAATTTACATAAATTTTTTCTAGTAAACAACCTTCCCCTCTTTTCGTTCCTCTTTTTTTTTCTTAAGGTATACTTTTTTCACTTAGAAGAAAGGAACATAATACGGCTTCATGATCAGACAACCCAGCATTTACAATTCTACATGCAACCTAGACCCTGCATAGAGCAAACATAATCACAGAGCATAGAGCAAACATAATCTAAAAGTGATGCTGAATTAGCAGTTATGCGAGTAGGTTGATCTACATGCAAACTTAAATTAAAAGATTTCAGCACTACATATCAACAAATAATTAGGCTATTAGGAATTTAGAATTTTTAATGTTTGCCATGAGATAAAAATTCCAATTTATTAGTCAGACCTTTTCTTATTTCAGAAGTGACTGAGAATCAAGTATATGGTTTCAATGCAAAAACACCAGAATTTGATGAATCTTCAATCACTAATTTTTCAAGTCCTTCTCTCATCTTCAGTGGAAGGATTTTGATTAAATTTTTAAATGTCAGTAATGTAATTAATAACTTTTACATAACTACTTGAGTCGAGAGGATGTGTCTAATTACAGAGGATTGTACATACAGTCAGCTATCCCAAACATGACTTTCAACAATGTCAACTATTTTTGCTCGCCCATATGCCATCTGGTTCGGTGATACCTAGATAAACTAGGGGAATTGAGGTATATTCTCAAGTGTCATTTTTTAGCCAAATCTGTTGTCATTTCAAAAGTAATATTCACCTGATTCGATATGGTTTAATGAATTATAAGAAAAGTATATTCAATATATGGTTTCAATGAGAAATCACAGACTCCTTGTTATCTTCACTCAAATGATGTAGAAATGTGAATCTGGCCTGATGTGGAGCAACTGGTTTAAAAAAAAAAGAATTAAATTAGTGACATATTGATCACCTTTGACTTCCTGTGTGCAACCTGCTACTCATCCACCACTAGCTGGTATAGTTCATTTGAAAGGCGTTTTTTTGCAGTTATAGGTGAAAGTAAAAAATGACTTTGTTATTTGCCCAAGGTTACTAATATACTTAATAATTATAAATTGTAAGTGATTGAAACTGTTTTTTTATTAAAAAAACCATATAAAAATAAAATTCCTTCGCACGCATGTAACTGTCAATGTGAGTTTGGCACCTACACTTTATCAATAAATGTTGTTATTTGCTGCATAATAATAATTGAACGCGTCATCCTTCTCCTACGCCTAGCATCGCAACAGTTCACGCTACCGACTTAGCAGTTAGTGTTACTTTGAAAGCGAGTGGCGCGGGAGCTCTTGTGCTACCACCTATGCTAACTTACTGCTGCTATGCTATAATAAATAGAAATTAGAATAATATAAAAGCTATGATGTAATTCGGGAACTGATCGACGACGTGCGTCTATCGCGAGTGAAATTATTTGGTTTGTGTTGTGATCAATTTTGTTTATAGTTTTGTGTGACATTTACTCTTAACGATATTAGTACTAATTAATATCCTCAATCAATCAACGACATTGAATTATGTCACATCCAATATAGTTTACGATGTCTTAACTCATCTTTTTTTTTCAGCTGTCATATAATGTTATTAATTTTGTTGCTATTTCAAGTCTGGCATCGCCGCCGTATGTCCTTAAAAATTTAAACAAATTACACACCATATGTATGGGTTTACGTAAATGTTGATATATCTCCTTAAGGTTGTTTTATAACTTGTTCGCTGCAAGTAATTTATTTATTTTTTTTTTACTTTTGATTTGACCTACAATTCACGGTGTTTGTTAGCAAATAGAAATTGTGTCAGTCAACTGTATTGTTACATTTAAAACTGTGCATTGCCTGCTGAAAATGAAAGTACGGGAACTGTTGATTAAGTAAATTAACAATAGGTACATGGTTTGCTTTTTAAGTTGGTACCGCAACTAAACAGCATTTAAAATAAATGTTCTGCTAAATTGCATTGTATAGAGTTACGGTTTACTGAGTTGAATTTCAGGGACAAATGTTTACTTTCAAAGGTTTGGTAATATTTAAGAAAATTAAGTCAAATTATGCACCGAATAATAAGAAAGGATATTGAATTTTATGTTGGGGATATAAATTTTAATGCAGTCACCTTTCCTTCGACAGGCTTTCCCTAGTGAAATGAATATAGAGAGTATACAACTACTACTGCCGCTTTTTTGGTCTTCTAAATTGTTGTGCATATTTTATGCTAATTAAATACTGACAAAAAATTATGTTGTATGATATCAAGAAGACTCTTGACCAGTCCTCGAAAACTAGACAACATGTTTCTTTTTTGTTAGGTTTTGTCATGCATAATACTCAGAACTTTACTGATAGTTCTGCATTAAAAATATTGTGCTTCTCACCAGTTATGTGAATATTAAAATATGGATCTCAAGTGTTTTAAATTTGTAAATAATATGTACTCCTTATACAAGCATCTTATATTTTTCTGAAAGCGAGTTATTTATACTCACATCATTAAATAAACTAAAACCAAAGTTTATAATCGGTCCAGATCTCATTCTTGCACTTATTGTTAAAGGTTGCAGATGTTTTGTTTAACTTATGGAAAAGTATGCCCGTATTGATATAATTAACTATAGGCCTCCATCTATTATTTGTAATTTCTGTAAAGTTTTTGATTTTCTAATTTGTGATACACCTTTTGCTCTAACCAAAAATATAATTATTTTACAACCGCATAGGTTTTTTTGTCATAAGAAATCTGGTTGACAAAGCTGTAAAAAAATGAACAAACCATAATATAGTAAGAATACAATAAAACTAGATTTAACATAAAATACAAATAAACAAATTACGATATCAAAAATTCAAACTCAAATTTACATGTAAATCGATCAAATATTAACACTATAACAATAAAACATGTTAAAAAGGGACACAGTACGTTTAAAATATCTCTGCTAAAAAGTCTCCTGTTTCATAGTAGCCTTTTGCAACAAGCAATCTTTTTACATTTTTTCGAAAGAGCTTTTTATTATGAATCTCTTTGATATCTGCAGGACGATGATTATAGAGCTTTTTACCATCGAAAAAAAAGATTTTTTTATTGATGTACTGTTAGGTATCAGTAAAATTACATCATTGGCCCTCCTACTGCTATATTCATGTCTTTCTTTTACATCGCTGTGGTTTCTATATTTTTTATGAATAAGACAAATGGGCTCCAAAATGAATAAAGAAGGCAGAGTTGAGATTTTGTGTGAAATAAAAAGTTCTTTGCATGAATCCCTTGCTCCAATTTTAAAAATGTATCTGATAGCCCTCTTTTGCAGCACAAAAACACTTTTGAAGAGTTGGTCACACCATGCACCCCAGAAACATAATCCATACCTTAGATTTGATTCAATTAATGCAAAATAAGTATTTTTGGCAGCACTAAACTCAACCTCCTGGGACACTACCTTAAGAGCATAAAAATTTGATGCAAGTTTATTGCTTAGTAGCTTAATATGGCTTTAAAATTTTAATTTATTGTCTATGCTTATTCTCAAAAAAATATTTTCACTCAAATTATTTTAAGCACTTGTACCCGAGGATACTTTACTTAAACTGCATTTAAAATTTATAAGGCTGGTTTTGGCAATATTTAGAGTTAATTGATTGCAGTCACACCATTCTTTTATCACAGCAATGTTCCAAATTCTTTCGTTTAGATTTGCAGCACTATTGCATCATCTGCAAATTGAGTAAATTTACCTGTGATGTTTAGACTAGCCATGTCATTTATGTACAGTAAAAACAAGATGGGATCCAACACTGATCCCTGGGGGACCCCATGTTTGACAAATTGCCTATCTCTTAAATATGAAGACCATTGAAGAGACCTACCACTAACTTCGTAACTAACCCTCTAAATTCGTACCGCTCAAGCTTCCACAGCAGCACTCCATGATCAACACAATCAAATGCCTTGGTCAGATCACAGAATACCACTGCAGCAAGCTTCCCATTGTTGAGTCAGAGATATAAAGACTCTTTAAATGAAACTGTTAAACCCAAACTGCTCACTCAGAATTATATTTCTTTGGGTCAGATATGGTACCATGAGGCTTTTTACTAATTTTTCAATAATTTTGGACAAGGTTGAAAGCAATGCTACGGGTCTGTAATTAGAGGGAATTTCAGAATCACCGCCCTTATGCAAGGGAATTACTCTTGCTATCTTAAGACATTCTGAATATATGCCTATAGAACAAGACTGATTTATGGCACTTACAAATGTATCTAATGCCGCATCAGAAATATTTAAGAAGTGCTGCACAGTTATTCCATTCTTTTTTAAAATTTCTCTTAAAGTTGATTTCAGTTCTTCAAAATCGACAAGTAAGAAAAAGAATGAATGACTCAGCTTGGTAATCAAAGTATAGATGAAAATCACAAAAATTTGGAATTTTACTTGCTAAGTCCCCACCAATAGTGCAGTAAAATTCATTCAATTGATTAGGTTCTATATTTGATCCTAGGGATGAAACATTCCTTTGCTTCCGTCTCAGTTCAGTGACCATTTTCCAAGCTTTTCTCTGAATATTACCTGAATTACTTAATCTTTTTTTGAGATAATTATTTTTAACTTTCTTAATAATTACTCTATACAAAGCTTTATATGTGTTAAAATAATTTAGAAAACCATTGTTATTAAATTTGCAAATATGTGACCTGAGATTTCTTGCAGATACCTTTATTCCCTTAGTTATTGTCCTACTATAAATTCTAACCTTCTTTCCGCCAACTATGCTAGACTTACAAGCTATATTAAAATGACATGCCACAGCTCCGATCAGAGAGCCCCGAATTTATAACATTACACTCAGAATTGTCATTTTCAATGTTGGTACACACATAATCAATTTGAGTTGCAGAATGAGAAGTTATCCTGGTTGGACCTTTCACCATATTATTTAAACCACAAGATTTTAAAAGACAAACAAGTAAGTTGGTATTATTATTTGTAAACTCTAATGAGTTGACATTAAAATCTCCACACAAAATAATTTTGGAACAAAAATCTAAGCTACATAATAATACTTCCAATTTAAACAAAATGTCAGCTAGAACCAGGGGATCTGTATAAACATATTACATACATATTAGCAGTGTTCTGCTCAAACACCTTGTCTTCATTTAAATAGTCAAACTAAGTAAATTTGTTGGGATGACTTTACCCAGTGCTCACATAATAACACAAAACCTGGATATAGGCTCTCTAAAAATATAAGTTCATCGAATTTCTTAATTTAAGGATCTACGACAACAAATCTTAGGATAATAGTTCAAGAAATTTCCAAAGCCATAGTGGCCAAGTTGGCTATCTTGACTTTTATCATTTTGCATTTTCAAATTGTTGCTCTTTTTTAAACGTACCTGTGTGGACGTAGTCAGTACATTGAATTGTATGATGCAAAATCTAGTTCTTATAACGTTGTTTCCCCCAAGGGTCTGTGCTTGGACCATCATAGTTTAATTATTTTAATAATGATACTGGCGATAAACTCGACTGTGATTTTTTACTTGACACCGATATTCACTCACGATTTGTGATTGCATGGGTTTTCAAAATAATCTTAATTTGATGATAATTGGTGTCCTGATAATGGTTTAAATGTAGGAACATGTAATGTTATGACTTTCACTAATACATTAAAACCGATAGCCTTCAATTACAGTGTAAATGAAAATCCATTAATACGAGTGAGTTCTTTTGGGGATCTAGGAGTTTGTTTCGATTCAAGGCTGTCGTCTTTTTGGGTACTATAATACCTGGATCTTCTAAGTCATAGGGTTTTATTTTAAGAAACGCTACAAATTTTAAGAATGTGGAAGTTGTGAAAGCATTATATTTCTCACATTGTTTGGTTTGTTTGGTCAAATGCACATTTTAGAGGTTTCAGAGGAGATTATTGAAATATTTATGGTATAAGTGTGATCGAATGTACCCACATCAGGGCTTTCTACTCAAATATTTACTTGGAAGATTTAGTGCTTCTTTTCGGCTAACTTGTAGAAAATGCTTTTATATAAATTTTATCACAATGACATAGAATGTTCATAGTTATTATTAAAATTAAAAATTGTGGTTTACTGACTTAATAACCGACATCATATTCTTTTTTATCTTTCTACCCCAAGAACCAAGCAAAATTTTCACCGATTGTAGTATCTGTAATAAATACAATAATAAGGCTCAATTTGGTATTTTTAATACTACAAAATCTGTCATATGCAGCGATTTCTGTGTGCGGTCTTTCTTTTTAGTTTGTGCTTTTTATTATTTCTTTTTTACTCACTAGGGGTACCTAATGTCACGCAATAATAAATTTTGTATTATTAAGTATAAATGTTTGGAGAGTGTTACTTTTTTATTATATATTTGTGTATTTTCTGCTTTTTAGACGAGTCTTTTTGACCTGTCAGGCCGGTATTGTAAAATAAATAAAGTGTGGTCACTTTTGCCATTTCAATTCAGGCGCATAAAAATATACAACGCAAATTCCTAAAGTGTATCCAGAGATCGGATTTCCACAAGAACTACTCGACAAATTTCACTTCTTTCTCTTAATAATAGACGTAAGTCAGCTGACCTGTAGTTTTTGTTTAAACTGGTAGATAACTTAACCTAAAATTTATACAGGGTGTTAATCAAGTATGTACACAAAATTTGACAAGCGATTCTTGGCGTAGTTTTAGGACCGAAAGTTCAAATACACAAAAGCTTCGTTTTCGAGAGATAGGGTGTTAAACTTTAAAAAAAAAAGGTTTTTCGTGAATATCTTAAATATCCTTTATCCAATTTTATTGTAATTTGGCGGTGCACTTTGTACTAGTAAGGTGTTGATTCAGTCCTAATTTAATTAAATTTTTTAAGTTCAGTGTCATCGGCAAAACATACTATTTTTCCTTTTGTTTCTATTTTAAGAATAAATTTATGTAAATAATCAATAGAAGAGGTCCCAAAACACTGCTTTGAGGAACACTGCATGTTATTTCTCTTAGTTCACCATATGTATTCGATATCCTAACTAATTGTTTCCTATCGGAAGGTAACTTTTTAAAAGTTCATTCACGTATCCCGCATTGTTCTAATTTCTTTAAAAGACTAAAATCATTTACTTTTGCCAAGTCCACAAATATACTTAATACTGGCTTATTTTGATCTATTGCTTGAGATAGATCTGATGTAAGTTAAACAATGGCATCCTCGCTAGACTTCTTTTGGCGAAAGCCAAATTGATTTATCAAGTTGGCTTTCCTTAAATATACAGTGCATCCGTAAAGTAGCAGATAAATTCAATAAAAATGAAATGAACCATTCCTGAAAAAAATGGCCAAACCCGTCGATTTTAATATTGCGTTTAGGGTTTTCCTACGTGGAAATTAAATATACAGGGTGACTCAAAAAAAAGATATGACGTCATCAATATGTTTTTTTTTAATGAAAACCACCATTTTTCAATGCAGAATCAGAAAGAACGAATTTTTTTACAAAGGATATGGTACAAATGAATAGTGGTTACATAAGCAATTTTCAACGAAAAATGATGATAAAATGTAAAATTAAAGAAATACCTATCTAAATTAAATGTTCGAATTGAGCACCGTTAACAACCTGACAATAACCAAGGCGATTTAAAAATTCTTTTTGAACGTTGTCAATGACACCTGGAGTAATATTTCTAATTTCCTGGCGTATTTGTTCTTTTAAATCTTCTAAACTCGCTGGTTTAGTGACATACACTTTACTTTTTAAGTATCCCCATAAAAAGTAATGGAGGGCAGTTAAATCTGGCGATCTGGGTGGCCATTCGATGAACCCTCTTCTACCTATCCAACGATTTGGAAAACCTTCATCTAGATAATTGCGAACGGGTAAAGCATAGTGTGGCGGGGCTCGATCTTGCTGAAAAAAATATACATGTCGGTTTCTTCCAAATCCGGATACAAAGTTATCGGAGCGTGCATAAGATCATTTTAAAGAAAGTCCAAATACCTTTCACCAGTGAGAGTGTCATCAAAAAAGTAAGGTCCTAAAATTCTTGACACATTGACTTTTTGAGGGTTGTGTATGACATTCTGTGAACCAATGAGGGTTTTCGGTCGCCCAGTAACGACAATTATGTTTGTTCACATAGCCGTTTGGAGTAAACGTTGCTTCGTCAAAAAATATTATCCGTTTTACAAAATTATTGTTAACATTACATATTTCATTGCTGCATTTGCTCACAAAATTCATTTCGGCGATTAAAATCATCTTCCGATAGCTCTTGAAGTAAGAATATTTTATAAGGGTGGAACTTTGCTTTTTTCAATGGTTTATGCACAGTAGATCGCGATAAATTAACATTAGACGCCGTGCCTGTGATTGTGTCTTTGGGATCGTATCTATCTTGGACCGTTAAAAGAACGTTAAGCTTATCTTCTTCAGTTATTGAACCCCGATCAGCTTTTTAAGTATCCCGAACATGATCGAATTCACGAAGCTTTCCTTCAACTCTGCTTACCATGCTTTGGCTAATAGGCGACTGATCAGGATGAGTATGTATGAGATTGTTTAATGCACAACTGAAGTACCTCCTTTTGAGTATGCGACATATCTCCGAAATCAATCATGCGCAAGATTTCGATTCTTTCACGTTTGGTTAATTTTCTCATATTTCATACAATAACTGTAGGTAATAAAGTGTAATTATTAATAAAACATGATGACGGTGCTTTCGCCTCTCAAAAAGAACCAACACCACTTGCAAATGTAAAAATACTTCAGTTAGTTGCACCAAAATACATTCTCTTTTGACACTGACAACAACAACTAAAAAACCAAAATACCAACATTTAATTTAGATAGGTATTTCTTTAATTTTACATTTTATCATAATTTTCGTTCAAAATTGCTTATGTAACCACTATTCATTTGTACCATATCCTCTGTAAAAAAATGCGTTCTTTCTGATTCTGCATTAAAAAATGGTGGTTTCCATTTAAAAAACATATCGATGACGTCATCTTTTTTTTTGAGTAGCCTTGTATATTTAATTTCCACGTAGAAACACCCTAAACCCAATATTAAAATCGACGGGTTCGGGCATTTTGTTCAGAAATGGTTCATTTCATTTTAATTGAATTTATCCGCTAATTTACGGATGCACTGTATATTAAATCTTTCGAGAATTTCTATAATTCTATGTTTAAGAATTTTCTCAACAATTTTCGAAATACATGCTGGGATCGGTGAAACAGGTTTGAAGTTATTTACATTATCGGTTATTCCAGATTATGTAGTTGTATGACAATCCCTATTTTCAGGATTTATTTGGATCTACAATGTATGTATAGAAATTTTCTCCTAACTTCTTTCTTTCCAAGTTCATAGGTATCAGTTAAAAATAAAAACATAGATTGTTCTTTAAAATGGCTTTCATTTAAGTCATCAAAATAGTTTGAAGTTTCCGCATCTTCCGTGAGATTTTTCCCGTTTTCCGTCTTTATGGTGTTTATAGATTTTTTTTTTGGAACGATTTCTACCACATAAGTTATTTACAGTTTTCCACAGTTCCACACTTGCATTTCTATATTTATTTATTTTCAAAGCTATTTAATTTTTTTCATTTGTCGATTTTTCAAATCTATGCAACCTTGATATTCAGTATAGTGCCTTTATTAAAAGATATTTAAGATTAAGAATATCTTATCTATCTAATAAACAAAGCCGTTCCGGATACATGTTTATATAACTTTTTGTCGTAAAATTACTCGAAGAATCGCCTGTCAAATTTATTGTACATACCTGCTTAACACCCTGTATAGTTCAGTACAGGATTGGTTATACAGCTTGCTAGTTTTGGAAAAGTGGTATATTCTATAGATATGGTTTTGCTAATGTTATATAATAACAATATAATGAATTCTAAGCACAAGCTATATATAAGAATATGATGTAAAAAATGAATGACCCTCTTTGAGGTGCTCAACTTTCATTTTTTCTATTAACGGCCCTTTGGTATTAAAAAAAACTTTGAAATAAGTTGACCAACCATTGAAATTTGGAACCAAATTGTGTTTTTTTGGGACACTTTATGTTACATGCCTAATCACAAGAAAGATAAATTTTAAATGTTTTTCTATTTTAGAGCCATTTGGTATTAAAAAACTTTTAAACATCTTAATACTCCAATTAAAATTTAGATATATTACAAAACGCATATCCACAACAATAAATTGCAACTCACTTATGTAATTATGACTTATGCCTGTGGTTACGAATTGGGTTATCATTCACATCTAAGCACCCTAAGTCACAAGCATACATATTATATATATACAGGTAAACATCAATGCAATCTTCAAAAAGTAGTATACATTTTAAATACAATATATCATATAATAATACACAGAATTATCATAATACAAACATACCATATTTACAGAGATCAGCTACTTCACAGTTAAACAATTAAATGATATGGTTACTACGTAGGTAAATATTTTACTTATTTTAGAAATACAAATGAGATGTGGGGTTGTTTCTGGGTCTGTTTGAACATACGTGTTCTTGTGTAGAGTTTTATAATTATATTATTGTTCTGCATATAATTTAATACTTTTCTGAGATAGAGTTCTCTTATGGTTAAAGCTCCAAGGTTGGTTCGGATTGAGACATAACTTCCACAACTTGGAACAAAATTTCGGTCTTCAGGAACATCTTATATTACATGTCCAATTAAAAAAAACTGACATTCTGAACAGTAATCATATTTATCTAATGTAAAATTCATTAGATATCGTAGTTCTCTATTTGGATTGGTCATTGGCATTTAAATTTTTTCTGGAAAGGTGTTAATTTTTATATACTTAAGGCATTAAAGTACAATGAAATACTTCAATTAGGACCAGGAAACTTATATGCAGGATGTTACTTATACCCAACTTGATTTTTCTTCATTGTGGTTTATTCCCAATTTCTTGGTTTTATCACTTTGTGCATCAGATGGGCTTGTACCAACTCTCTCTTTTTTAAGTGATTTTTCTAGAAATTTTAGTTTATGACATTACAAATTGATACAGATTATGATATTGCAGAATTGATAAACTTGTGTAGCTGTGGAACAATTTGCCAGATGGCAAGACTAGATGCAAATAAAGGTATATTTTTTCTTACTCCTTCCTGTATTTCAACGTCAATGTCAGAATAAGAGTAATGAGTTGCAGTAATGCAGCTTCAAATTTTTTGTACTGGTTATAAGAATAATCAATTTTCCTTTTTATCTTCAGTATTTTCTGGCATATTTTGTTCTTGATGCTCTCCTTTTCAATACTCAACTTCAGATCTGTTTTCCATGTCATTTTTTGCATTTTTTGGTGAATTATCTTGATAACACTGAACATATTTTTTAGATCCTTCAGACCTTCATATTTTCCTATTCTCTGTATCTCTCCAAATATAGAGGCCATACTATGGATTTCGGTAAATTTCAAGCCCTTTCAAAATTGAAAACCCATTGGACTCCTATTTTTCTAGATTCATTAGACATCCATCTCTCGTCGAAAACTATATCTCATTTTAATGAAATATATTCATATTCATATGATTTACGAAATTTAAATTTTATGGTTTCAATAAAATGAGAAGTCATTGGTCAAACATTTATAAAAAGTCATTGAACATTGGACATATGCATTGAATGTGTTTAAAATGAGAACCAAGGTAATACCGTCTAATGGGCCTGTTTAATCAAAATATGAGAGAGTGAGAAATTATGGTTTTTCGCCAATCTCTCTTTTTTACCAAATTAATAACGCAAAATATTTAAAAAAATTTCCAAGGGCTTAAAAAATGTCTAAACCGTTAACCGCTATTTATTTCTAATGAATAAACCAGTTAACCAGTCTGAAATGGCTTATAATTTGAGCTTTGAAAAGTGAAGAAACAATTCCTTTAAGAAAAATCATTTTAAAATATGTTCGTCTCTTGACAATGATGGTCTAATTTCAACAAATTGGTTAAAATAGTTACACCCCTAATAAGGAGGATGCGGAGGATAAGGGGATTGCAGAGGAGCTCTTTGAAATATGCTATAAGGCAAATGTTTTGTGAAGATTTAAATGTCTTTTCTTTTTGTAAACCCATTAACAAGGCCTTGGAATATACAGATCAAAATATGTGCATAAAAATTAAAAAATAAGTTTTTTCCTCATGAAAATGGACCAAACAAAAATCCTAGTGCGGTCCTGTCGTTCCGCTTTACATAAATTATTTGATGGTTTTACCGCTACTGCGCACACCTCTGCGAGCGGAATTATGAATTATGTGACAGGGCCGCACTTACATTTTTCTGATTTTTTTTCAAAAATATGTTAATAGTGTAATTTAAGTTTGATGAATGTATAGGTTTCATTTTAACTGTTGCAAATAAAGTCCAATCAGAATTTTTATTTTATTCGAGAGTTACAATAGGAGAGAGCTTTATAAAGAAATATATCAAATATATTATATGTATATATATTTCATATAATAAATAAAATCGTCATTTTTAGATAACGCATATCAAATTTATGAATAAAATAATTTTAGAATGTACGGAATAAATGTGATAAGATAAATTACTTGCAGTTTCAAGTAAAAATATTACATTTAATTATAATCTTTCCAAAGCAAAGTGGCATTATAGTACAACCAGTATAAAACTATAAATCTTAATTTTATTAGACAGTATTAGATCAGGTAGTTCTCGATTCTCGGCTATAACGGAAACGTTTAAACTTTAAGCCCCGGTGACGCATAATTGTGTTTAATTTATAATACTATCCCATATTAAAAGCACGTACCAAAACGACTTATTGAAAAAGTAAACCAACAGTGGTCATGAACCGTTATGCACCTAATATACTATATTGATACTTACCGTGAAAACAACGAATATTGCAGTCAGATTTATATTACAGTTCACCAAACGTGTTTATATTCCGCGTACAAAAGAACAATCGCTTTAAAAAAACAACTTTAATGTTCCATTGAAATATTAAGTGACACGTATGGTTAGCTTGTATGTAAGACGACCCTTATTGGTAGCTGGGACTTAGGACAAAGGGCATTGTAAACTACCATATTGTAATTTATTTTTTAAATAACATACGTTACTTACGAAATGGAAAATCACTAAGAACGCTTTTGCTGTAAAAAAATTCAATGTCAAAGCTTTGAGGATGTTATAAACAACTTAAATAGATTAATAACGTTCAATTGAGTCAAAAAATGCGCATTTGTAAATCTATGTCGTGGGCAAATGATGTAATTGGGGACTTATTTTTTATCGAAGGACCAGAAAAAATAACGTAATTTTATAGGATTTGGGGTTTTAAGGAACACTTTGACATTTTAATCGAGAAACTAAGTATCCTATCTCTGTAAAATTTGAAACTAGAAAATTGAAGCTGTTTGAAATCATTTTTTTATGATATAAACTACACATGCGTATTATAGTTTTATACGCGATCACATAGTCTTAGGGAGTGTCCCAGGCAAAAGGTTTTATTTTAAGATGGTCGTATTTTATTTCTTTGGCGATCTACTTTAAATTCAACATGTGTAGCTTTAATTCTCAATTTACCGGCTCTTAGACGATGAAAAAACTAGAAAGTTTATGAAACGCATATCGTTGAAATTGATTCGAAACTTATAAGATACGACCATCCTAAAAAAACCAATTTCCTTGGGTCACCCTATATAACAATCTAATTCTACATGCTTAGGAGAACAACTATGGCGACCTACAAACACTATTAAGGTTAAACATCAAATAAAAAAAGACAATTAAAATGCGAAGTCGTTACTCCAGTTCTTCTCAAGGACGCGATAATTTTTACTCGAACGTTTACACCCAAAGTGATTCGCGCAGTAGACATTTAAGTCCTGCCAAAAGTGACACTACTATAACTTCCTTGACAGATGTGTGTGACAGACGTGTGGTGCATGTGCGCAGGACAGGGTTTCATCACGAACGCGTTCGAATCGTTTGTACCACTAGGAGGCAGCATGTTAGTCGCTTAGTTACAGTATCTGATGTGTGCCATACTTTACCACCATTAAGGAAACATGTTACTGTTGTCAGGTTAGAAACTTTTACTTATTTATTTTATTTAATTGTAAAAGAATCAGTGAGACGCCCCAAAAAACTTTTGTTTGGTAGGGAGTTCCGCATTGAGAGAATGCGTCAAATGAAAACTACTTATTTAACATTTGAAGTGCGCATATTTATTGTACACATGCGCCTGCTTAAAAATTGGACCGTCTGCGTTGAGTGCATTGGCAGGGATAGGCAAACATTTTACCAGCCAGATCCGTTCGGTTTCATGGTACATGTGGAATTGAGTCAGGGCCGGACTGGAACGAATATAGTTTCTAAATTTAAGTCAGAATAGGCAAGCTCGCAGTATTGTTAAAAAGGAAGTTATTTAGGAAAGATTTACTTCCCCCCTAAAATTAAAACTCGGGGAATTTACGTTTAGTTTCTAGGGATCATTGCGGTTTATAATAACTAATTACTGCTTGTATGTTTTAAAAAATTTCCACATACACTTATGTAGGTTTGAAAGCATATTCTACAATATAAGTAGTTCACTTATTTAGACTTTACTCAAGAGATTCTACTCTACTACAGGCGTGAAACAAGCCTTACCGACAATCGAATAGTATGTCAAATACAAAAAAACATTAAACGCTTCGTTTCTTAGTCTTAAATAGGGATGCGCACAACGTGCATTTTCAGCTAACGGTCATTGAACATCTCGCAAATAAAATATACAGCTATGATTCATTCAGGTCTTGAGTGCGGTGCCTTAGCTTGCAAGAAAAATCTAAAGTAACAGGTTTAAAAGAGAACGATAGCGTCTCCTACTACCCTTCTACTAACTCGAGTTGGTAGACCCAGTTATCCCTCTCAGTCGTTGATCATCCTTATAATTGATTTAATTTTGATTTAGAGTAAATTCAGTTGAAATAAAAAGATTTCTGCTTCGAGTCACAACCATTAACAACAAAAAATACTAAATACGTTTAAAATTCTAAAAACCACAACATAGAAAGATATGTGCTAGGAAAACAGACGTTATATACCACATTTCAGTTAATAATATGTTTGCGCAATATATGTAAATAGTCCTATAAATAAGTATTCAAATGCCTGACTGGAATATTCCTGAAATATCAAATAATGTCATGTATTTTGTGTTATGCCTCATGGATATTTATACTTCTGCTAAAATACCGATATTTTAATGCTGGGAAGGTTTCGTCTGTTTTTTTTTGTCATAGTAGTTAATTTAAATGAAGGTTCGGCAGTTCTATATGGATATGGTGTATAATATTTAAAATCTCGTTTTCATTAAGCTATAACCATCATGTCCTAAAAAGAAATTTCTTTCTTTTTATTGTTTTATGAATTTGGCGCGTCCTTAGGGACGCAGCTTTTAAGATTTACCATTTTAAGTCAACAAAATCGAGCCGTTATCGCGATATTTCAGACCCCAAGAAAGAAAGTGGGCGGCCAATGTAAAAGATGGAACGTTAAGTCTTAAAAATGGCTCTTTTGTCCGAAATAAAAAAAAAACAAAAATTAAATAAATCCAACACATTTGCATCACTCGACCTTTCTCTGGTGGCATGCAGCATTAAATAAATTTTAGTCATGCATGCGCATTAGCAGAAGTTCTCGTCTGCAAACAAGTGGTACCGACTGAGTGATGATAATTGTATATCAGGTGAGAGGGAACAGTTTCAAGAGTTTCAGCGTCATTAATTTTGAATTAATACAAGTTCTCTCTTTTCCCTTAAAATCTGATATAAAGTTTTGACTGTGAGGATGCCCATTTATGAATCTATGTTGCGGATAAATGACGTAACTGAAGACTTATTTTTTTACTGGACCAGAAATAAAATATATAAATTTGGGGTTTTAAGGTATATTTTGACATTTCAATAAAAAAACTAAGTCTCCCATCTGCCATTGTCAAATTTAACCAGAAAACTGGAGCTGTTTTAAATAAACTTTTTTATTGATGTAATCTGCACATGGGAATGGGAACTGAAAAATCAATTCATCTCTTTGTTCTTCCATATGTCTAGCTTAAGATTCTGGTTCTTTTGTACATTAATTTTGATTTAATTGAACCCCTCCCTTTTCCCTTAAAATCTGAAATGGAGAAAGTACTAAGCAATTGAGAAATACCCAATACCTCTTATTAAACCGATTATTTTAAACATTATAACGATATTTACATATTTTCTTCAGTATTTTACTATTCACAGAATAATTTTGAGATATTAAAACATCTGCGACATACATAGTTTTTTACAACTTTCACGCCCACGCACCAGCTGGTAGCGATGGCAGGCAGGTTATTAATATTTCGGCTAAACATGATTTAATTTCTATTGGTCTTTTGGCTTCTATAAAAATTGCATTTCTTTTACTGTAAAAGATTAACATTCTAATTGTGGCATATAAAAGTACAATAATATATTATTTTTTTAATTTTACTTTTGAAGTTTTAATTACGGTCCTTTTATTTATTATGTTTCACATAGTTTTTGAAGGATTTCTTGAAGTCAAAGTTACTCTGTCATTAGCATTAATTTTTTCCATACAATAATTTAGAAATGAAATGATAATATAGAAAAAAGTGTGAAAAGTTCAATTTTCATTCCTATATCCCCATCACCTTCTGATCTATTATAAAAAATGGTAATAAAATGATAGAACTTTACGCACAGTAATGGAAAAAATACTCTTTTCTAAATTTTGCAAGTGACACAAATCCTACTACGGTCCTGTCTCGTAAGAATTCATCGGAAATAAAACGTCTTTTTACGCTTGCGTATAGAGTCGAATAAAGAATTCGCGCGCATTATCGAGCGGTGAGTTCTGTAAAGTAAGATCTGTTACTGGAAGACAGGCAGGCATGCTTTGCAAATTATAAATTTCTTTGAAAGTAACAACTATTTCTCTGGGTCACAGTTTGGTTTCAGGAAGGACAGGACCACAATTCTTGGTATTCTTGACCTAGTGACCCGGATTTTGGAATCCTTTCATAGGCTGCAATTCAGCACTGAAGTGTTTTGCGACTTGAGTAAGGCGTTTGATTGTGTGGACCATGGGATACTCCTAAAAAAACTACAGAGGTACAAGTTCTATCCAGAGAGTGTTAAGTTGATCCAGTCATAACTCGAGAAGAGGGTACAATCTGGGAGGGTGTCTGGGGTTTCTTCGGGGGGAAGTGTTAATATGGTGTTACTCAGGGTTCCGTCCTGAGACCGACACTAATTTATATTAATGACCTCACAAGCATTGAATCAAACGCCACATACACACTCCTCGCCGATGACACCACGGTCTCCTTTGCAGCTGACACACTTGCGGACTCTCTAAGGGATTCCAGGTCTGCACAGTCGCCAGTTAGAGTCAACAGGCTCCTGCTTAAAGAAGCAAATACCGGCAGGTCTGTTTTTGGTCTTAGGGACACCCGGGCTGAAAACGCAGATATGACACTGTGAAATTCATAGGGGTAAACCTGGATCCCAAGCTTCAATCAATGGGGTCAACATATTGACTGTCTGAATAACCTGTCAAAGAATCTATATGTGCTCAGAAACCTAGCATTGAGCGTTTCACATGAGATCTTAAAAACAGCTTATTATGCCACTTTTTACTCTCGTCTGACATATTATGCAATATTGGTCTGGCGGCATTCGGCGAGTGCCAAGAGTTAAGTCTGCAACGTTACAACAAATTGCCAGATAACTCACCTCTCTCGACTTCGAAGATCTTTCCACAACTCAATTTAAGAGTAAAATTAAGGAAATTTTAATAAGTATAGTGAAGAATGTCTGAAATTTCAATTTTAATCTGTGTATGTTTTTTATTTTTTTAAATTTGTATGTAACTAAAACTTAGGTTTCTTTAAATAAAACTATTGTCCCTTTTTTATTCTTTCGTAAGTTATGCTATTAGCAAGTTTATATCAGTACATAAATTTGAATTTGAAAATTGAACTTTTTATTCACACTTTTTTCTATTTCATCATTTAATTTCTAAATTACTGTCTGGACTGGTCTCAAAATTGTGTTTTTCGAGAGTAATTTCTTCAATTACAAAGAAATTTAGTATTTTTCATGTTTTCTTCGGTAGCAAAAAAAAGATTATTATTCATATGTTTAATCATTCATAAATGAACTATCATTTTTAAATTTGCTACATACTAAAATAACTATTTTACTTTTTTTTGTATTTAACCTGAAATAACAGCTTTTGCAGTTTTGACTACGGTCCTGTTTGATTATCATTTATAGGAATTAAAAGACCTTATTGCGCATATGCGTGAATGCGCAGGCACTATTGAGCGGCCAGTTTTGTAAAGCGGACGACAGGACCGTAGTAGGACTTCTTACAAATAGGACATAGTGGACTGAAAACTGCAGTAAAAGGTTTAAATTCAATTAAATTATTAATCCCTTAATTTAGTTACAGGTTCGTATCCTGGGCGGTACAAATTTCATGCTCAACTTGAAGATTTCCTTAATTATTAGACATACGATGATTAATTTTGGGGCATGGCCTTATTTATTTAAGGTTTTTTTCTCACTGATACAAATATCTACAATTTTTAAATTTAATAACTTCTTTTATTAGCTTCTCAGCAATATATAGGCTTTCTCCATAGGGATGATATACAGTTATTCTATTGCATGTATTATTTATATGAGGCACTTTTCGAGTATAACGTCCACAAAAAAAGAGAAGTGAAAAAAATTAAATTTTCTTCACAAATATCATGCTTACATGCGAAATTTAAGCCCTTTTCGTATCTCCGATGAAATGCATACTGGTAATTGAATTCGCACTACCCGATATAAAATAATTTAATACAAAAAGTTGCTCCAGTTACATTAAATTTTAATAGCGTAGCAAAGCTTTTTTTATTACATACTTGGTCGTAATAGCTATAACTAAAACATCAATAATAATAACGGCCTGGCGTAAACTCACGAGTGCTAGCGGTAAAAAAAAACTGTTCAAATTAACCTGCTCTTTACACAAGACCGCAATAGCGTATAAAAATAATATTAGTCAATTTAAAATTATCGACGGCATAAAAGAGGAAATATATTAAATACTGTAATTTTAATAAATAATTATATACAATATATCACCATTCTTGGAGTGGAGTAAGCGAGTAAGTCAGTGAAAACTACCCGAGTTTTTCTGACAAGTATAAACCAACGAACCCAGACATATAATAATAATAATAATAAATGGCTTTATTAATTTATAAGGAAAAAAGTACAAAGCTCAACAAGAAAAATGGAGTGGCGGTATCCAACTGAAGCTGCTCATACAACCATCCTAATACATTATTCATAAAAAATTACTCGATGCAATGGTAATGACTTTTAGTTTAATATTATGTAGGTAATACGTATATAAACCAATTATAAAGTATAATCCAATAATCACTGAATCTAATATTCCCCAAGCTAACTTTATTAGTACCGATTCACTTGTATGGAGGGATAGTAAGAAATCTCTAGTTTTTTTATGGAAACTAAAGGAAAATGAAGTTCTGGTAATGCTAGAAGGGAGCGAATTGAATGCATCAGTTGCTGAATAGCAAACATCTTTTAAAGAATTAATTGTGTCTTGGTATACGGTACCGACCTCCCTGACGAGTCCCCACCGAACCCGCAGCATTGAAATCAGAAAGAGTGTTGACTCTGGCAAATGAGTTTGTCTGACTTTAAAGACCAAACACAAATATGTAACTGGTATCTCTCTTGTAGTAAGCCAGCCAATCCACGCCCAATCCACCGGTAAGGAAAATGTTCATTCAGGTATCGCCGCACTGGCAGAGAAAACTGTGGCAGCATAAATGTCTTGCATAAATCAAATGTTCCGACTTATGGCTAGTGATACATCTTCTAGTAGTGGGTTTGACTGTTGTTCAAGGAAGTTTAAATAGAGGGGCCCGTTCAGATTAGGAGGAAGTTCAAAAGGACCAATAAAAAACCAGATATCACACCACACTAAATATTTACCTTGAATACATGCTGAAAATGTCGTTCCTTTAGAGCAAGTGGATTTTCGGAGTCCCTCCTCATCTAGTAAATGTCGCCTTATCGGTGAAAAGAAGGTCTTTAAGAAATTCCTGGTTTTCGGATTGTTCATCTAGCATAAATTGAGCTAATTAAACTGTAGGCGAACTGGTAAATCTTGAGGTAGCAAATTTTGGACCAGAGTATAGTGATATGGACGAAAACTCTCTTTCTTTAAAATTCTCCAGATAGACGATGGGCTTATTCCTGTTGCCGTACTTAACCAACGAGTACTGATATATGGATTTTCCGAAATACGAGCTAAAACCTCTTCTTCATCATCGACGTTGATATTTTTTAGAGCACCATTTAAGGTTTTAGGACGAAAACACCCTGTTTCGCCTAGGCGGGTATAAATACGTCTGAACAGTTTGGGATTGGGTTGTCTTCGATTTGTGTATCATTCTGAATACCTTCTGGCTGCACCAAGTCCACTATAATTTAACTGAGCAAAAACGCAAATCATAACACGCATTTCACTGTTGGAATTCACCACAAAATTTGTAACTTTCCACATAAAGTCGCCAATTTTCAAGACGATACCGCTTAAAATCACAAAATTATTAAGAAATTTCAAATTAAAATTCCAACTTTAAATACCCTGTATCTCGTTAACCTGCAGCATTTGTATAAGACATGTTAAGCTTAATCACCATAAATTTCTTACTACTCCATATTTATTTCCAAGTATAACTATAGAAGTCTTACATGGGGCCGCTATCCTGGGTAGGGTTTTAGGGTTACATTACAACATTGAAGAATTTCCGAGATTATTTGCCTATAAAAAATTTAAACTTCCGCCTAAATGAGCTTCGAAACTTGCAAGCGAACTGTTAACTAAAAATTGTCGACAATATTTCCGTATCTTATTTTATATAGGCTAATTTTTGTAAACAGTTTTCCACAATTCTTCTTTTGTTATAACGTGCAAAACTTAACTAAGTACATTATAGTAGCAATATTCTTCTTCTTCCGCTGCTATCTATTAATAGATGTTTTCAATCACTTCTCACCATTCTTCCCTATCTATCGTGATGTGAATTAACTTTCAAGATTCCTCGATAGATCTACGTTTCAAATGATTCCAGTCTTTTAATTTTTTTAACCTTCAAGATTCGGCCTTCCCTACTATACAACAGTACGTATCATATTTAACATTTTGTGAATCTTATTCTGATATTGAGTTCAAAGTCAGAGTTCGTAAAGACGTTATTTATTTTAAGTCTCATAATTGAGCTCCTCGCTTTTTATATCCGCCATTTGATTTGTACGTCTGAAGACGTAACGGAAAAAACGTATAATATTCGATATTTGAAAGTTTCGGATTATTCCTAATTAAATATATAACTCATTTAATTAGGAATTAAAAAAAAAAATATGTTCATGTTAATTCTCATCGGTGTCGCCCGTGCATTCCAACTAGGTCCAGGAGCCTTTGGACGTCATTCATATTATCTGCTATTAGAACTGTGGTCATCTGCATACCATATATTGTTGATCCTTTGATGCCTAATTGTTGTCCTTCGAAAGTTTCTTGGAAGATGTTTTCAGAAAAAATGTTAAACAGTAGTGGGGAGAGGACACGTCCTTGTCTTACACCTTTAACAATTTTCTGTGCCTTTTTAACTTCGTTGTCAAATGTAACTTCAGCTGATTGGTTCCAGTACAGTCCACCATTCTTATTTAGTATACTAAGAACATTAAAAGACTAGAATTAGTAAACAACAACGTTGTTTCAGTCCAACATGTGCACAGGGGCAAGGGGGGTGTTTGGTTTACAAACATATTCATTGATTCTCTGTTGTCAAGTTTACACACATTATCAAGAGGAAATTTTTGAAAAATTCTTGTATATCAATTCATATAATAATGTTAATTTAACTTATTGGTGTTAGATTTTGGATTAAAAATAAAAAGTAGAAATAGATATATTTTATTCTAAGCACAAAAATATGATCTTCAAAGCAAAAACAAAAGTATTAACATTCTTATTCCTAAAACCCCTTCTAAAAAATGTAAAATGGCAATACCGCAAGCAAAAACCGATGTCATCTTGCCAAACGGCTTTGTGTTTACATTTGGCATTTGTGACGTTCTGTGTTTTTTCTTTAGTTTTTGGTTGAAAAAGGAAAAAGATCTCATGTGAGTGTTTTTGTGAACTGTTACGATGGTAAAAACTTGTACTGTTTGTGCCGCACTATAGAAAAAAGGTGATTCACGCCGATCTTTTCACAAGTAAATATTGATACTGCCATATCATCATGATGCTGTCATCATAAACGTACTTATAGTCAGTACGCTCTACCCTAACACACAAGTAATAAAAGTTCCCCGGGTAAGAAACCAGCGGCTCTCAAACAATTTTTTAATTTATATTTTTATAAGATTTTTTTTTTAATTTGATGGGTATTAGTATTAATTTCTATGGGTGTAAGTAATAATATTTTATTTTCTACTAAAATAATGAAAAAAGACCTAAATAGGCTAAAAAGACTTATTATATTTAAAAAAAAAACGTTAAAAAATATAAACAGAGGAGCAAACATATAAACATTAAAAAATTATAACATTAAAGGAAGTTTAGTCTGAACCTAAATACATTAAATTAAGTTTAGTCTGATTTTGAAGATATGTCAGTGTCGGAATAATTAGATTCATTACTACTTGAATAGTCGTCTGGGCATATAATTAGGGGTCGTACCTCGTCTATCACTTGCTCGGTTTCATAGTTTTCAGCTATAATTTTTTCTGTGTGATTTATAGATTTTCTCCATGTTTTTTCCTTTATTTGATGTAAGGATTCTTTCCATAGCTTAAGGACACTGGCTTTATCGGTTGTTTTGAAAGCGTGCTTATCATAATAATTTTTTGCTATGCCCCAAATCAACTCAATTGGATTTTATTGGCAGTGGTAAGGCGGTAATCGCAGGACTTATTTGTCATGCCCATATTTAAGAGCCATCTCATATCTCATCGATAATGTACTTCTTATTATATCTGTACGTTATACATCTCTGCAGCAAATCAGACTTTAAAAATATATCATCATGAGCAATATTTTTTTGCTCTAGCCACGTTTTTGTTTCCTCTTTCTTCCAATTGCTAGTGGGAAATTTCTCTTCTACTCTGGAATGGTATGAGGCGTTGTCCAAGACTATAATAGAAGGATTTTCCGACCGTTTGAGGAGTTTCTCTTCAAACCAGTGTTCAAAAATATCGGCATCCATATTTCGGTGGTAGTCGTCTGTTTTTTTCGTCGAAGAGAAAATCAAACTAGCGTCGGAGATAAAGCCCTCATTTCCTGCATGTAGCACAATGTACCTTTTTCCACAACTAGAACTGCTGCTGGGATCTTGCCATGATGATTTTGATGAGTTCTCTTTGGCAAAAATCCAAGTTTCGTCTAGAAACACAAATTGTTTGGGATCTTCCGAGTTTTTATTTTTCAGATATTTTCTCAGAAAATTCAATCTTTTTGTCACTACATGTGAAAGTTCACACAGTACTGTCCATTATTATTTTGGTCTTTTTGTAACGAAATCCCAAACCCTTTAGAACTTTTGCCAAACTAGTTAAACCAATGTCGCAAAGTTCTTTGTCCTTTATTATTTGTAGTATGGCAGCCATCGTCACGTGTTGTTTACTTTTATACATCTCTCCTCCTCTTAATTCTCTTAACCTATTTTTTCGGCACTATATTTGGGTTTTGTGCATTTCCCAGAATTTATAATTCTTTTTTAACCCAATTCTACCTCTTTTTTACCTTATTAAATCATAATAAATATTAGGTTACACTAATAAATAATAATATTTAAACACATTAGTATAAAAAAGCATTTCCTTTAAGAAAAATATTAGTACCCTTTAAAATAATGTTTTTAAACCGCTGGTAACAGTCGTCCAAACCGGTACTCAATATAAATAGTGAATAATACGGCTATAAGGAATTCATTGTTTAACCGGTCCACTTATACCCCGAGATAATCCGTTATGTGTTAGGGTAAAACGAGCCGACTATATTAAGAAATCTATAATAATTATAAAATATTTATTTTCCCTAAAAAATGCTTTTTATTAAATAGGTACCTTTACTCTAATGAAGTACATTAAAAAACGTATAAAGAGTTCATAATTAAATGCATAATCTATTATTAATAAATATTTATCATGTAAATATTTTTTGACGACGTCACTGGTAAAGATTCCTTGTGTGTCGTTGGAATCAACAATGCGATTACGCGGCGTTGCGATGTTGTTGCCTTTTTCTCTAATATAGGGACATTATCTGCATTCATTTAACTTTAATATTGACTTCTTTATAGAGTATCTTATCATACTATTAAAGAAAATGCTTCATATTTTATTAAAAACGAACAGTAGTATTGTTTTGTGCATGTCAAAATAAGTGACTAATTTTTATAATATTATTAGCATAATATATTTAACAAGCAAACAAACCATAGTTCCATGACAACGCTAATTCTAGCCTTATGCTCTAAGTTAGTATAATCTGTGTAAGCTTAATATTTGACGGGCATAGGGACTTACTGGCTGGTCTGGAAAGTCAATTTTGATTACTACTCAGTATAAATATGAAGGTTCGGTTTGACACACTTGGTAAAATTTTGGGGTTGAATGAATATTTCCAACATTGGACAATTGTCGAGTATATTTACGGGTAAAAAAATTGATACTTTCTCCTTGTACTATTAATGGAGAAACCTTGAAAATTATCTGTTATTCACCTGAAAATTTACGATTGGCATAGGTAATTAAATGATATATAAACCGCGTTAACTGTAATCCGTTGAGCCTTTACAATAATAATGTGATGGATGCGGTTTAAAAATTTAATCTCGATTATAATAAATCTTTCCCAAGTCTAGTTTTTAAACGAATATTAAAGACCGAAAGAAAGCCCGCGTTCTCGCCATATATTAAAAAGTAAGGTAGTTTCTAATTATTATATTATTTAAGAGATTAGTAGAGCGAGAAGTTTAGCATACCGAAAGAAAATGCATTTGGACGTCGTTTTATTACAATTATCAAGGTAATATAACCAACTGCAGAAAGCAGAAAGATGTTAATTATAGAAAAAATATCTTGCTTAAATTCATGATCACCGTTATAACGTGCACTGCAGCATTGAAACGCCAGCAAATATCATATATATTATTAGTTATTATTATTATAACCAACAGTTACAAATCATCCTATTTACACACTGTAAAAATCAATATCATTGTGAAACTAATAAAATATTGACGGGGTATGTAAAGACAGAGTTGGTATTTTTTTTCTATAATTAATAATTAAGTTAAGGCAAGGTGATGGCGTTGTCCACAAGGCCCCACATTATCTTTTGATATTTTAACATTTTGACCATCTGCTCGATGATTTGGGTTACAACGTACGGTCGCCTCTAGCCCTATAAAGAACGAAACCATAACTTTTAAACACATGGCCTGAACGATATTTTATATTATATTAAAGTGTGATTAATTCTTATGTAATTTAGGCGATAGCAACTTAATATTTTTTGCCAGTGTTGAACCATTCTTCAAAGATAAAAAAAAAGAAAATCATCAAGAACACTATCGTTTTTGCCTTACTTCATCATTTCCTGGGTACGTATGAAATGTATAACATGTAGGAAATATTTTTATCTACATTCGTATAAAACACCCCCCAGTGTGCCTTTTCCACCCCTTAAAAACTACTGACCGTATGAATTTTTCAACCGTGAAAAGTACATTTCGGCCACATGGCCAAAATTTTCCCTTCTTGGATATTTTATAAATTAGGGGTTATTCTTTACAATGTCACTATTGATTTCATCCCCTTTTTAAGATTTGTTATAATAGAAGAATTACGACTACAGCTTCATTAAAAATAAAATGTTCCCTTTTCAGCGAAATTTGATTCTATTTTGGAGCGCTCGTCCAATCTGTAGGGATGAGAATTTAAGAGGCAAATCTTTGTTTTTTAATTGGAAAATAAGGGGTGAAAAAAATAGTATGGTTAGTAAAAATCGATTTATTTCTTTTGCGGGTGCAACTGCATGTTATTACTGTTAAATACCCGACTGTTAAGGAAAAAACCCCTTATCAAATTTGCACACAAAAAAAGTAATATAGGAGAAATATTCTTCTGCTTAAAAAAGTTATTTTTTTTGTGTATAGTCCTGATGATGTTTAACTATAAAACGCCACCTGTGTGAATATTATTTTTGTCTTCTCCTATCTGTTATTTTATCCCCTTTATGCTCTATTTTATTAAATATTTTTCACTTGATTTGGGTATTGGTAGTTTATTCAGGAAAAGTGGAAAAAATGAAGAGGCTGCTATATCATTTAACTTCATAAGAAGTTGATTTTGGCTCCGATGATAAAAATGATAATAGCTATTTCCATATGTAGTAAAAAATCACCGAAATTAAAATTCAACGATTTTGGACCGGTACTTAAAGCAAAATAATTAACCCCTTACGTAAAGTGTAAAACTTTGACACAAAATGCCATATTTACTTACGTCGCACTCAACGTAATTACGTCGCACTCAACGTAAGAATGATAATATTGTATCTCTTTTTCTCTCTTTAAATTATCTGATATACATCTCTGAATCCTAATCATTATGAGTCAGCTTAACAAATACTTGAAAAGCAATTGTAATTCATAATTAACTGTCGTAATAAAATGCAATGTATCATAATTTAAAATGTATCTATTCAGGAAATATATTAAATTTAAACAGGTACTGGATAAATTCAACTTTCTAATTGAGATATTAAAAGAGGAAAATTTGTAATTTAATTACATAAAAGATAATAATGGTAATTGTTAATTGTTGTCACTATATATATATATATATTTACCTTGAATTAGATTAAACAATACCTTAAAATATAATTAACTAATAAATAAAGATTACGAAAACTTAACACTTGTCTCGTATAATAAATCAGTGTATACAGGTCTGGCCAAATCAGGTCTTGAGTGCGGAAATCAATTGCAATAAAAAAATCTAAGTTAAAAGTTAAAAAGAGAATGCTAGCTAGCGTTTCTCTACTCCCCTTATATGATTTTCTATTGCATGTTAATGCATCGATATTTCGGTACCCAAGAAAGAAATTGGTCAATCATGTGACATGTCCACTGTATTGCGACTTAATAAATTCATATTTATTTTTTAGGAAAACAAATGGTACAAACCTTCGATTCCCAGTCCAACCTACCAATCATGCAATCCTTCCCAACCCAACCCAATAACTTATTGCGTGTATAGTGCTACTCGCCTGTAAAGTATATGTAAGTATAACTCCACTTATTTATGAATCAAATTTCTTCTCACATCCGTCTAAAGAACCCACAACATTCATTACAGGGAGATTCATTACATACCAAAGGGATAAAACGTCATTTTCTGGGGGACGTTGTCAGATCTGAAGTAAAATCATGATGTTTCTCTGCCAGCTAATTTCTCGTAGTATGATGCAATGTTTTTTTCAGTCAGAAGACCTGATTCGTCCTATTGTAAGCAAGCTGTTACTAATCCGAGTGTGGTCTGGTATTCACATTCTGCCTACCCACGATCTGCTTTTTCATAGTTCTATTTTGCAGAGGATCAAAGAGTTCTTAACTGTATATTCCATGATATTAATGATTTTATATTCCAGTTGTTTCAGCTGCATAGAAGTTGCTGAGTCAGTCTTACATCCATAACATGCATTACAGGGTTGTATTCCCAGAATCTACAACGTGGGGAGACCAAGGGAATAAAATGTCTTAATTTTTTAAGTGAAGTTCTCAGATCTGCATTAAAATCATCATATGTTTCTCTGCCAAGAAATTTCTCCTAGTATAGTTTCATTTTTTTCTTCACCCAGAACACCTGATTTGCCCTATTGTAAGCCAGCTGGTACTGATCCCCATGTGGTATCCACATTACTCCTACTCTTTTGCAGTTTCAGTTTGCAGAGGATCAAAGAGTCCTTAATTCTTGTGTAGTCCAGTTGTTCCAGCTGTGTAGGTGTTCCTGAGTCAGACTTGTCAATTTTTTAGGCTTATTTTGACATGTTTCCAGTTTTTCTGATCAGGATCTATATTGACTTATGTTGGTCTTAGCCAGGATATTATTCGATTTGTTGTGGGATGGATGGACTCCATGATCTGTTGATACATGATATAGCCTGTATGTGTATGGCTTGTAGGTAATTCTCACAAGAGGTGAGACACAGCACCTCAGTTTCTTGTCCGAAGGACATTAAAGGAAACCTCCAGTATCTAATATTAGTAAGATATTATATTAAAGCCATACAAATTCATAATTCTTAAGATGATTTTGGATCCATATCCGGGACATGCACCATAAATAGGACATTCGCAGGACATGTTAAAGATGTAGATGTATAATATTTTTTTACGTGCATTCTTTAATAGTGCAAAAAATAAATCCAAGATTAATGCCAAGAAGAAAGCCCTATTTCCTCTAAGTCTTATACTAAAATATTATATTAAATTATATAATGCTATATTAATCTCTTTTTGCCATTTACCACGCCACTGTAAGGGTATACAAACAGCTGTGTTTGAGACACACGACAAGATGCTGGCTGGCTCCTCGGACTGATGCCGCTGGTTACCAAATTGGAACACCTGTCCCTTTCTTATACAAGGTGTTCGACGCATAAATCCTACCTGCGATAATCTATATCCTTTAAAAGGTTGTGGATGAAATTTTAGATATTTAGAGTCATAAAACAAGTTGATAAATTTATAGTTTTTGCTTTTGTACCTGATTCATATATCACCCAAATAAATAATTACAGTTATTTTTTTTATGAATTAGTGTGACGATTTTCAATAAACCAGTTTTCTTTCCTGAGAGACCTTATAGTTACAAACTTTCCCAGTGAATGAAACATATTGATCCCTAGCATTAGCTTTTCTTCAAATATTGAACCTCACTTATTTTTCTGTGATAATATAATAATACACTGACGAGTTGTGGGTTTGCTATATTCGACTCTTTTCTTCTTCAACTCCGAGAGATAAATGAAAGAAGATAGATACGAAGTCATGTGATCATTTCTTGTGTTTTATCATTTATTGTTTCAGTCTTTCTGCTTTTAATTGCAGTTGAGCTTGAACTGCGGTAGAATATCATCACTCACAAAACCGGAGTTTTTCTACCTTATAGTGTCTTATTTTAAGCAGCCTTAAGTGATGTCTAATCATCCTATTGTAATTTAACCTTTCGTTCAGTACTTCGAGTTCCATAAATCTACTTTTAAGTAGATTTATGGTAGTTAATATACCAGTATGATGTTAGGACAATTAAACTCAGTACTAGACTCAAACATCGTTATGTCAGGTCTCGGAAGTTTTGTTATCTACATTAAACTTCATCTTGATGCAGAGGATATTGCTAGACCAAGTGATCCGTTCAGCATGAAGTTGGGTCACCTACAAGTTCCCTCGTAGCTTTTTCTCTAAAATGAAGACTAGTCATTTTTTTTGTTCGGTTTTCTGACATTACATCTGTCATTTCATGACATCTTGAAGCTATTGATTAACCTTATAGTAATCTATCCTTTTCTTTATAAAACTTATAAATCTAATGAATTTGGCTTCTGCGTGGTCCGTTTCTCAGGCATCTCACTGAAATGCCAGAAGATTGATTGATGTTTTGTTTTCTGATCCATGCAAGAAAGTAAAATAGACATAATTAGAGTAGTTCTTTGAATTATGACAACTTTGAATTTGTGTGTACTTGCATTATGAGTGCCTTGGTCCTTTAACTCCCATAGTGATCTGTCCTTTTCTTTATAAGACTTATCGATCTAAAGAATTTGGCTTTTGCGTGCGGATTGATTAATGTTTCTTTTTTTTTATCCATTCAAGAAACAGAGGAAATTAGAGCACCTCTTTAAAGTCTGTGCTTGCATCTAATTAGTGATATGGTCATTATTGTTTACATATCATTCTGGCGCACTCGTGGTGTTGGATCTTTCTTTGTTATTTTTGCTGGCTACTTGGATCTGTGTGAATTCTGTGACTCATTCAGAATGTTTAGCAAAGATTTTCGTAAATGTAGCTATGGATCCTTTAATCTTTATTCAATTCAACCTTTTGTTGAGGACAAACCTGATTTTATGCAGGTATTGAATGCAGCAATATGACGTTGGGCCAAGTTTCCTTAAAGTTTCTCCGAAACACTCTAACCATTGTCCATGTAACAAGCTAGACAACAGAAATTCTTTCGTTTCCAGATATTCTTTTGTGTTTTTTGAAGTAGAGCTCACTCTGGAGCACACGTAGTACTTTCTTCGGTAATTTAGTAATAGGCAATGGCAGGCGGTTAAACCGATAAAGCCTTTGCTGAATTAAATATTGTTTTGTACTAGGCACTATAGTGTTTTAGTTGTACACTATTTTAAGCTCCCTGTCAAGGCTGTTCTTGAAAACAATTACAGTTTCTTTGGATAAGATGTTCCATGGATATACTACTCGGTTGGACAAAAAGTTTCTAGCAATTTTCTTCTTTTACAATTGTTTTTGAGTGTGCAGAAAGATGGCCTTACTTTTGCTTCCGGATATTTCCAATTTGACAATTATATGTCCGTTCAAGACGTTGAAAGTTTCTATAAGTGAGATCTTATAGAAACTTTCAACGTAAGTCTCCTTTCCATCAAAGTTGATAGCTGCCAGCTTCTCCGGGTAAAGGAGGTATTTTAATTCAGGAGGGATTTTGGTTACTCTTTTTTGTACCATCTCTAATATTTCTATATCTTTGATATACTATGGGTTCCACACACAAACTTATAAATGTACCTGGACTGCCAATTCAATGAAAAGTAAATGAGCACTACTAGGGGGCCGCCATTTTGCGTGATTGTGTCCTTTCGATGTTGGTCACTCTGACAAATTTTAGTTGTGCCAACTGCAGGGAAACAAAACAATTAAAGTTTTTGAGAGGTTATCCGAGGTTGGAAGTAATCCTCACCCAAAATGAGACAAAGTTTTAATCATCTTGGAATAGATGCATGCACTTTAAAATATTTGTTTTATTATTCTGATAATCTTGAATCTTATAAATCCTAATACCATGAAAATGATGATATTCATTTAAATTTTCACTTGTATTTACTTAACAAATTCAGTTAAAAACTCTTTTATTTTCTTTCTATTTTTACTATTAGGAGTTTTACTTTCCTTCCATGTACAGTGTTTTCACATTAATAGGTGCAACTATCTATAAAAATCAAACTATATATGATTTTATGAGGGTTTGTAATTAGCAAGGGTTTATCTAGTAAAAATATGTTATTCTGTCAGCAACTCTATATATTATTTATTTATTATTTATCATAAACAACACAGATAGACAATTCACAATAATTCGGTGTTGAGAAACTGATTGTGATACATTATTAACGTATTAAATAAGGAGAAAGATACATCGCCTGTTCTAGACGATATACCCAAGCGTCGTTTACAAATCGCCAAAAACTAGGCAATCCCCTATCACACGTCAGAGGTCAGCGTCGTCAACTTTATTACCGTTATTTAATCTATTTTTTGTTGGCAACACTAAAAACGTTCAGAGTGACCAACATTAAAAGGACACAACCACTATAAAAATGGCGGCCACCAGGCAGTGGTCATTTTTGGGTATCGTGGCCGTATGCATTAGCAGTCCAGGTATATTTATTAAGTTCGTGGTTCCACACTGTAACTGCATACTCAAGTTGTCGCCTTATAAAACTGTTATAGGTTTTTATTATCATTTCCTTTGAGCAGTTTTTAAATGCTTGTTTTATGAGGTAAATAACAGTTATTTGCCATTTTCATAATATGATTTTCCCATTTCAAATCTGTTGTAACTGTCACTCCTAGGTCATTCTGCTCACAAACAGCTGTTATGGTCATACTGTGTATTCCCTGTTTGGGTTGTTTGGTCAGATTCTTTCAGACCATGCTTCCACTGTCTGAAGATCTATTTTTAACTGCTTTGCATTAAGAAATGATTTGCATATATGAATTACTATGATCAGCAAAAAGTTCAACTGTTGCATCTATGACATCTACAAGGTCAGTAAGATACAGGATGGTCCCAACATCGACGCCCTGGATAACTCCGCTTCTTCATTATGCTCTGTTTGTTGCTGATTCTATCAGAGATGTTCTGTGATTCTTTTATTAATCAGACCTCTCTTCACATAACCAAAAGAGAAGATATTTGTAAATGTGGCTTGGTGTTGAGTGTCCTAGTGATAAAGAGCTTAAGGATCACTTTCAGAATCATATTTTCTTACGCTATCTCGAGGACACAGTTATCACAGAGGGCAGAACTTTTGTTTTCAATTAATTCAAAAAAATGTTGTTGCCGTCCGTTTTTTCTTGTCGGATGTTTTTTAAAAAAAAACCCAATGTTGCTTTTAGTGCCACATCTAGGGAGCGGCATTTGATACTGAAATGAACTCAATTTGTTTTTCGGTATATTTTCGTTGCATGTCGTCTAATGAGGAGATCGATTTTACGTTCATATAAATTTTGCAGCCCTGTATATTTAAAAAGGTTTTCACTTGGGTTCCCTTTTGAGAAGTGCGGTACAGCGGAGTACAAAAAAAAGCCATATTAAAAGATGCACACCTGATGGTTTTCGGTATACCTATGTGGATCGGAGCAAGGTCGGGTGGGGTGTACGTACATAATGATTTTCGTGCCTGTCAAAATCGAACAGCTGGTCTGCCTGCTCGCTTATCTGTTCTCTGTTCCGTCTTTTTCTTTTCACTCACTACCTGTGATTTAGTACCATTTTACCATCTTGATTTTCAGTTCTGGGGGTTTTAATATTGGCTTAGTCGAGCAGCTGCTTCCTTAGGGATCACTTATTTTTTTCAAGCTGCTGTTATGTTGTGCTCTTAAATATCAGTTTGTGTTACAGTTTACCACGTTTGGTTTACTTTGTGTCTTTGGATTTTCTCGATAAACATTAAAGATGATTATTTGTATATCTGGATTTTTAGTGGGAACTACGACGTAAGTTTTCTTTAATTTTGTTTATAAAAAAATTATTTTTAGTGTAAAATACGCTTTAAAATGTGGTTTATTACCTGTCATAGTTGTTCTTAGCCAATGGGTCTCTACAATCCAAATTCACTCAACAGTCATCCTTCTTATATTGTTAGACATAAACTCGAACATCACATAAAAATAATTAAGAAAAACAATATTTACTGTTCTGTCAACTTTTGGCAATAATAAAATATACTCACCGGGGAACTTCCGTTCCCTTGCATCATCTCAGTCAACATCAATTTACACAATGTCACATTTCAATATATACATATGTCAAACATGTTATCTTCCTTTATTTGACGACTAGCTAGTGTCACCTAAAATAGTAAGGGCTTCCCCAGACGCTCCACTGCCGCTAAACAGTAAGCATCTCAACGAATTAGACAAAGGATATATTTCTACTATATCCTTCTGTTTATTCGTGTCAATCGAGCCCCAGGTAAGGCCCCCAGTCTTACCAGACAGCACTCGAGGAATTGCGCATTCGTTCCTAATTGAACAGAGGCTTTCACACCTACTTGTGCGGGCATCTTCAAGATGCGCAAACAGATCTGTACAAACTTCTCATAATGGCCACATATCTACTCAAGATCAACTATTTCTCACATATTCACCACTATTAAATTTAGCAGCCTGGTTTAACCAGTAAACACAACTCTTTTTCCAACACACCACCTTACACACATTTCTCTCAAACGTTGCTTTCTGACTGACCCGCCAATTAATATTTTTGGGTGTCCCCTTAACTCAATGAATATTAGAGATCTTTAGCAATATACGTTATTTTAAATATATCAAGTTATTAATTGATTATGGAATTAATTAAATTGAGATGGAATTATTATAGATCATTAAAAGAGTTTTGTTTTAAATGAGAATACATATATTAAAATATAAAATAAAAAAATATATAATATAATAAAATGATAAAAATAAAATATGTTTTACATTAGAAATTTAAACGTGACTGAATAAACCACTTTCTACAAATTAATATTATTTTATGTAATTAAAATCCAAAGTATTATTTTGAAAAAGAAAAATAGATTAGAAGACATGGAGGTAAATTTAAAAAACATGTTTTGTTTTTTCAACCCTATAGCAGGGATGACAATGACACTTAATTGACAATTTTTTTAATAGAACAAGAAATCCAGTGCGTCAAAAGTCGATTTTTTAAAAAATTTATATTTGTATAAACAGAGAGTCGAATCGTTCGATATAGTCGAATGAAATAAGAATACATTAGAATACATAGTGGTAAATTAAAAAAAAACATGTTTTATTTTTTCAACCCTATAGCAGAGGTGACAATGACACTTAATTGACAATTTTTTTAATAGAACAAGAAATCAAGTGCGTCAAATTTATTTATTTTTATTTATATTTGTATAAACAGAGAGTTGTATCATTCTTTTTAGAAATTTAAACCTAAATTAATAAATCACCCTCTATAAAGTAATATTACTTATTTTAGTTAATGTAGTTAAAACCCAATGTGGTATTTTGAAAAAAAAATAGATTAGAAGACATGGTATAAACAGAGAGTTGTATCCATTTAATTTTTTTTTTTAATTTTTAACCTATTTTTAACTTTTTTGCGAAATTGTAAATATTACTTCATTTTAACATTTGCAATTATGCAGGACACAATGTACAGCATAAAATTATTAAATAATTTCTTACCATTCATAAATTATTATTATTTGGAGTGTTTAATATAATTAATAGACAGAATGACGAATTAAAAAATATATATATTTCAGGTAAACACTTTTTTTTTCATTTTAATACAACGAGAAATCAAATGAATCAAACATTTATTACATCAAAAATTGAGAGTCGTATCCATGTAACTTCTGCATTTGTAGCCTATTTCTATGACTTTGACTGTAGGTGCATATTTTTTATATTGTTCTATATATTATTAATACATTTTGCCGTTTTCAGATTTTTATTTATGCATGTCACAATGTATAACATAAAATTAATAAATTTTTGACCCTCCATTAACTTAATTAATGCCTTTAAAGTTTTCAATGTCAATGAATACACAGGGTGTCAATTTGATTTCAGGTAGACACATTTGTTTTGTTTTTTTTAACCATAAACATCTCAACATTATTTTATGTGCAGTTAATACGTCTTGACCAAGATTTTGAAGATTCCTTTATAGCTATTCTTCTATTTAAACTTTTTAGGATCTCTTATTAAAAATTTAAATACAATTTTCTTGCTATTTTAAAACCTATACAAAATTCCAATTAATGAACAGTGACGAAATTAAACAGTCTTCCTGGATCCATATTTTTTTCCGTAAATTTTACGTTAACGATATAAACAGTGCTGCCACTTGTTTCTTGTTACATCACACTCTGGTGCACGTTGTTTGACGTCCAAAGGGTGGAAAGAGACACAAACATGCTCACTTTTAAATCGGCAACAATATGAACTTCGCAAAAGCAAACAAAGATATCGCTTTCAACCCTCTGGGAATTGAAGGACAAACTGGTTTTAAGGTTTGCATATAAACATGCGGGGTTCGATTGAAAATTTAAGCATGTTTGATTTTTAGTTGGGACACCCTGTGATGGGTATTAACTTTTTCCCCCTGAAAATTATTTCACACAAAGAAACGATCCAATTGTAGCAACACCTTATTTTATTTTACACTTATGCTTTATTTATGTACAGGGTGGCCAAATAAGAATGGGAGGTACTGTATCTGGGAAACTATTCAACGTAGAAGCTTGCGATAAAAAAATTATTACTAAAATGGCCAAGAGAATGACCTGGAAAATATTTTCAAGTTTCTAAAATGGCCGCTAGGGGGCGCAACTGCAATCTTGAATCTAGAAAACTGATGTTTCTGTAAATTTTGCTGAATTAACCTAACAAAAAAATAGCTGATTATTAAAGTAGAGACTAATCCGAACCTTTTTTATTTGAATAGTTTTGCTGTATCTCTAAAAATAAAGTGGTGGGGGGTGTTCAAAAGTTGGCTTAAAACACACCCTGTATACTAAAAACGCCTTAGCCGATTTTATCAAACTTGGGCTAGTTGAAAAGAGCTATTATTAAGCTACGAATATTATTATATTTCATGTTTTTTTAGTTTTACATCTCGCCGCTGGAGGGCTTTTTTCGGCTTTCTGACACAAATGACTAATTTTCTCAAAAAACTTAAATGCGTTGATATGATTTTTTTTTCATAGAAAAATAGCTAAATGATGTCTAAATAATCTTGCGAAAACCGCAACTCGATATCTTGTTCCTAACCTAAAATATAGGCCAAAGAATATTTTATACCCTTAAATTTTAATTTTTTTATACTAATTATTTTGGAATTTTTTAAAATTCACTACTTTTGAAAACAAAATTTACCATTTTTGAAAATATTACCTAATACCACTAAAATGTAAGTATTAATAATTCTTATATCAAAAATCAGACCTATTTTATGTTATATATTCACTATGGATATAATACGAAAAAAAATAATTATTAGAAAGCAGGCCATGGAATGCAACAAAACAAATGTCTACTCAAATTATAAACATTCCTCAAATTGTCAATAGTAAGTTGTCAAAAGTTTTACGTTACTTGAGCATTTTTTGTTTTTGCAAAATGCGTTTTACGAACGATGAAGCTGTTGATATGCTTGCGGTTTATTTTGAATGTCTTCAAAATGCTGCAGTAGCAAAAAGAGTTTATGCTGCTCGATATCCAAATCGAAGTCCTTGCGATGTTAGATTTTTTCCCCGATAAGTGGCGAACTTACGAGCCAATGGTAGTTTTCGGCCTAGGTTTCAACGGCCAAGAATTAGAAGAAATGTGGACAATATTAACAGCGTACTGGGATATATTGAAGGAAATCCTCATGTTAGCACAAGAGCATTATCCCTTGAATTAGGCATATTAAGAACAACGATTCAAAATATTTTGAAGGACAATAGGTAAATTCTAATAGCCATCGCCATATATAGATTTATTTATGTTCAGCTTTTTTTTTTAATATATTTATAGAATGCACCCATATCATGTTAATTTACATCAGGCATTGGAAGAAGCAGACTTTGACTGTAGGTTGGACTATTGCCATTGGATATTAGGCATGATACGCGAGGACAGAGATTTTTTATTTAAAATTCTTTGGACCGATGAAACCACATTTAATAGTGACGGTAGAGTCAACCTGCATAACATGCATTATTGGTCTGCAGAAAATCCGCATTGGTTGCGTGAAGTTCAGCACCAAGGGCGCTGGAGTTTAAATGTGTGGTATGGTATACTTGGAGGCAACATTATTGGACCATATTTTTTTTGAGTAATCTCTAAATGGCAATGTTTTTTTCGACTTTTTGGTAAATCAATTACCGTTGTTGCTGGAAGATGTGCCACTGGAAGTCCGGCAAAATTTGTTTTTGCAGTTGGATGGTTGTCCAGCACATTTTACTAGGAATGTGCGAGAGCATATTAATAACATTTTTCAACAGCGGTGGATTGGAAGAGAAAGCCTGTTTCCATGGCCTCCGCGATCCCCAGACTTAACCTGTCTTGATTTCTATTTATGGGGGCGATTAAAGGACATTGTATTTCAGACTCAGCCTACGACTAGAGAAGATATGAAGAACCGCATTCGTAATGCAATACATACCATACCGATAGCCGAAATTGAAGCTGCAGTTCTATCTACCCATGAGAGGCTTCAGCAATGCATAGAGCGTGATGGTCAGCATTTCGAGCATTTACGGGGGCATTAAAACTCTTTCTTTTTAAAATCGGTCCTTTATAGGGCCACAACTTACATTATAAAAGAAATTCGAAATAAATTATTTTGTAGTTTTTATAAATATTAAGGGATTTCCATATAAAATTTTCTTTGGCCTAAATTTTAGGTTAGGATGAAGATATTAAGATGCGGTTTTCGCAAGCATATTTAGGCGTCATTAAGCTATTTTTTTGTATAAAAAAATGTATACCATTGCATTTAAGTTTTTTGAGAAAATTAGTCATTTGTGTCAGAAAGCCGAAAAAAGCCCTCTAGCGGCGAGATGTAAAACTAAAAAAACATGAAATATAATAACATTCGTAGCTTAATAATAGCTCTTTTCAACTAGCCCAAGTTTGATAAAATCGGCTAAGGCGTTTTTAGTATACAGGGTGTGTTTTAAGCCAACTTTTGAACACCCCCCACCACTTTATTTTTAGAGATACAGCAAAACTATTCAAATAAAAAAGGTTCGGATTAGTCTCTACTTTAATAATCAGCTATTTTTTTGTTAGGTTAATCCAGCAAAATTTACAGAAACATCAGTTTTCTAGATTCAAGATTGCAGTTGCGCCCCCTAGCAGCCAATTTAGAAACTTGAAAATATTTTCCAAGTCATTCTCTTGGCCATTTTAGTAACAAATTTTTTTATCGCAAGCTTCTACGATGAATAGTTTCCCAGATACAGTACCTCGCATTCTTATTTGGCCACCCTGTACATATATTTCATTTTAATTTAAATTTCTTACTTTAAGTTGCTTTTTTATTAATTAAATCAAAATGTTTTTTTAAAGCATTATATCACACATCTTAATTCCATTTAATTAACACTGATTGGGTTTTTATTTCAGTAGTTTTAATGGTAGACGTGAAAGCAAGTAAAGGTCAACATTTATTTTAAACATTATTCATGGCAAATGTTTTCCTGTCTAAAGGTTTGGTTTCACTGTTCTAGTAAGTTTTTATTCATATATTCTGTAATTATTATACGTACATACGTGCCCAGCGGAGTAATTTTTCATGTTTACATCGTTAACCAGGTTAAATTTTGGCTGATCTAAGTCAAAGAACTAAATATGCATGACTTTAAATATTATACGGAACAGCTTAGAAAGTATCAAAATTTGGACATTAAACGTTATTCTCAAACGAAAGATATGTATATCTTATGAGGGTATTAAAGTTCGAAAAAAATTAAGTGAATAAATTGGCTTCAACGACCTAGTTAAATGAAAAATGCTGGATAAAACAAATATGAAATGATTTTTTTTAAACAACTGCCCGGACGAATTAAAACAATAACTTCAGTTACGTGAATAAATTAAAAATATGTAATTCAATAATAAATGATTTTTACTGACTGGAAGAAATCAAACCTGAGTTAAATAATTGATTGGAAAAAATAAAAATGGCTTGTCTGAATGAAATTTCAAATATAACTCTATATAAATTGCCTAAAAAAATAAAATTGGCTTCAGCTGCTTAGAAGAAATAAAAGAATGATTTCCGCTACATGAGTAGAATTTAAAAAAAAGGATTTTAATTACTTGGAAAACAATTTTATGTATATATTTTAAACTGCCTGGAAGTCCAAATTGGCTTCAACTGGGCAGAAAAATTAGAAAAGAAGCAGAAGAATTGCACCTCAGTTAAATCAAAAGCATTGGTAGAAAAATGTTTTTATTTGGAAAACCAAATACACTGCTCAACAATCGAAGTGGATATTATAAAAATCTGCAATTTTAGTTTGCCAATGATTTACAATAAAACAAAATTAAATGTAATAAATAAATCTCTATTAAGTTCACTCACAATAGCCCCAAAAAAATTAAATTAACAGATATCTCCTAAAAAATTTAAATTTTTAACACACAACAGGAAAACTTAAAATAAAATTACACCCTGTAAAGCGTGCCCCAAAGTCCTCTCATGAAAATTAATACCTCGTAGGTCCACCCCTGGCTCGTCTTAGTGCTGTCACTCTGTTTGGCATAGTTCTTAATGCGTTGTTAATGTAGTGTTGAGGAATGTTTTGCCATATTTCCGGAAATTGATTGGCTAGTTGTTCTAAGGTTATAGGTGGCTGTTCGAGCTGGTTTAATCTTCGAGACATTTCGGCCCATACATGTTCAATGCAATTCATGTCGGGTGAATGTGGTGGCCAGTCCATTCTGGTAATGCCATGAAATTCAATGCGATTATTGACAATTCTCGCACGGTGCGGGCGCGCATTATCATCGATTAAAACGAATTCTTCGCCTATTGCACAAAAAAATGGTACAGTTATGATCTCTATAATAATGTCTCTATATCGTATAGCGTTCATTGTTTCATTTCTTAACACCACTAAATCGGTACGGCCATCGAAACATATGCCTTCCCAAACGCAAACTGAACCGCCACCAAAAAGGGTAGTGGGCGCCATCAAATTTTCATAGTATCGCTGTCCCCTTTCCCTCCACACCAAAATTCGACCATCACACATATGTAGCCGAAATCTGGACTCATCCGTAAACATATAAGACCTCCAGTTTTGAAAATTCCAATTACTGTGTTCTATTGCCCACCGATTTGCCCGCTCTTAAATTGGACGCATGTAATCTTCTTCTAACACTCTGATTAGAAATTACCCTCCTAGTAGCATGCCTTAAGTATAGCTGTTAATTCTCGAAGCCGTAAATGTTCGGTTTCTTGCGGTTACTGTTTTACAGTGCGAACGTAAAGGTTGGAATAAATTCATTTAAAATTCAGGGGTATGTTCAAAAAAAAACGCTCGGACATGTCGATTTTTATTTTTAACTGCGGGTTTTCTTACTATAATTTTATGTATACAGGGTGGCCCAAAAATAAGTTACGGTCATCAACGTAATTTTTTTAAATGTAAACACCTATTTTTTATTTTAGATTTAGGTTCTACATCAAATTCTAAGTACATTTCATGTACCATGTCCTATACCTAAACTCGACCGTTGAAGATTGAACACAATAAAAGGCTATTTTTGGAAGAGTTATTTATATCAAGCAAGAATACATACAAATATTTTAATTAATTTATTAAGTGTTGAAAATGGCTGCCACGAACCTCTTGGCAATATCCCAGTCGATGCTGAAATTCTTGTAAAACGTTATCGATAACAGAAGGTTCTATCAATCTTATTTCTTCCGTTATTCTAATTTTTAAGTCTTCAATGTTGTTTGGCCGATTAACATAAACTTTGGACTTAAGATACCCCCACAAAAAAAAATCTAAAGGAGTCAGATCCGGCGATCTGGCCGGCCATTCAATTGCACCCCTCCGACCAATCCAACGTCCAGGGAAAACGGTATCCAGGTACTGGCGCACGGGACGAGTGTAATGGGCTGGAGCTCCATCTTGCTGATACCATAAGGAATTATCTAATATATCCGGGTCTTCTAGATCGGGGTATAAAGTGGCAAGGCATGGAACCAAGTCATTTTCTAAAAACTCTAAATACCTCTCACCATTCAAGTATCCTTCAAAGAAAAAGGGCCCTATAACCCTGTTTTCAATCACCCCCGCCCAAACATTTACTTTTTGAGGGACTTGGCTGTGGCACTCCATCATCCAGTGCGGATTTTCAGTAGCCCAATATCGGCAGTTTTGCTGGTTTACACTACCATGAACACAAAACGTTGCCTCATCAGAAAATACATTTTTTTTTGAAAATTGTGGATTAGCATGGCACAAGACCATAAGTCTCTCACAAAATTCTAAACGCCTATCTGGGTCATCTTCATTTAGTTCATGAACCAATTGAACTTTCTAAGGGTGCCATTTATTTATACCTAAATACTTAACGACGGATGTCTGGGATATCTGATTTTCTAACGCAATATTGCAAGTCGTTTTATGGCAATCTTCTTCAACTGCCAGCAAAACATTTAGTTGCTTCTCTGCTGATATACTTGACCGACCTTTCGTATAATTATCCCTGACATGACCCAAATCCCGATCTTTCTGTTCTATTTTACTGACAGTATTTTGAGATATACGTGGCCTATCAGGATACTTGGCATGATAAATTTCACAGACTTCCATCTGAGTGCGCATCCTGTTTCCATAACCAATCATCATCAAAATCTCACTAAGACGTACCATTTTTTGAAATTTTAATTTTATCTTTTGATAAACTTAACACAAGCAAAACTTTGCTTAGGCATCTAAATCAAACTAAATTCACTCAAAATTATTTGATGTCAACAAATTGTGACAAGTTAACAATCAAAAACACCAACCACAAATGTAAATAACCAAACAATAACTGATAGGTTGCTTCATATAAATAACTCTTCCAAAAATAGCCTTTTATTGTGATCAATCGTCAACGGTCGAGTTTAGGTATAGGACATGGTACATGAAATGTACTTAGAATTTGATGTAGAACCTAAATCTAAAATAAAAAATAGGTGTTTACATTTAAAAAAATTACGTTGATGACCGTGACTTATTTTTGGGCCACCCTGTATACATAAAATTATAGTAAGAAAACCCGCAGTTAAAAATAAAAATCGACATGTCCGAGCGTTTTTTTTTTGAACATACCCCTGAATTTTAAATGAATTTATTCCAACCTTTACGTTCGCACTGTATAGCGGCTGCTAAGTTAGACAGCCTAGATTTTTATTTGTGGGGAGACCTAAACATATTGATTTATCAAACACCAATAATTGTGACATTAAAAGAACTAAGAAATAGAATTATTGACGGGTCCGAAACACGTAAACAATTTTTAAAAGAAAAATAACAATTGTTAAGAGAAAAAGCGCAGAAGCCTGCATAGAGACAAGACGGTCATTTCCAAAATTTGATTGTAAATTATGTAATAGTATGGTATTTAATTGTTATTGCTTTTTGTTCACTTTGCTTGTTATACTATTTTTGTTTTTACTGTAATACTATATGTTTTATTCTTTGATAATTCTTCTTACAAAATCATAATTTTTTCTCAAGTTAATGATGTAGTATTTTTTTTGTAAAATTGTATTGAAAATTCGTCGTAGCTACGCCACTGGTATTTAAAAAATAAGCGAATGAACATCTAATAAGTGGATTTGTTAGGTCCCACGTTCAAATGCCCCCTTCAAATTATGACATACCAGTAAGGAACACCCTGTAAAACTGAACGGAAAAAAATAGAATTGACTTCAAATGTCTAGAAAAAATAAAAATTATTTCAGCTGTTTGAATGGAAAAATAATAATAATTTTTACTGACTGAAAGAAATCAAAAGTGGCTTAAATAATAAATTACTAAAAAAATAAAACTGGCTTCAACTGCTTGAAAAAAATTTATATTGGCTTTAGTTACCCAAATAAAATTTAAAATGTATAATTTAACTGCCTGAAAAAATAATGAATTATTTTCACTGACTGAAGGGAACCCAAAAGTGACTGCCTGTCTGGAAAAAAGTAAAATTGGCTTTAGCCTGGAAGAAACAACATATTTTTGAGTGGAAAGAATCAATAGTCTGGAAAAGCATGTGCCTGAAAAAAGGTTATGAAAAAACAATGCTGCCTGTATTTAAAGTGTTTAATTTAAATGCCTGGAAGAAACCAACATGTTTTAATTTTTTTGTGTCGCAAATTTAGTTTTTTAATGTACCATATATGCTGTTTAACTTAAAACTTTAACTTTAAAGTAGCACTTAAAACACATTCTAGGAAATGTATACCTTTTTGCATGTAAATTGCATTTTTTGGTTTTTTTCGATTTATTTATTATTAATACGGGTTTTTGCTTGTACTCCAAATTAGTTATAGTAGTTAATTTTGCATTTTGGTTCATAGTTTAACCTTATTCACATTCAAGGAAAAAAATAAAATTCTGCTCAAATTACTTCACCTTCATTTTTAATTTTAAGTAGTAATTAAATACATGAGAAATTTTAACATCGAACTGTAATAACATCCTTGTATTCCTTCATTTTACCATTATTCTATGAAAAACCTAAACATTATTAATGTACAGAGGGGTAAAATGTTTCCTCGAAATTCCTGGGACATAAAATAAAATTACTATATATTGAAAACACACCATAGAAATGAGAATAGGTTGATCAGGATTATGAATACCTAAGAACCATCTTAATAAAGGCCTATTTAGTTGTGATGTCAAGGGTAGCGAAACGGTATTGAAAAGGGACAAAAGAGACTGGACTTGAAAACATTTTTAGAAAGTAGCGAGAAAATTGGGGATTATCATTACAAAGGCTTGGATGGAATAACCAATAAAAAGGTGAGGTACAATATTAGGAGTTCGTTAAAAAAAAAGTTTTTCTAGCATAATCCTTCTTATATCTGCAACACTTTGCCCATGGCTACACCTTTAAAATGTTAAAAAGAAAATGGGGTTGAGCTGTATCACGTAAAGAGATAGGCCTCTCTTTACGAGAAGATTATAAGATCCCTTTAAAAGACTTTGTGAATTTTCTATTATACATTGTTTATGTATATTATATACAAGATGTTTCACAATTAGCGGGACAAACGTTAAAAATGTTGGGATACAGGGTGATTAAATTTTAAGAAAAAATCTTATTTTTCACGATTTTTAAATATTTTAATCCCTGTAGATATGTTTATGACAATTAGTACTACAGTATAAGTTCGGTGGCGTAAACACTCGTATATACGAACAACTCGGTTTTGTGAATAAAATATTTTTTGTATTAGGTACTCTATAGTGTGAACAGAAGTCTGCTCGATAATGTGAACAATCAAACAATACGTTTTTAAACGATTTGTGAGCCAATATGCCAGTAATATTTTGACTCTCGCTGGTTTTTGACTTGTCGTAGCATGTTTGCATGGTTCACGGAGTTTATATGGCTTTTATTTTTCAGTTTTCACTTGATTTTAAACGCCTGAGTAGTAAATTCGGTAACAACCTTTCTTTGCACGATTCTCAAAATGGGCAAAACTGTTAAAAACAAGGCCCTTACTCTACAAAAAAAGCAAATACCTATTATTCAAGAACATCGAAAAGGTGTGTCAGTTACTATACTGGCTAGAAAATACGGAGTTGCTAAATCAACAATTTGTTCGATCAAGAAGAAAAGGGAGAAGATTCTTAAAAGGGTGACCAACTCATTAGGAGCAAACAAAAAGTGTACGTTAAAATCTTGTGAGTACCCAGAAATGGAAAAACAGTTGTACAAATGGTTCCTTACTCAAAGAGAAAAAAACTTAAAAAACTCAATAAGCAGCGATATATTAAAACAAAAAGCAATCAGAATTTTTGGAAATGTATATCCTGCGACAATGAAGTTTAGTGCAAGTGATGGGTGGCTGCAACGTTTTAAAGTCCGTCATGGAATACGATTTCTAAAAATATCCGATGAGAAATTATCATCTCAGCCGGAACTGGTTGGGCCGTTTAAAGAACAATTAAAAGAAGTTATTGATGAGCTTGGAATAACGGAAAATCAACTTTTTAATGCCGATGAAACGGGGTTGTATTGGAAACTTCTCCCAGATAAAACATATGTTTCGATTGCTGAAAAAACGGCTCCAGGAATGAAAATTGCAAAACAACGGGTGACCTTCTTAGGATGTGCAAATGCTACAGGTTGTTTCAAATTAAAACCGCTGGTGCTTGGAAAATCAAAAAATCCCCGCTGTTTTAAGCACTTTAGAAATCCGGTCATTTATAAAAATTCCAAAAACGTATGGATGACTGCAGAGATATTTAAGGATTGGTTTTTTTTACCACTTTGTTCCAGAAGTAAGTGATTTTAATCATAACCATTAAATCCATTTTCCATTTTTGAATGATTTTAGGTGAAGCAGTATCTAAAAGAACAACATCTTCCACTGAAAGCTATTCTACTCTTAGATAACGCTCCTTCCCATCCTCCAGCAGACACATTAAAAACAGATGGCGGAAACATATTTGCTATGTTTATGCCTCTTAATGTGACCCCGCTAATCCAGCCGATGGATCAAAACGCTCTGAGACTCACAAAACTATATTATAGGAAGAGTTTGCTAACTTCAATTGAGGCAACTGATGAACATGTAATCGATTCATTAAAAAAACTTATACTAAAAGACGCCATGTTGCATTTGCATAGTGCTTGGCAAAAAATTACACCGAGAACCTTATTTAAATGTTGGTATCCTGTACTGTCAAAAAATACAGAATAGACAGATGAAGATTCCATACCATTAAGCGAACTTAAAAAATTTAGAAAGACGAAGAGGCTGATCAAGTTGTTTCGGAGACTCTGAGTTTACTAAGGGAGGTTCACGGGGTATTTTTTTTACAATAGGCTGCTGTATTCTTTACTATAAATACAATTTTGTTATAAATGAATATACGACAAACGATATCACTGAATGGAATACGGATGATGCTGGCATTAACCTTAATGATGATCCAAATGATAATGCTGTTTCGGAAGAAGAAGACGACTGCCAGGTCATTGAAGATCCAAAGCCTAAAATAAGATATACTGAAGCCATTGAAGCATTAAAGTTATGCATGCAATGGGCACAAGAAAACTTTGTTAATATTGACGACATTTTATGCCTTAAAAAACTTTATGAAAAAGCTGTAATTATAAATACAATATCTAAAACGAAGCAATTAAAAATTACTTCTTTTTTTAAATAAATTTTGTAGGTATTTTTTAATACATAGGTATTATAAATAATACATACTAAGTAAATAAATAAAGGCTTGAAACTTATCATTTAGTCTCTTTACAAAAAAAAAACATAATAATCATCCTCATCCCATAATGTGAACAATCGGTAGTATGAACTAGGGTTGGTTTTTTTATGTTCATGTTATCGAGCTTGTACTGTAGTTCTATTTTTTCATACATAATTTAATTTTTTGTTTTACCAGTGGTGTCCATATGGGAAAGAAGTTAGTGAACTCTTTAAAAAAAAATAGAACGCCACTGTTTTTTCTTCAAATAAAAATGATTTTTTTAATCCTCATTTAATTTGAAGTAAATTTCGTCTCCTGGCTTTGTTTTCTCTGACGTACCGTTTTCGCATAAAAAAAATAAAATCCATTGTTCAAAATTTATTTCTCGATGTAATCTAAATTTATAGTTTTATACGTTTGGTAATATTTGCGGCATTTATTATAAGGAAAAAATGCTTGCTTTTAATGTGGGATTCGGTACCAGAAAATGAATTTTTGCCATTGTTAATGTTTTTTCTTAAAACTTGATCACCCTGTATCTCAAAATCAATCAACCAAAACAATCATTTTTGGATAGGGGTTTATGGCGCAAAATTGCTTATTTTGGGGCCCTCTACAACCTCTTCAAGTTTGTCCCACTAATTTTGAAACCCTGTATACATTATTATTCCTGTAATTTAAATTAATACTTTTCTTGCCATAAACATTTAGCTTTATGGATAATCTTTTTATTTCTTACTTGAAAAATAAGTCAATGAATTGAATGGAGGTTAGCTATAGGAAGAAGTAATTTGGATGGTACTGGTTTAGAACTTCTTATTTATCTGATTCATCTCTTTGAATTAGAGTTGCCTCATTTCTGAAGTGAAAAATTGATAGATTGTCCAAAAACCTTAAGTGTAAATTTCATCATTGTTTTTGCCTAACTTGCGATGGCTATATCTTGGAAGAGATGAATTTTATGGTTCAGGTTTGTAGAAAAAACATCATATTTTAATACCAGGAATATATTCCCTAAATATTCGTATTGCATTTTGTATAAATATTATCTGTTGTGTTAAATTTTTGTCAACAATAATTCATTTAACTTAATTTATTCTTTAAATATTTACCTACTACTTTTGACGTCAGATGTTCACAATGATGAAACTCTAAATTATATGAAACTTTTCCGGTTCGAAGGACCATGAAAAAGGGGATTTTATTAGCAATAAAAGCATTGGCGGATTTAACGTAAAAACAACACAGGCCTGGGACGGCTTTTAAAGTAATCAACAGAATTATTGATTTGGTATTCACAAAAAGTTATCAAACTCGCATTTTTGACCAAAATAAGAATGGCGAGTTTCAATTTGCCTAGCAGCGGCGAAAGTTCAAATCCGCCGTTGAACAAAGGCGTTTTTTGATCAATAATTCAGTTGCAAACATTCTAAAATTATATAGAGAATATATTATTAAAAAGAATAATCCGACTCAAAAGATTGAATTTCTTGCATTGAAAACATTGCCTCCTCTATTTGTGTTTTAAAATGGGGCCCACCCTGTATTTTGAAAGTTGGAACTATGCTATAAATCTAAATTATTATATAACTTTCAATGGGTACATAAAATCTTTTTCTTTACCCTAATAAAAATATTATAAAACTATTGAATAGCATATTTTGATCAAAAACGTTTGACTCTATATCTGAACGTTTGTAATCAGTCTTTTATTTGATTTTAACATGATGATTTTTAAAAATATTTTAAGAACAAAAAATATCAAAGATGACTTGTTAGAACCTGATAAAATGAAATAGAAACCTTGGACGACCGACGAGATTCTGCAGTTGATGAAACAACGAATAAAAAAGAAGGACGATGAGAGCTCATGCAACAGCATTAACAAAATAAAGGTCCCACAAGCCAAGGAAATAGACATTAAAGAAAAGTGTAGTGAAATACAAACACTACAGGCAAGGCGTGATACTTTCAACGTACACCAAAAGGTTAAAGAGTTAACTGGGACGTCTAACCAGCAACGAGGAAAAACCTATAAATAAGGTTGCTGACATGAAAGACACGTGGAAACATATATAGAACAACTCTTTTATGACACAAGACCCGAACCTCCTAAAGTAAATATTGATACAAATCCAGATATCCTCGTTGACACGGTCAGAGTAGCAGTAAAATCCATGAAGGATAATCCCCGGCCCCGGACCCGATAATATAAATATAGAGTTTTTTAAACTTTTTGATGAAGACAGCAAGAGGTGGTTAACAAATGTGTTTAATAAGATACACAGTTCTGGTAAGATTCCGCACGAGTGGCTCATATCGGAGTTCACGTCTCCTTTGCTAAAAAAATCAAGAGCTAAAAAGTGTGAAGACTTTAGAAGTCTGATGAGCCATCTACTGAAACTAGTTCTAAACATCATACATAGAAGAATCTGCAGGATCTGTGAAGAACAAATAGCACCTACACATTTGGTTTTAGAGATACAGTAGGAACACGGAGAGGGCTTATAAAGCATCCAAGTTTTATTTAAGCAATGCAGAGACCTGAACAGTAGCGTGTTTATGTGTCCGACTTTGTTTAGTACATGTACATATTGAATTTACCCATAACTAATCTTATATTTTGGGAAACCATTATTTAAATGTACATAAAATAATATAAATAAGCTAAACGCTAAATAATCTCTGGTATTTGGCTATTGTTTTGCTGTTGGAATTGGAATTACATAGATTTACACTAGTATAGAAAACCATACACTGGAGGATTTGTTAAATATATTACATTATTTTCGTTGTTTTTTTGGTTTTGCAAATTATGGGGAATAAGTCTCTTTTTGATTTGAAGACTGAGATCGCCGAATAATTAAAATTATTAAGAAAGGAGGTATTGAAGGATTTATTAAAAGTTAAAGAGGAAAACAAAGCCCTTAAGGTAGAGGTCCAACAGCTTAAAGAAAAGCTAAATAAAGTTGAAAGAGAGTCAAATAGATACAAATTGATTATTCACGGTCTTGAAGAGGGCAAGGACGATTTCGGACCTCGGTACTTATTTTTGGATATTATTAACAGCAAATTAGGAGTTGAATGCCGATTTTCTGACGTAAGAAATTTCTTTCGTTTAGGTCAACCCTCAGCTCAAACGCATCGAGCAGCTTCATTAGAGGTGCTGAACTACCTTTTGAAAAAAGAAATTCTTAAGAATTCTAAGAAATTAAAGGGGACACAAATTTATATAAATCACGATCGCACCGATCAGGAACAAGCCGAACATGGACTTCTTTATAGACACTTAAAAATAGCGAAAGAAAACAACAAGGAGGCATACATTAGGAATAAAGTGTTATTCCTAAACGGACAAAGCAGGACCCCGGAAGACCTGAAAAAGGAAGAAGCTACGCAGCTATCACGTCTTGAGTTTCAACGACCACCACCGTATTCGACTCCTAAACGAAAAACTAAGGTATTTTGGTCTATTGTCGTATTTTTTTTTTATTCTCACTAAGGTTTTCTATTGGTAAGGTATTCTATTTCTTGTTTGAGAAGCCTTAGAACGTCCAAATTTAGAATGAAAATTCAGGAGGAAAATTCCTAAATGGAGAAAGAGTGAACAATATTCGTTGTGCAGACGATTCGGTTGTTTTTGCCGACAGCATGGAAGGGTCTCATGAATAAAATAGCAGAGTGTAGTCAACTATATGGCCTGGACATTAATGTTAAAAAGACTAATGATTTTAAGCAAGGACAACATTAATAACTGTCCGCTTATAATCAACCAAAAACCAATAAATCCAGTGAGCAATTTCGGAACTCGCAATGGGATAATTCGCAGGAAATACGAAGCAGAATTGAAAAGGCCAGGACTGCATGTAGCAAGATGAAACATCTGCTCCCAGGCTCTCACATAACATTGCACACCAAGGTAAGACTTCTGCGCTGTTACGTGTTCCCTGTCCTGTTTTACGGGGTAGAAGCATTCGAGTTATGGTTATATCGTACAATATTGAAAATACCATGATAGACCACATAACAAATATCGAAGTACTCAGCAGAATTAGCAAGAAAAAGGAAGTGGTTGGTACTGAGAAATGAAAACAGAGTTCACTTATCCATATTATCTTGTGAGGAAAAGTACTAGAAAAACGAAGTGTGGGTAGAAGACGAATCTCATGGTTAAAAAACCTTAGAACCTGGCTTGGTATGAGTACAACTGAGTTTTTTAGGCCTGAAGTGAACAAAGTTAAGATGGCAGAAGAACATATTTTAAAGAGCTCACGTAACAACAATGTAATAGTCCTTAATAGTATCTTATTATTTTAGGATTTAATCTTCTTATTAAATCCCATGACATTTTATTAAAAAAAAACGTTATGAAATCAATTAACATCACATCAAATAAAAAGGAGATAACCCCTTTTAATATATACCAATTTTTTCATACAATACGAATAAAAGCCAACAATACATTTTTTTCTATTGCGACACTTAATATCTTAATGGAGATTCTGGTCACGATATTTTCCAATAGTCGCAAATAAGTACTGTAATAAATGATTCCCATAAAATATTTTTAATAGACATCGCAATTGTCAATATTTTTCCAATTTAACCACCCTTAGTAGTATATACTACCTTTAGCTTTATTGTTGAAAAAATGTTGTAGAAAAAACTAGTAAAATAATAGTAAACACAATACACATAAATACATATTATAAATATATGCAGAATAAAATACAAAGTATAATTATAGGGCATAGTCGTAGTACAAATAGTAAAAAGTAAAAAATTTAAATAAAAGAATATTTATAACGTTCAATAAAACTATTAAATAAAAATATGGTTTACTGCATAATCCAGCAGGTGTAATTTCGAATGGCATGATTTATTTTTCACTTCATTTTTTTGCATAATATAGATCTTTCAACTTACTCTAACCACGAGGTAGAAAGATAAAGAACATACTCCCCATTTCTAAGTGGATAATTGTGAAATGACCTTTCTGGAATTGCTGATACAAGCTTGTGAATTAAGCAAACGGATTTAAATATAAATAAAGAAGGAAGGACTTAAAGTCTTACTACTTAGTCTCAGCGAATAACGGACAGCTCACTTTTATAGTTTAAAAATACGCTCATATTCAGTCGCACAAAATGTACCCCAGAATGGAGGAGCATATCGAGGATGCGGCTCAAAAAGGGCGTAATATACTGATCTAGACGTTGCCAAGTTTAATTCCCTGGCAACCGATCTAAGTGCAAAACATGCAGATATTTAACAAATTCAACGACGGCTAAACTGGTATTATGAAACTGGGTATTACGACAAGACAAGTTTTAGGAACGTTAAGGTAAAGAAGCTTTAAATCGCACCAAGATTTTTTGGTAACTTGGTCATTTGATAAATTTTACTAATGTCCAGACTAGCGATGTCATTTATAAAGAGTAGAAACAAAATAGGGCTGAGAACTGAACCTTGAGGTAATAAAGTCCACATTCTATGGGCTTACAAGAAGATGTCGTCATATCAATCCTTATAAGCTGACTTCCGTGAAAGCATTCGGGAGGTGTTTCTTTAAATCCGTAGTGCTACAACTTATTTATTAAGAGACGATTTACACAACCGAAAGCTTTCGAGAAATCTCAGAAAATTGTTGCTGCCGAGTGATCCTTGTTTCGACTCTACTAAAAAGGGAAAATATAGCATCCTTGGTGCATTTGTTACTTAATAATCCAAATTGATGGGGAATAAGTATTTTATATGTAAAAAGCAAAGAAAGAAGCTTTTTTTTTAGCCTTTCGACGATCTTAGATAACGTGGGAAGGAGTGAAATTATCTTTAAAAGCTTCATTTTGAATTGACTTATTAATTAAATTCGTAAGAATTAAGGTGCATTCGGGTAAATTTGAAAACATTTTCAGGGTAAGCCCATGTGTCCTAAATGATATTTCATTTCTAATGTCATTTATTATACTGCTAATACTACATGCATAAAAATTCTCATTAGGGAGCTATAATAGTGGATCATGTTATTCATTAAGTTTTTTGTAACATTTACAAAATAATTGTTACGGAACTCAATATTTAACATTTTTAATACTCTTATATATTTTAAAAAATTTCCTGGTGTATTAAACTTTTAACCTACCTGAACCAAATAAAAAAACATTTGCTAATGGTTTACAATTTACAGTTAAAATGTTATGGGGTTAACGAATTCGATTTACGTGTTTTATACCTTACAACAATATTTAAAAAAAAAACCACACGTATGAGGGATATGTAAATTGAAACTGCCAACCACTAATTAGTTATACACACGTTACATATGGGTATCTGGGTTTTTTTGTTATGTACATATTAATTTTTTGCAAGAAGTAGATAGAGTGTGGGATTCTTAGAGGGATTAAAAAAAAAACGTGAAAATAGCTTGTTATGGCTAGGTAAGAAAATTAGTGTTAAAATTAGTAACTCACACTCTTAAAAATAGGTGAATAAAAATTCAACAATTGTATAGATTTTACATACAATTTGATTCTGGAAATGGTACAGAATCAATTTGTGTAGAATTTCTCTATGCTATTGTGTTTAAACAATTGTGGTTCTATAATCAACAAATTGTGTATCAATTTGATTTATTTTATTGTATATATAGTACACTATTTGTGTACTTAAATTCGACAATATTTTATATTTATTTAATATAATTGTTCAGTAAAAAAGCTAACTCTTAGTGTTTTTTTAACATGGTATGTACAGGAAAAAAACACAATTTGTGCATTTTAAATACACACGTTAGTGTAGGTTGTTTTAACAATATATTTTATTTTCTTTCATTTCAACTATTAAATTTTATTACAAATTGTGTATAATAATACTATATATTGTTTTATAAATTTAAATATAGTGTAGGTTACTTATTTTAGGTTTGTATATCAAATTAACATAAGAACTGGAGTTTTTTATTACAATGTTTTGTATTTGTATTCATAAAAATTTAAAAATAATCAATATATTTGTATAAAAAAAATAAACAAATTGTTTAAAAATTTAAAATACATTTTAGAGAATTTCGTCATAAATCTGTGTAATAATAAATTCTAGTGAGCCTGGGAAAAACAGGATAAAAAAAAGCTGTTTTTTTATTTTAACAATTTATTTAATTGTATGAAATATTTTCGAAAATTCCACCATTAATACATTAAAGCAATGTATTAAATCTTGTCTTCAATCGTTTCAAAACTAAGTTTTTTCCATAGATATTTTACACTGTCTCCTTTATAGCTCCATGTAAGTTTAGGGGATCTTGGTGGACACGATATATCTACAGGAGCCTTCCTTCCTATCCAATAAAAAAAAATCTTAATTATTTGTTTTAATAGTAATAGCCTAGGTAATTTTTAAGAAATTTTTAAAATTTAATTTTAAAAGGTTTTTAGTTTGTTGATAATAATTTAATTAGCATAGTAACATATCCAAACTATGATTAAGTAGATACCATTTTGTAATACAAATTGAAATACAAATGCAATAAAGGTTACAAATTTAACCGACCTCTACATTAAAATTGGATAGGTACAAAGATTAAAAAAAATGTAAAAAAAGTAAGTATACCTACTTATCTATTCTACTGTAAAGTTATCAGTTATCACTGAAAAACTAAATAGGTACCAGCTACCTGTCTAAACATCAAAATATCCAGTAAATTCCAAAGTATACAATAAATGCAAAAAAAAATATGGTGCTTACCTAATTACCTACCTACAAACTGCTCCTGGAGTTGGTCCAATAAACCCCACTCCTTAAGTTTATCTTCAACGAATATATCCATTTTTTTCTTATGCAATTTTAACACTTAACGAAACAAAAAAACCTTAAAACAAATTAATGCCGGCCGATTGATTGAAGGACTGAAGAATGAACAGTTGAACACCTGTGGCACTGGGAATTATAGCAATGCTGCCATCAAATGTATCTTAAAGATTACACCGCCAATTAAAAAAGTTACGTTTCCTTTTTCCTTACGCGTGTTATTATCACGATATTATTTAAATAAATAAAATAAGAACTTATGCTGATTGGGCTTATTTTTAAATATCCTATTAAATCATTTTCAATTAACAACTTTAAATCGACTGCAAATTTTGATGCATACCTTTACAACTGTTTAATATTGAATCTGGCAACATTGACGCTAACAACGAAGTTCTAGCGGCAAAGGCAAGGGCGTCGGGCGCGTCCTCCTTTATACACAATTGTGTATTATAACTACACAATACATAGTTTAAAATTCTATAATTGTGAAGGGCTATTAGCAAGAATCTTTTTTATTCTACACAATTGTAAATAAAATCAACACAAGCCAGAATAAAAAAATAATTAAAAATTGTAGTAAAAATATACTTGGTTATTAGATTTTTTACCAAACTGCATTGGATTAAAAAAAAAAATGTGGAATATTTATACACATTATCTTAATAATTAATATCCACTTATGGTGTATTAATTTAATATGCAATAATTGTAAAAAATATACACATTAAAACATATACAAAATGCCTGAGAATTTTTATACAGGACTGTGAGATATTATCTAACAATTGTGTATTAAAATTAAACATTTTTTTTTACACAACAAAATGTGAAAAAATCCATCGGGATTTTTCTGTGTGCATATTTTTTTTAAATGTATGTCAATAACTGGTTATTAGGTTAAAAGATCCTAACACGAACGTTTTAAAGATTTTAAAGTTTTCCCTCTCTTTGAATATATTTATAGTCGTTTTTTACCGTATTTCAGGCATTAGAAGCCACTTTGAGTTTCATCTTGGTATTTCAGTTTGGAGTGATTATTATTTTTATTCCAGATATTTAAGTCACTTAAAATTTTTCTTATTCAGATTTGAAGCGCGTTATTATTTCTGCTGGATTGTTACGACATTGTTTATCTGCTTAGATATTTTCAGTAATTTCTCACATGTTCCAAATATCTGGAGTAATTTTGAAATTTTTTTCGAAAAAATTAAAGTAAATTCCCGTTTTTTTTCTTAAACCAGTTTTTATTTTTCTTAATTAAATTTAAATGAATGGAACAAATCAACTGTGGTTAATGAACTGCCTAGAAAAAAATCAAATTAGTATTAGTATTAATTAAAATTTTGTATTTTTTTGAATATATACTTTTCTAGGTTAGGTTGGGTCACTTTCAATTTTATTCGAATCCCTTGAAGCTAGTTGTTATTTCTTATGGTATGTAAGGACACATTCGGTGTCCCATCATTTGCAGTCAATACCAGAAATTTGGATTAATTTTCAATTTAAAGCTATTCCCTCAAACCATATAAAATAATGGTTTAGTGCTATATTGCGTAAAGATTTTGTAATTTAAAAGAAATGTGAATTCAGTCAATACTATTCATTAGAGCTTAATAAGCACTATTTTTTCAAAAATAATTTTGCAATTCGCAGAACTTATCGTGAATTTTTTCCACACGTAATGCTTTTGTTAAAAATATTAGTAACATTATTAGTATAGCATACATAGGCTCATTCTTTGATATCAATCTTACTATTCACAGGTATTACTACAGTTGGTTATCAACCACCAGACAACTATAATAGCATTCCTTACACCGCATATTAGCAATGCTTATGCGAAATATATCTTTGCGATAAAATAATCTATTACACTTGCTTGTTCAGCAAATTAGATGCGCCAGTGTTAATTAGTCTTGTATAGAAGCAAGTTGTCTTTAAAATGTTTTGGCCGTCAATATCAAATATTCTCGATTGTTTCAGTTTTCCTTCTAAGACGGACAGATCGCAAGTGGCTGGCTCATTGAATTCCACGGATCATTTACAGGAGCAGACTTACATTCAGGCTCCGAACTTTCCAAATCAGACTTACGCTACTCCTGCTGCTAGCTCTGTGTATTGCCGATCATCTCCAAACAATTCTGGATACGTGTCGATCGTTCAACCGCTTCATAAGAAAGGATCTTTGAGGAATGGTGATATATTAAAGCGTTCCAGAGTGCAAACTACGTAAGTATTTAATGGAAAATTTCGTAGATCATTAAAATAGTTAGGGAAGTTTAAATATTGCTTTTGACATGCACATAAGAAATCAAATTAAATATCTCCTCTACTGTTAAACTTTAAGAAATCAGCAATGTATAAAGAAAAATCTGTCTTAAAATTCATATTTTTCAAATTAAAATTTATTAAAAAAAAATCACATCAAGTCGAGTTTACTTGGAAAAGAGGAAACTAGTATAAGGGTTAGTTAATTAGACATATTCTTCAAGGTCATTTAATATGATTTCTATTTAAGCCAAATTTATTAGAAAATAATATTCAGTATAGACCATAAAACAGAAAGTTTTTATTTTGGGAAATAATTTTTTGTCGGAGAACTTGGGTTCAAAGTAACACTTTAGTGTGAAAATTTATACAGGGTGTCAATTTGAAAACTTCCCACCCCTATTATCTCGAAACGGGTTAGGTTTTTATAAAATCGCTAGGACACGTCGATTTTATTATCGAGGGGGAACAATTTTTATGCAGAAATCACTTCGCCTCTTTCAACCCCCTACCCCCCAGAACCTCCCTCTCAAAAATCTTAAATGGCAATAGGGGTTGAGTGATACCTCATTTGAAAGAACTTTTTATTCTCTACATTTTGGCACCTTATTTTTTAAATTTGAGTGCTGCATTGCCAAGTTAGGGTTATTTAAACATTGTTAAATTACTTATTATTAAACATTATTCCTGTAAGTGTTTTAATTACGTTAAAGCTATGATTTGCATTGAAACATGTTATTTAGGTTAATATTACATTGAAACATGTTATTTAGGTTAATATTATTTTTACTAAACATTTGCATAGCCGTTACAATTATGGTCTTTACAAAAGCACGCCTAAAATTTATTTTATTAATACATCTACTTTAAGAGGTGTTCAAAGTGTTTGTCCAATCCATTGTTCTCCAAACAAAAATAAAGTCTATTCTCAAATTCTTCCCGAACGTTTTGAAATACCTCTTCTGGAATAGCCCTACTTGCCTCTGTAATTCTTCTTTTTAAATCTTCGATATCATCAGGCTGAGTTTTGTAAACAACCGATTTTATGTGCCCCCATAAAAAAAAATCTAACGGCGTTAAGTCTGGTGACCTAGCAGGCCATTCTATCGGTCCCCTTCTACCAATCCATTGGTTAGGGAATCTGTTATTCAACCACTCCCGCACTGGCCGAAAATAATGCGGCGTAGCTCCATCTTGCTGAAAGTGTAGTTCGTTTTCTTGCAAAATGTTACCAACTTGATTTTCCAGTTCAGTTGTTATCAAAGGATCAATTACATCTTCAAGTAGGTGTAAGTAGAGCTCTTCAGTTAAGTTTTCTTCAATAAACAACGGTCCTATAACAGCATTTCCAAGAATACCGGCCCAAACATTAATTTTTTTGGGCCGCTGTGTAGCACCCTCTCTGAAAATGTGGGGATTGTCCTCACTCCAGTATCGACAATTCTGTCTATTGACATGGCCGTTTAGGAAAAAGGTACATTCATCACTGAAGCAAATGTTGCTTACCACAATTGCACGAGTGTTTATTAAGTTGGACATAATTTCGCAAAACTCTATTCTCCTATCAAAATCGTCCTCATGAAGTTCCTGTAAAATTTGCATCTTGTACGGATGATATTTATGTAACTGTAATGCTCGTCGTACAGTTTCATGTGACATTCCAGTTAGACGTGCTACTGTACGGAGAGAATTGGTGGGTTCTGCAACGAATGTTCCCAAAATCTCTACTTGAGCATCTTCGTTTAAAACACGCCGACTTGCCCTTTTTTTGTTTCCAACTGAACCCGTTTCATTAAATTTAGCTACTACGTCCAAAATGTATCTGTGACTTACATTACAATTAGGATTTCTATTATTAAAAACTTCTGCCGTTCTTCTTGCGCATCTTCCTTGCTCGCCATAAATAAAAATCATTTCAATTCTTTGCCTAAGCGTGTATACCATAGTAACTAACAATAACACACAAATTATCGAAATAAATTTTAACTGATTTAAATACCTAGTGACATTGACTGGTAGGAAAGTTCACTAAATACTATTTTAAATTTCGGATCATATCATCGAACTGTATTGAGACGAATTCTATTGCAAACGAAAATAAACAAAAAAGAAAAAAAATTAAATGTTTATCTTTCATGACCAAAAGAATTTGTCGGATTGATAAACACTTTCAGTGAGAAATGCACCGGTTCGCTTTATGGTCAAACACGTTCCAATAGAAATCATAGCTTCAACGTATTTAAAACACTTACAGGAATAATGTTTAATAATAAGTAATTTAACAATGTTTAAATAACCCTAACTTGGCAACGCAGCACTCAAATTTAAAAAATAAGGTGCCAAAATGTAGAGAATAAAAAGTTCTTTCAAATGAGGTATCACTCAACCCCTATTGCCATTTAAGATTTTTGAGAGGGAGGTTCTGGGGGGTAGGGGGTTGAAAGAGGCGAAGTGATTTCTGCATAAAAATTGTTCCCCCTCGATAATAAAATCGACGTGTCCTAGCGATTTTATAAAAACCTAACCCGTTTCGAGATAATAGGGGTGGGAAGTTTTCAAATTGACACCCTGTATAAGAAAATAACGTTTATTATAGGTAATGAAATAGGAATTAACAATTTTAACTTGAAAAGTTATTTTTTTCTACATAGTGTTAAAAGTTACATTATCAGTATGGAAATTTATAAGAAATAAAATCAGGTCGATTTTATACTAAATTAATGTTTACTCTAGACAAAGAAATAGTAAAAACCAAAAGTGAATTGGACACTTTTTTTTGAAAGAACGCTTTTTTAAAAAGTTATATATATTTAACAGTAAAGGAGTGACATGTTTCCCCAAATAATCTCCATATTTTTTTAAAAAGTATTATCACAGTTTATATGTAAAATCGTATATTAGGTTTTATTCAAATCCACTAGCCAACGTCCAATTAGTTTCCTGTTGTGTCTAATTTTTTTTTCTTGCCTTAGGTACGAATTATCACAAGACATACTAGACAAACAAATAGAAGTCTTAGAAAGGAAATATGGAGGCGTTAAAGCACGAAATGCCGCACTCACTATCCAAAGAGCATTTAGGCGATACACGTTACTCAAAAAATTCGCAGCGATCACCGCTATGGCAAAGGCAGAAAAACGAATTAGTAGAAGGTTACCTCCAAGTGAAGATAACAAAGATTCCTCAGATCCCCAATGCTCAGAATACATGTGCACAAGCTTCGAAGCACACGATTATAATAATATGCGAGTACTTCCCGTTCGTTCTTTATCCTTACGTGAGAGACGCAATGTAGATAGTATACCCATTCCCAGAAGCCAATCTGGGACACCTACTGGTTGCTGGGAAAACTATTCCTCTTCATCTTCGCTTCAGCACTACTATTCGCCCGCTGACATTAAGTCTGAATCTTTAGGGCCTCACGTGACTGGTAGTCCAAGTTCCTGCAGCACCCCAACCTCATCAAATGGATATGCAAGATCCAGAAACAGTATAAGCAATAGAAAAGTTCCACCAGAGGTACCAAAGAGAACATCTAGCATCACATCACGTTCAATCGAGCAAAATAGGACAAAATCTAATGGTTTATCTAAAACTGCAGAGAATGGTTCGCTGTCCAGTGTTCAGAGCTCTGGTAAGTTCAAACATATTGTAAGATTTAAAAAAAAGTGGATTTTTCTGTAATTTTGTAATTGTCTGAGCCAGTAACGTTAAAATGTTGTCAGGTTTCCTTAATGTGTAAGAAATATTTCTTCAGAATATTCTCTCAAGGTTTAGAACCGTTAAACATGATAAACATTAAACATTAATGGGAAAGTTAAACGATGGTTCAATTAAGAAATTTATCCTCAGATTCATTACTACTTTATGCGATCTAGGTCAATTTAGTTCATAGGTCCGTTAGACAATCATAAATTCAACAAAAGTACTGAAGCTAGTTCTCTATTAGAGCGAAAATTAGAATTCCAACATAGCTTCAGTTTCAAAGTAGTTCCCAATAACTGTAAGATCAAGACTTGTAAAATAAAAAAGAGACCATTAAATAACCATAGCTTTAAGGATATTTGATTTTTTTGTAATACTTTAAATCTGAAGAATTCTAATATCCTTTGTTTTATAGGAAGTGATAGCAGCATATCAACAGAAAGGATCCAGTGTGAATTTTCCGGATCGCCAATTTGGAAAAGAAAAGGAAATCATGCCTCCGAATACGCCGAGCCCACTTTGGAAACCAGCCTGGGCAACATTTCCAATGCCAGTTCTTCCACATACACTTTAGCCGAACGTACAAATGATCCGCAGGGCCAACAAAGCTACAAAATATCCGAAACTATTAGGAAACGGCAGTATCGAGTAGGGCTAAATTTATTCAATAAAAAACCGGAAAAGGGTGTTACTTACCTTATTAGACGGGGTTTCCTCGAAAAATCGCCTCAGGGTAAGTTTTTGCTTTCTAAATTTTTTGTTGTATTTGAAAATATTCGATAACTGTAGTGTCAAAATGTCATGCTGAAACTAGAGAAACTTTAATGCATAATAAAATTATTAATATTGTTATTAAAGCCAAATTAGCACCACATACATTTTCTTAATTTTTTCACATTTTAACAGAATATGTATTAAAATATTCTTGTAGTTGATTACGATAATACGTTTATTGTCTTCTTTCTTTAAATAGTTCATTTAATACTGTCATCATTTGACTTAAAGTTATTTTTTTGTAAAATTATGTAAAAAAATATATTTTTTTGTTCTTTGGCAAACATAATTCCTCATTAAGTTCAACAGTTATCAAGTTGTTTTCAAAGTTGAAAACCGAAACAAAATCAAGTAATTTAGAAATTTGTTTCAGGAGTAGCAAGATTTTTAATTTCCCGCAAAGGTTTAAGCAAGCAAATGATTGGGGAGTATTTAGGGAATTTACAAAATCCGTTTTGTATGACAGTTTTGGAATGTTTTGCGGCCGAACTGGATTTATCTGGAATGCAAGTTGATGTTGCATTACGAAAATTCCAACAGCATTTTAGAATGCCCGGAGAAGCACAGAAAATTGAGCGTCTGATGGAAGTATTTTCTCAGCGCTACTGCCAATGCAATGTCGATGTTGTAGCGAGATTACGTTCGCCAGATACGGTGGGTATTTATATTTAATATATTATCACAAAACTTATAACACTTTTGAATCCCATTCACTCTTGCTGAGACAGTAATTTTGAAACCTTGTATGCCAATTTATATGTGTTCTACCCTAAATGGTCTACCCTGCATAGTACGTTTTCCTAGATAAGTATATCAATTGATATATTTCTTGCAAGGACGAATAATCATTTATTGCGGTAACCTAGGCACAAGGCGTAATAATACATATAATATTTTTTATTAACCACAAAATTGCGAAATTTCAAACAACCTTTGAACATTAATAATATGACCTTCTTGTGTCTGTGTTAAATTAATTAAATAAATTTGGAATATATTAAACCTCGAACAGTATAATAAAAAATGTTTTTTAAGTAAAAATGTTTTATGAGAACCTGGACTTCCTTATAATGTTTTTCTTAATTTAACTGTTCATACTATTCTTTTCGTCGAAATAAAACAAATATTATTTTATTTTTAGATTTTTGTTTTGGCATTTGCTATTATAATGCTAAACACAGACTTACATACCCCCAATATAAAACCAGAAAGGCGAATGAAAGTGGAAGATTTTATTAAAAATCTAAGAGGCATCGATGACTGTGGTGATATTGATAGTGATATTCTAAATGGAATATATGAAAGGGTTAAAGCAAACGAGTTTAAGCCTGGCTCGGATCATGTTACGCAAGTGATGAAACTTCAAGCTACTATTGTGGGCAAAAAGCCAAACATGGCATTACCTCATCGGAGATTAGTCTGCTATTGCAGATTATATGAGATACCTGATATAAATAAAAAAGAGCGACCAGGAGTACACCAAAGGGAAATCTTCTTATTCAATGATCTTTTAGTCATAACTAAAATCTTAAGCAAGAAGAAATCGTCAGTTACCTACACGTTTAGGAATAGTTATCCGCTATGCGGAATGGTTGTCACTTTATTTGAAGTTCCACGTAAGTCCTTTTAATTTTTGTAAGTAGTTTTTTTTTTAATAATAAATTATTAAAATTGTAGATTACCCATATGGAATCAAGCTGAGTCAAAGAGTCGATCAAAAAGTCTTAATTACCTTTAATGCGAGAAATGAACACGATAGATGTAAGTTCGTCGAAGATTTAAAAGAAATTGTTAGCGAAATGGATGAAATGGAAAATTTAAGAATTGAGGCTGAATTGGAGAGGCAAAAGTCTAACAGGGTCAATCGATCCGGTAAGTACAAGTAACCACATATTCATTGTGTAACAATTATAATTAATTTGCCCTAATCGCATCAGTTTAAGACATCTTAATTTATCAAACCAAAAACTTATTGGGTAAATAATATAAGAATATTAAATATTCAGTGGAATTACATATTTGTAAACAAAATTTGAAACTGTATTTATTTTTTAATTGTTTTTAAATTTTGGGATTTTTCATTTTTTTGGTATATTTTCTTAATCTCAGCTATCAAAAAAAGCTTTCTGTTCCTATAGGAAAAATTAGGTTAAATTATCAAAGGCAAAAAAGAGCTAGTTTTGTAATTTGATAAAATCCTATTATACAGCTTTTCATAAGGCTTATCATAAATACATTGTTAAAACTATACATTATAAAAAAAATCGTTAACACACAAAGAGTGTATCAATACAAAGAAACGCATAAAAGACATAATATACACGAGCCAACGCTTAGGTTTGTCATATTTTATATATTAATCTAACTGCTAATTGATTAAAAAACGACTATTACACGTTTCTAATATTAAATAATATATATATTACCGCAATTTTAAATTTTACTACATCCATAAAATGTGTCGATTTTATATTAGATCATCATCTTAATTTAACCAAAATTTACATCATACCGAAATTAGTTAATTAGGTAGACTTTGTACCTAATATTAATGAAGTAAAATCGATATTGATGTGGATAATTCATATCTATTTAACTGGAGATTACTCATTAATACGCTGTTACGCACTGATCATTATAATTTTGCTTTTTTGTAGGAAGTAACATAACTAACTATGTAATTGCATATTTTACTATTTTGCATTTTTCTCTTTTAGCCGATGCGATTTTGACCAAAAATTTTCATATAGACAAAAAGCATAACATAAATAATATAATATTAGATATACAACAAAATTATCATAAAACGTCAGCCTGTTAAAGGTTTTTTTATTGTTATATTTCTAAATATTCACCAAATCGACAAAACGATACAACATATTTCTTATGTCTTGGAGTCTTATTGCTTATGTTATAATATGACAATAGAGTAACAAATTAATATGTTCTATTTCCACATTCTTATTTAGTAGTATTCTTATTTTATACAAGACCCCAATCGAAAATTACCGCGCTTAATACAATTATTAGAATAGCACGCGGTCTGGCAGTATTTGTATCCTTTATGGTTTTCTCAGTCCTAATAATTTTTCTCAAATTTTGAGCAGTATAATATTATAATGGTCTTAAAATAAAATATATATATTTGTATAGTAGTGATGAGAACTACATATGATAGATTCGAAATGTTCGGTTTAAACGGAGTTAACTGGAAGATTTTAATTCTCTTAGCATTTATCGTTAAGGATTGTTATCAACAAAATGGTTCTTCTTCATACCATACCTGTAAAAAGACTGGTCTTCGGGTCATTTTATTTAGTGATTTTTCTCATTATTATATTTGAAATTGATTTCCAAATCCTTTTTCAACACAAGCAGCTAACCTACAGCCAGTTTTTTATTTTATTTACACAAAACCAATAAACCGAGATATGTGTAAGCAAAATACCACTATCTGTATTGGATTTAAATTTAAATGAATCTTTACTGAGTAAATATTTTGGATAATCAGCCAAAAAATAATACTACTGTAAAAATTTAGTTTGGAAACTTTAATTTGTTTACTCTGCATATGGCTTATAAGCCCTTAAATATCATTATATAAAATATTATTGAGCGAATGTGTTTTAGGAACAGAAAATAGAGATAGTGGTGTTGCAGATGTCGAGGTGTACCCTTGTCACCAATGCCCCTGCTCACAGAATCCAGCACAGTCGGGCAATTGTACTGATGATGGGTCGCACGATACGCAAATTAAGAGATCCGCACTCAGTAATTCATTGCTGGATATACACGAACAATGTGAGTAATTGCCTTTAAATTTTTGTTTTCTTTCCGCAATTAGTACAATTCCATAATTATAGTAAAAATCTTTTTAATCAACATTAAAAATACCGTTATTTTTCATGGTTGTTATTTACAAAATATATCGAATTGTTTTGTTCATAAAACATAAGAGTTGTACCTTATTTATACCAAGTATTTTACCTTTTTTAGATTTTTTACAAGAGGCTTGTGGGTGTATTAATATTTAACCATTTATCTAGTTTTGACTTACTATGTTTAAAATAAGAGGGTCCTTTTTAACAAAATATGTTTTGCTTGTTTCCAAATTTGTATTATTGAAATTGACGAAAATATTTAAACATACCAAAAAAATTATTTATAAATATCTCTAGTTTACCAAGCAATGAATAAGTCCTAAGTCCAAGATAAAAAATTAAAACGGCTGCTTAACTTACAGTTAAAAAGGTCACTACTCTATTTCAATATACATTTCAGCATTTATTCGATAGATATTTTTTACGCTATATTCACACAATGATTGTTTTTATCGCATTTTCTTCAATACTTATACAATACTCTATTTTTATTGTACCTTCCAGTTACTCCAGTGTATTATTCCCTTTTCTTTAACCGGAGTTTAAACATTCTCCTTAGTCTTTTGTTGGCAGAACGTTCAAATCTTGTTGGTTTTAATGCATTTTATTTCAAAAGGCTGGGGTTTCAAAATTCTTAATTATATTTTAACGAATGCCTGCTATAGTACAAATGACATATGAATCCCTTTAAATTACTACTAAATAATTTGTATGTAATAAACAGGCTAATTATATTCAGGGTCAAGACAGTAGCTTGTGGCACATTAATTCACACACAAAGTATGCATTAAATAAGATTGCCTCGAAAATAAAGCTTAATTAAGTGTTTGGTAAGGTAATAAAAATACCCACCTGTGATATACCATTAATATTGAAGCTTAATATAAGTTGAAACGTCGGCGAATACAAAAACAATTTGTACATGAATTTCCTTAACATTTTCCTTCATTTATCTTATTGCCTAAATTTGAAACTAAACCAGCAACCATTCATTAATAACATACTGGGCGTTTTTTAAAGTACTAACTTTAATGTAGTTGCAGGAGATAAGGCCCAAAGACGTGGCAGCGTCGGATCCCTCGATAGCGGAATGTCGGTATCATTCCAGTCGACTTCAGCTAGTACCTGCTCCAGGCCAGACAAAATAAGTGGTAAGCAAGGAAAACCGGGAATGCATCAGCATCAAGGAGGTTTTCTCGGCAGCTTATTTACGAAACGTCACGGATCCGGCTCCAACATAACACCAAGATCGACGGAAGTGTAGTTTTTCGCAATATGTCATTTTAAGACTGATAGCGGAAGTCCAAATGTGTTTTTTTTAGTATGTTGCACCATTTACCTTTATGAGATGTTCACGTATTTTCGACTTGAGATTATCGTAATATTAATTCGTTTTTTAAAGAGTCGTCAGTTTTTATTTGTAAATTACTGATTGGTTCAAAAATTTTTTAGGAATTTAGTAAGACCTTTAAGACCAACGGTTGCTTGATAATATTTAAAATTTAACAACAATTTTTACAATTATACATTTTATTTTTACACTTGGTGGTTTTTTGAAATAGTTTGTACCATGCTGGTTATTTTTTATAGTCTGCAAGAACTAAGATGTTTTATGGTTTTTAAAAGACCATAGCTACTGTTCACGATGTAGTATTGTTATAGCAATAAAACTAATTGAGCAAAACTTAATTAGGTGGCAGTAGTTAGTATACTATTTTTTAACTGCCTTAAAAGCCATTTATTGTATGGGAATTTTTGCTTTTTTTTCGTACACTTATTGGTAAACCTTAAAATTAAATAACTCAATATTTTTTACTCAAACTTTGAAAAAGACTAGCAGTCTTGATTACAATGACTGTTAACTATGTTTTAGACATATCTATCATTTTGGAAAATATTTTTTTATTATTTTTTCCTCATCCCTGTTTACTTTACACCCTATGTTACTTTTTTTTAAACAGGCTTATGATATGCAAAATACTTTAGTTGTATAAAGACGCGAGTAAAACTTTTCATAATTTTACAACAAAAAAATTAGGCAGTTAACTATGGGGCAAAAATGTGACATTTTTCATATACAGGGTGGTATCTTATTTTTTTTCTCATATGACCCGAAGATAATTAACCGAATTATATTGAGGAAAATCTGTCCATTTAAACTTTCAAAAACTGTATATACTTTATAGAAACAATTATATAAAAACCGACTTTTTAGGTTTTTTTTGCAAAATTATTCTAATTTCAACCTTAAAAACCTTTTTTGAGGCCGTCCTAGACAGAGGTTTAAATTTCTATTTATTAATTCTATGCAAATCAGGTTATTTATAATGACTAAGAAAGCTATGGGTTGTTTATGATACTTGAATGCTGTATCGAAAATTTATTCGTAAACAATCAAATATAACTTAACAAACTGCTGTAAAGTTTAACCATCAAGTATGTGTAAAAACCGATCTATTACCAATTTTTTATGTCACTATTTAAATAAATATCAATTTAGAAAATATTATCTCACACGCACGATAATTGAAAAGAAGAAGAAAATTCACGCATTTAGAAGAAATATGAACTTAAACCTTTTACGATACCTTACCACTTACCAAGTCCAATAATTCTTAAATACCATAATTTACTTGAACTATAATAGATTTTTTTATATAGCCATGAGCTAAAGTTTTAGATAGTATTTTCTAAATTAATATTTGTTTAAATAGCGACGTAACACCCAACAATATAGGTAACTAATTATGAATTCGTCACAACTATATAGATCTTACTTAAACCGTTCTGTTCTTACGAACTTACTAACAACGTTACCATTACCATGTCTTATACCATGTAGGCATCACAAAAATATAGGTTTTCTTGCTACAAATTTACAATACTTACCAGGTAAGCCAGAAAACATGTTAAAAAAATGATTAGGGATAGGGGCAGAATATACTTAAAACTAATTTTTTCTAACCTAAGATTATTTGTTTTAGTGAGCCACTTCGAATTTTTTTCTAAAAGAGGTATAACTGACCTTGATTGATATAATAAGTAAGCCCAAGAGATTCCTACTGACCTAGAATACATTAGATACATAAGTCCGATAAAAAATATTGAATTTGATTTGATATTTGATTTAACGGATTTGGCAAGCCGTTTCAAATGTTTTATTAAAATAATTTTAGCAATAAAATCAGTTATACCTAAAATATTTATTACGAACTTGTCACATCTCCTAAGCTGTTATCGAATGCACATTAAATGTCTGATTTAATCTCCACATATGATAACTTTATTGCCAAATTAAGTATTATAGCAGGAATTGTGGTTTAATGTATCAGTTTACTTAAACCAGCTGGCTGGTTTAACAAGTTCGAGTTATAAATTAACTATTTTTTTTATTCTTCGTTAAAATACTTATATCTGAGTGTATATTTATTACAGCTAATGTACTAATAAGCCTAATGTGGATATGGTTAAGATTGAATTGATTTGAATTAAGCTCTCAGGCAGCATTATATAAATTAATAATTAGATCTAATTGCAATTGTATATAGGATTAATTGACACCGTAACCATTTGAAGAGAGCTAAACACGTTCTAGTCGGTTGTAAATAGTTGAGAATCTCATTCTACTGATATTAATTTAATTCTTACATGTGCATTATGAGTTTTTTAATATCAAATAAATACACTAAGTGAATATTGTTGTATTATTTTTAACATATGAATAGGACGTGTTATAAAGCATATTTATTAATGTTACTAGACAAATGCAAAAACTCAATTTATGCAAATACAAAAATATTTATTTCCAAAAACTTAGCAAAAATACATTATATAGGAAAACGTCAATTTGTTGCAGTTGCAGTCCGTTATACATAAAGTAAAATCAATTTTACGAAATTACATTGAAGACACTTTTTTTCTCAATTAAAAAAAAATTAATTGATTGAGTAAAAAGCCTTGGGAATTAAAAACAATTTAAGTTGTTTTTTAAAACAATTTATATTATTAGTTTCTTTAATATGTTGTGGCAAATGGTTATAAATTTTTATTGACATAGAATATGACTCCATTAAGGTAGCATGTAAACGACACTGGGGTGTACATACACTTTGTTTATATTCAATATTAAAAGAGTTAATAAATTCTCTATTGGGGTAAGTTTCTATGTGGATTTTAATATATAATTCACAGAATCCGTTCTACCTATTGGGGCAATCTGCCTTATTATATTTTTTCGTGACACTAGTCACGGAGTTTATCCATGATGAATTTTTTCAACATATGACCCCATAACTTAAACGACCATAATATAAAGTAAGGATAATGTCGTCCGAAAGATAATGTCGCAGCTGCAACTGAAAAGATAAGAATATGAATTAATCCTTGAGCAAACTTAGTCAATATGTGCGTCCCATGATAATTTACCATTTTTATTTATCTTCATCCTCAAAAAATTGGTAGAAGTTGCTTATTCTATACTTTTACCATTTTCAAAAGAAATACTTATGTCATATATCCCATTTTTAGAAAAAAAAAACGTATTAGACTTTTTTTGTATGAAGCATATTATGTTCCGTCCAGGTTACGATATTACGGACTAGAGCTTTGCAATCTATGTTAGAAGTTATTTTGCTTATTTGAAGGATAAAATTTGAATCATTGCATATAGTGCTGCAAAAATATTTTATTTAGGGTAAGTCGTTATTCATAACAAAGAATAAGGTTGAAGCAACTTGACTACTAGTACCTTGCGGAACTCCAACATTGTTAAGTAGCACCAGTGAGTTTGCATGTCTCAAACTTCAAATTATGTAAAAGAATCTTATGTTCTACTGTTCAAAGTAGAAACACTATCAAACGCTCGGTTAAAGTCAAAAAGATAACTATAAGTTTATTTTTTTTCTCTAAAGAATTAAGTACATAATTTATATTCTGATACAATACGCTTTCTGTGTTTTTATTTTTTACAAAACCATGCTGAAAAGGGGTAATTATTTTAAATATAGGTGTAATTTTTGAACACTTTAATTTATTTGGGAAACTCTAGATTCGATAAATTTATTAGAAAATAAGGGTTTTTTGATTTGTTGATAACATCGCTTTAATACAAAACTCAAGGCGGATCCAGATATAGGCGTAAATTTTGTGGGAATCAAAGAAAATAATGCGTGCTGTCGCCGTTTCTCGCATCCTAGTTTCCAACGCTTGCGGCCATGCGATCATATGCAGTTATGTGGTTGTAGAACTCTATCTTCCATTGCACAGTTTACTTCGTCTCTCCTAATTGCTATTTCATTTATGTTCCATCACTTGTAATACTTAAACCGAGATATTTATATTCATATTGTATTTTCGATTTGTGTCTCTTAGTTCTAAATACCTTCCTTCACTTCCCACCACTACATACCCTGTTTTTGATGGGTTAATTGATAAACCCCATTTTGTGTATTCTTCATCTATTTTCCGCAACATGTAGTGGATATCCTTATCTTTTGCAAGTATTACTTGGTCATCCGTAAAATGCAAGCTGTAGAGTTTATGATTTCCAATTGGAATACCCAGGTTCATATTTTTTTTTCCAGGTTTCCAAAACCGGCTCCAAATAAATCTTTTTAAACAATGTATAGGTGCAATGCAGCAGCCTTGGCGAAGTCCTTTGGTTACCTTCTCCTCTGTCACTCTTTGTCTATTCTTATCATACATTACATTCGATACTGGTTGATCTGTCAAATGGTGGATATCCACCGATCTACCAATAATTAGATAAAATGTTGGTTGAGCCCAAATGATAAAATACGCTTAGTTTTCTACGTTTTTTTTTTCAGTAAATTTTGGGATGCGGAAGTCCCCTACTCACCTCTATGGATCCGCCTTAAATATTCCATGGATACGGATCTTGAGTGTTTTGGCAATCCTTGGATAAGAGGTAAGTAGTAGCTCTTATCCCGTAGCAAATTCCGAGTATTCATGAGCCAGTCGTTTAGAAGATCGACCAGTTGTTGACCACAATTTCTTAATCTAGTAATTTTGGACGTGATCCGGGCCTGGAGTTTTTCAGTTATGTAGCTTTTTTATGACGTTAGTAACTTCGTTAACTGAAGATGGGAAAAATGCCATTTGATTATATGCTTGACACTTTGCTCGTTCTTCATCCAGCAATTCAGTGGCAAGGTTGCATTCACTAGGTGTTGTTAATTGATTGCCCCAGAACTCCTCGAGGTTTTCTTTAGTAGGTAAATACTAATGGCAGCATTTGTTGGTTAAAGGGTGTCTAGACATTGTTCCGGGGTATAATTTTCTGGGTCCTGCAGTATATCCTGTTGCGTCTGACGCATTATTTCTCCTACTCTTTCTTGTATTTTTCTGGTTCTGATACCTCCGATGTATTCCTTTAGCCGGCCGATGTCTTTCCTAATATCTTTAATCTTTTTTAGTAGTCTCCTTTCCCATGGTGGTATCGTCTATCATTAAGTGTAATACTTTACTGCTAATTTATTATTTTTAGTCCTAGGGTTTTAATGACAGCGGTAGTCGCACATTAGATAAAGCTGTTCAAGTGTCGTAACTGAAAGAATATAATCAGGTATAATTATGTTGGCAGCATTAAGAAGAATAGCGAATTTGCGGGAAGAGTTAACTCTAGCAAGAGCTGGTCTTGTTGAGGGGTTTGTGCCTTCAAACTCTGCCATTGCCCTTCTAAACTTTGTTCTAAGTTTAGCATGCCCTCCATCAACATGTTCATTGTTCTGGTCTTCATTTTGGGTTTCCTGATTTATTATCATTTCTGGTAAGGGTGCTTGGTCTAGGTTTTCTTCCGCTTCTGTTCTCTCGTGGTCGGCATTTTCCTGCAAATTGTCGCTTACTGTCTGTTGATCATTTATTTCTGCTGCAATTTCCCTTTTAATAGAATTATTTCGGGTCTCTGGGATCAAGTTGTTTCTAGAAATGACGCTGTATTAGTCAGCGACTCTCTGCTCAGTCACGTTCATATCTGGATATTGTCTGCAGAATTCAACATGGAGCTGTTGTCTATTGCCAATCATCTGTTGCTCCAGATTTGTTACCGTAAAGAAAATGCGCATTATAGATTCATTCATGGCAGATGTCTATTTTAAGCGCTTTCTCGGTAACCCTGCTTGAGTGACCACTGGCTGAGTTTCCTGTGCAGCACCTTCAGCAGGTAGGGTCCTGATTGGTGTTTGGTGACCCTGTGAAACTTGGGGTTGTCGTGGAGCTGTGGTTCCTTGTATGACAGGAGCCCGCCTCCTCAGCACCCTGCCACCGACGGTCCGTATGCTGTCATCTCCAGCGATGGCTCCAGACATGCCCTGGCGATCCTTAGGCAGCAACCTTTCTCCGAGGGTTTGGTTGTTCTCCATTTTCATGGGTGTGTGCCACCATTTAACCCTGGTGGCCCAGGTTGCCCTTTTAGTCGCCTTTTACGACAGGCAGAGCATACCGGAGGACTATTTTTTAACCCCTGTCCCCCACGGGGGTTATTATTATTTCAAGGAAACGAAGAGAGAAACTGTTTTAATTATTTCTAGTTGGCTGATCTATAATGCCAGACACTACGCGGCATATAGGTGAATCCTGAGTTTTCATTTCTAGTTCCCATGTTGCGGTTATTAATTTGTAATCGGATGTTCCTAGTAGTGCGTGTATGGTAATATTGCATGAATCAGGATCCGTCGGGAGAAACAGATCCAGGAGACTAGGAAAGTCTCCCTGTCTATCAGAGAATTTGGTTGGCTCCCGTATTAGCTGCGTGAGGCTGTGATTAATCGCAAACTCCTCTGATCGGCGCCCCTCGTCATCAGTCCTTAGAATACGTCAATCAGTTGATATGTTAAATAGATCCTGAAAATATGCTACATATATTTTACATATTGTATGAAGAAGCATCAACATTAAATTTGGCACTCATTAAATAAATCTCACGGGTTTCCTAAACTTGGGACACCATCTACATTCTTAGTAATTATACGGCAGCAGTACGAGAAATAATTTAGAATCTAAACCTTCTCCTATACACTGAGTTGAATAAATGCCTACACATTTTGATAAACGTATAATCAACCTAAACATAATTTCAATAAACGCAGTTATACACAGTCCGAGACATCTAATAAAGTCGTTAAAAATGTATGTTACATATTCCTAATATTTTGCCTCCCTCTATAATTCGGCACCAACCTAACCCATCATTAAAGTATATGGATTTTGATGAAAATCATAAATTCCAGCAAACATTGGTCTCAAACATGGAGGAAAAACCGAAAAAAATTAATTGTTGTAATACAACTTTTCGAATTTTGATTCTTGGAAAAATATTTCCCAAAGAAGGAGAGGCAGACTCTTTTAAGTTTCTCATACCGATGTACACAATTGGTCTTTTGATTTTTTGTAAATCTTTATTTGTAATTCTGTATATTATTATTGGATTAAAAGGTATAGTAAATTACTCGATTATTACTAAAAGAAGTTCATAAGATATTGGTTTTAGGATATTATGAGATAGAACAAATAAAATTTGGAATAGTGGAGTTTGTTTCACTTGTAGGAACCATGTGGGTCATATTCTTCCTTGTAAAAAATCGTCATATACTGATAGAGTTGGCTGAACGCATTTCAGATTTCAGCAAGTTTGGTGAACCTCCTGGGTATAAAGAATTTGAAACAAAATGGAATTTTTTTGCAAAGATACACTTTGGTATGATTAAATGAACTTTTAAAACGTTGAGTCTGATTCTTTTTCTATTATTCCAATTTTTTTTTTTAGTATATGCTAGTGGAGCGGGCACTTTTGCCTTCCTAGTATTCGCCCCGATGCACGTTATAAAATGCAACTCAATCAACATCGAGAAAAACGCGACCGAAATCTGCTCGATGATTTTCCCCATTTACATTCCGGGGGTGGGCTACCACTCCTTGAACAATCTCCCTTCGATAATAATCATCGACATCTTCGAATATGTTATCTTAACGTATGTACACGCGATCACCGCCACCGTAATGTTTTTAAATTTGGAAATAGTCGAGTATCTAAGAATAAAAATCAGACACATGAATGCCTTGATTTTAACCGCTTTTGAGGGTAAGCATGTAAGTAAGAGGAGGAAGCAGTTTTCTGAAGCCGTGCAGTATCATAATGATATTTTAATGTAAATATTTACTTCTAGAGATTTTTCAAATTTAATGATTTTGATATTTTTTTAGTATGAGTAAGTTAATAAGAACCTTCTTTGGTAGGGAGTTAATATTGCACATTATTTTAACAGGAGCTATTATGGGAGTATGTGCCTTTTTAATGATCCAGGTAAACGATGTTGACTGTTCAATTAAATATTTCAGATCCCTTGTGAAATAAGATTTACTTTCAACACGAATTTCCCCCTAAACTTTCCTTACAATAATATACTATAAATAATATTACAATGGAAAATCTTATATTTCAGGATAATACTATAGAGGTCATTATGATCTTTATCGGATGGTTATTTTGCATTTTGATGGGCTGCATCTCCGGCCAAAGGTTAATAGATGAGGTTGAAAGCTTGGATTTGTTTCGGGATTATATTTTTAAGATGTTTATATTTCAGAGTGAAACTATTCCCAGAATAATGTATAATGTCGATTGGTACGATTTTGACAAGGAACTAAAGAAAAATATAATAATATTTTTAATAAAAACCCAGCATCCAATGTTTATACAAGCCGGGCATGTTATAATGAATAACAAGCAAATTGTTGAGGTAACAAAAACATACTCGTTCTTCCCAAATTTGGAATATGAAAAAAAAAATAGAAAAACCAAAATCTCATTACGGCCCTGTCGTCTCGCCTTACAGAAACTGTTCAAAGTGGTGCTGCGTGCGCCTTAACCATGACTTCACTCATGCGTAGAATAAAGCAACTGTTAGAACTTGACACGACAGAGCCGTAGCTAAAACTTAACTAGATAACAAAGATTATACTTAAATAATAAGAATTCAATCAATGTAATTTTTATTTTTTCAGATCTTGAAGATGGCGTACTCCTGCTACACCCTATTTTTAGCAGCATTTAACAATATTTGACATTATTTTCAATACAATTCTACACAATACAATAGTAAGGAAGACTAAAAACCTTTAAGCAATAAATGAATACTGAATTAAATTAAAAAGTTATATTTTTTCTTACAGTAACTACTCTTTACATTAGCTTAGCTTATTTTTGAATAAATATTAAACAATATTATAAATAATAGTGAACTAAAATATAACTTTCAATAACCTTGTCCTCATTTGTGTACTTGGGGCGTCGCACACGCGTCTTGGTCAATACCTGGGTCCAACCCATCACTCCTGCTTGGATACAAAAGTTGTCATGTTAACCCTTTTACTTTTTTCCCTATTTTCCATACTTTTAAGATTGGAGGTCCTGCTATCTAGGAAGCTAGCAAATTCTTGAAATTATTTTTTTCACATCTTTATGGCTCTTCTGGCTCTAGCTGCTACGTGCCTTCCTTGTGAGTTTTCAAGTTTTGGAATCTTTCTTTGGCCGATTCCTCGCATGTTTCATTCCACCAATAAGACTTTTGGTAACTTTTTCTTCCCTATGATAATTTTTTTTACGGATACTTCTTTCCGCTGCAGTATTTATACTCCCTAGCAGATCTTATAATAAGTCTCCATATTCTGGACTAAATTGTTCCATGTAAATCTTCCAGTTGGCTTTCTTGATATTCTAATTAGGTCTGGGTTCTTGTACTGCCTGTTTGGTGATGCTTAATTGTGATTCAGTATGTTGGATGGTGGTCGCTGATTCCTATTTCATCTAGTACTTTCCACGTACATAGGGCACTGATGTCTGAGGCTGGAACACTGATTTTGCAGCAACTGGTTTAGGTTCTTGTAGTGGCTCCGTCGTTCAGTACTACAAGATTGTTGTTTTCAAAAATCTGACCTAGGTTTCTTTCTGTTGGGTTTGTTAGAACCCCATAGCTGCTTCTATCCGTTCCAGTCGCCCATAATTATAAATGGTCTCTTTTTTTGGTTTAAGAGATCCTGTATGTTCTGGATTATCATTCTGACATCTGGTGGTCAGTACACATTACCAACAGTCATGTTGTGTGTTTTGATGGTCATTGCTTGTACCCTACAATTTGCATTAGGGATAGCAACATTAACTAATTTGTATGGTGAACCAGTATGAATTAGGAATGCAATTCCTCCACTGACATTCTCTCTCTCTTGGCGAATTAGTGATGAGTAGTTTGGAAAGTTGAAAGTTTGGAAAGTCTTTTGTTGGGTTTAGCCAGGTATCATTTAAAATTAGAAGATTTTGCTGTGTGTAGCAAATAGACATCTTTCTGGGTACTTATTTTTAATGTTTTGGCAGAATTCATTGGATTGTCACTAGGTTCTTACTGGTGGGCATTTGTGTCTTTGGGGATCTGTATGTTGGAAGCTGTCTGATCCATCAGACAGCTCATGGTCTTCCTTCTTAAACCTTTGGTTGGGGTTGGGATATATTCAAGTTTTCGATGAGTTTCACAATAGTAGGTCTTCATGTTCTTGTTTGCTGTAGCCTAGGGTTGTGGACCTTCTTCTCTTTTTTGTGTTAGACATCATGTCAGAGTATAGTGGACTTTGGTTTTTCCTCTCGTGTAGATTCATGCTTCTTTGTTTTAGGGCTATGAAGTCGTTACGTGCTTTTTTTTGAAGGGTGGCTAAGAAATCTTTGTGATCATCGTAGAGTTGTGTGGCTTCAGTTAGATTGTGTTTTGTTTTGTAAGTTTTGGGACATCGGCCTTGAGCTTCATATTATGAGACATTTTCTATTGTCATTAATTTCTTTATTTGTTTTGAACAGAATATGCATCAAAACTGTAATACTTCAACTTTGCGAGAAGACGCCAGTGATCGAGCGTATCTAAGGCTTTGGAGAAGTCCAATAAAAAAATACATTACTAAACCATCGTCATAGGCTTTAATCACATCATCCAAAACTGCAGTTAGTGCTGATCGGTGCTGTAATCTTTACAAAATCCGCATTGAGAGTCATGCAATTTTTTTTTGAGTGAAGAATTTGAAGATTTCATCATAAAGTATCTTAATATTTTAGATATAGTGGGAACAATGCTAATTATGCGCAGGTCGGAGAAATTCTTTGGACTGGCTTTTTTAAAAAGAGGCAAGCCTATTACCATTGCCTATCTTCCATAAATGTAAAACGGTATTATGTTCAATGCAGTTATTTACCAAATGTAAAATTATATGTTCATTATATGGACTACATAGCTTGAGCATTTTGATATTAATGCCATCTGATCCTAACGCGTTTATTTTTATAGAGTTTAAATTGGTACGAATTTCTTCCACTGTACCTAGTTCAAACTTAAAGTGATTCTCATTGTTATAAAGGTTATTATTATAGAAATTAATTTAGTTAAGACCATGCGGAGAAATGTTTTGTAAAAAAGATGAAAAGTTATATTGCTATATAACTTCGCATATGCAACTTTCCATTTTATTGATAAGTGTTCTTTTTGTCAGGAAATTATTTATTATATTTATATTATTGTAATAATAATAATAATAATAATACGTTTATTATAAAATTGAAATACAAAATACTTATTCTACTTTACGTACAAGTACAAGGAAGAAATAAACGATTAGTACCGAAGCTGCTCTATTTAGAAGCTTGTTGGTACTTTTTCTATATACATATAGTCCAATTCAGGTTTAAAGGTCAATATCGGGTTTTTCTTGTCCGAGAAAATATTCCATCAATGGTATTTCAATACATCACTCATAATTTATTTGTATCTGTCCATATTCAATTATTCTTTTATCACATACAATAAGAAAAGACAACATTATTTAAATAAAAAAACTCACAGTAGCACATATGAATCAACAAAAGAACATGGGAATTATTAAACGTTATCGCTCTGTTATTACAAAAATAATAAGATTAAGCTACAAGTTATTCACCAAACGATGAAATATAGCCGCATGTGTCTGTTCAATCCATTGCCTTACATAAACTTTACATATACATAAATGTTGCTGTAGACATTTTTTCCTGCATGGGTCTTAGTACTCTTGGTATAATATTATAAATTTTCGGTGCTAAATATTTGAAATGACGCTGACCAATAGTTTTTTTGTTCCTACCAACACGCGTATTTTGATTAAGCCTATTTCTTGTGGGGTATGTGTGCGATAGTTTCAAGAATAATTTTTTCCCTATATATATTCATACTTAAATTGAAACAGTAAAGTTTCCTCATGTCCATTATTTTTGTTTCCTTATAAAGTAAATTGGTTGGAAATAGTCGATTTTTTCAAATATAATTTTTAGTACACATTTTTGAATGATAGTTAATTGCTGTAAGTGGCAATCCCGAACACCACCCCACCCGATCATTCCATATGTCAAATAAGATTGAACCAAAGAATAGTATATTATGGTAAGGTTCTTGATAAGTCCAGTTCAGAGATCTATTAGAATCTGTGTCGGAGATGCCGCACTAAATAGTCCATGCGTCTATGTTGTATTTATTGTCGCATGATATACATGTTTAAATGACAACATGTTATATAATTTATCTATGAAATCATTTTAAATATACGCAAAACCCTATGTTGTACACTATTTTTCTTTCGAAAATGTCCATTTTTAAAAAGAAAATAGTATCACAAGAAAATAATATCAAAAAATTGACCGCGGACTAAAATCCAAGCATTTTACAAATCATTTTAAACACTTGCAGCACTCCCAGACTGTCACCTCTTTTTAGCCAGTCTATTAAACAAAGATAAAACACCTGCGATCTGGCGATTCCTACTTTAAGTTGTGCAAGTGATTGTGTATCTCTCTCTATCCCACTCATTTTGAGGATTACGGGGCCGTATCCAGATAAATTTTTGGGCCGTTTTTGTATTATTTTCGTCGTGTTTTTAAAGAGATCTTTAAGGATGGGTCTATCGGCTTTAAAATAGTTGTTGGATGGGTCTATCACCTTTAATAGTTGAGAGGGGGGTCATGTGAGGTTATTGTTTGATGTGTTTTGTCGGTTTTGCTTTTTTACGCGTTTATTAAAGTGGAGAATTTAGAATTTGGCCTGTATTCGTTTAAATTTTTAGCAGTTTTTAATCTGAGGAAGTGTGTTTTTTATTTGTGTTTGTGAATTTGTTTTAATATTATACTTAAAGACCTTAAAATGTTTCGACCCTGGGAAAATAGGCAGAAAAATTTGGCAAATGAAGAGGACAGTGTTTGTGGCGGCTTATGGAGACCGTGGGTTCACAAAAAAGACAATAATATTTGTGGTGAAAACAATAAGAGTGATCTGGACAGTGATTTAGACTCATATAGTTCACTCATCTGATGGTTAATTTTCTAGTGTTGAGGAAGCAGAGGAAGAAGCCAGGGAAGTAAAAGCTACAGGGGAAAATCAAGGGGTTTTAAAACGTAAATGTTTAAGTACAGACGCCAAACAAATTTGTTTAAATGTCTATAACAATCTAAGGAATGATCCTCATATCACAAATGATTGTAGTGCTTTACAAAAAGCAGCGTTTTTAACAGGGGTTCCATATAGTACAATATGCTATTTTGTAAAAAAAGGGATTAAAGACAGAAAAAAAAGGAAAGATGCAGGACAATCAAAGGGACTTGACATGGATATTGCCAAATTGCTAAGGGAAGTTGTGTATTCTAAATACAAAAACAACGAGGTTCTAACTATAGAGATGGTTAAGGACACCTTATCGGAAAGGAACAAACATTTCGCAATCTCAACCTTGCGGAGATACCTAATAAAACTTGGATTTAAATTTAAGATGGTTAACAAAAGGGCTGCTGTAATGGAAAGTACTCGAATTGTCAGGTGGCGTATAGAATATTTGGAAAATATTAAAAAATTTCGGTAGGAAGAAAGATCCATATATTATTTAGATGAAACCTGGTATGATACACATGACATGGCAAAAAAGGGTTGGACTGACAGTTCTAACAAATGTGTCCTAAAAGATGTTCCACCAAACAGAGGATCTTGGATGATCATTATTCATAATGGTTCAAAAGAAGGTTGGGGAAAGATAGATTGAAATTGTGTATCAAAAAAATTGAAGAGTGCAATGTGGACTATCATAGAAACATGCATGCAGATATATTTGAAACCTGGTTTGAGAAAACATTAATTCTAAATTTAAAGGAAAACAGTCATTGTTATGGATAATGCATCATACCATTCAAGGCTTTCTGAAAAAATCCCAAACATATCTTCACATAAATTGGAAATTGAGACATTTTTATTAAAACATGATCTCTATTTTCATGACAATCTTATACAAAGAAATAATTATTGGAAGTTGTAAATACCAAATCATGGGAAAAGCAGTATGTAGTAGATAACATAGCTAAAAAGTATGGTCATACTGTCCTCAGACTTTCTCCATATTATTGTGTATTTAATCTTATCGAGTTGATTTGGGGACAACTAAAAAGGAGAATTCGTAGGAAAAATAAGTATCCAAAATTTGATAAAAAAGTTATAAATTTGATTAAGGAGAAAGTTATGAATTTAGGAGAGGAAGAGAGATGAAATTAGAAGAGGAGAAAGTCTGAGGAAAAAATTATAAGATATGAAGAGGAATATCGTAATTTGCATCAGATTATTTTGAGTGGAGGGGACCGTTTCATTATAAATTGGGATAATGATGAATCTGATGCAGAAATTGAAGATCTGTGGCTAAACTAGTTATTGTTGATCCTTGTAAATCCTTTTTTTATTAACTAAACAAGTTAAAATTTTTTTTTACAGTTTACTGCCTTTGTTTTTCCTTCAGCGATACAATAAAGACTGCTTCTTTCTGCATTCTCTGGGAAAAAGTCCCTTTTTTGCCAAAGTAAGAAAATCCTTTTTTTATTAATTAAACAAGTTTAATTTTTTTTTTACACTTTACTGCCTCTGTTTGTCCTTCAGCGATACAATAAAGACTGCTTCTTTCTGCATTCTCTGGGAAAAAGTCCCTTTTTTGTCATAGCAAGAAAACCCTTTTTTTTATTAATTAAACAAGTTAAATTTTTTTTACAGTTTTTTGTCCATGTTTTGTCTTTGAGACACTATAAAACCAGTTTAATTATTTTTTTTTACAGTTACTGCCACACTTGTTCTGTCCCAGAGAGGCAAGACTACTTCTTTCATAATTCACAGGAAGAAAAAAGGCTATTTTACATCTGAGTAGTAATTATTTTAAAAAAAAATTGTAAATTTATTATTAACTAAATTTAAAAATTATTTCTGCTACTCGTGTACACTTTTTAAATCTGTTTTAGTATCCAAATGCTTCAGTCTTCAAATTCTTCTTTCATAATTCACAGGAAGAAAAAAGGCTATTTTACATCTGAGTAGTAATTATTTAAAAAAAAAATTGTAAATTTATTATTAACTAAATTTAAAAATTATTTCTGCTACTCGTGTACACTTTTTAAATCTGTTTTAGTATCCAAATGCTTCAGTGCGACTGTGCGAGATGAAGTTGGAATCCATAGCGGCAACAAAGAAACTGGTTCCTTCCTTAATGCAAGAAACTGCTAAAGAAAAAAAAGGAAAAACAGAGTTTAAATAATTGTATTAACTCTTTGGGCCAGATTCAAATGAGTAATTTTAAGATTTTTAGTTTTTAGTATAAACATTTATTTTTGTTAATTTTCATCTAATCTCTCCTATAATGCACAATAACTAAATATGAGTCAAACAAATTAATAAATATTACATTCAGGATGCAAAGTGTGTTTTTTTATAAGTAAAACTTGTATCTTTTACACACATAAGATATAGACAGCTAGATGATTTTTAATGTAAAAGTTTATTTAAAAAATATACTTCCACTTTTCTCACTACAAAATTACTTTTCTCCAAAGATGTTGGTACTAAATATAGAGATGGTGGTTTTCATGAGTATATTATTTTATTAATATATCATAATATGTATTAATTAAAAAAAAAACAATAATAAAGGACATTGAATGTGGCCAAAATCCCCGTTAATAATAACCACCAAATAAAAATAAATCTCAATACCCAAAAAAAGGAAATTATAAAATTTGAACATAAGCCAAAACATTTTACCCTTTTGTGTCAAAAAATAAATCTTTAATGCCTTAATCCACAGAATAAATGGGTCTAAGTAATTCGTACTCACTTGTTATAAACATCCCACTTATTAAATTAAAATTTTTGGTTAAACTGATTTTATGTACTTAAATCTTATAATTGAATTAAATATAATCTTGCTATCAACTATCCTGAATTTCTAACTTAATAAAACTTACCCCAAAAATCCCGAATAATAAAATTTTAAATATAACTTTTCACGCCTGAGTGGCTGTGATTGAGGTCAGACGTCTAACAAAATAGTACGTGGGCGCATGTAGTCAAATTTTAGGAATCAAATGTATAAATTCTTTAAAACATGCTTAAAACATTTATTTATTTAATGGAATGAATAAATATCACGTAGAATATTACTTTATGACTCTTTCCACATAAAATTTTGCGATTTAAACATGCATGTCATGTGACAATACAAGCAACACCGGCACACGGACTATTCGCGGCACATCAAAGATTCTAATAGATCTCTGAACTGAACTATACTTAGGTATTGTTTTAAATATTTAAAAGTGGAAACTAAATCTCTAATTTTATTGGTCAACTCCTTTAATTGTAAATCCCATTTTAGATGCTCGTCGACAATAATACCCAAATATTTTATGGACGGTGATGCAGGAATTGACAACGATTGACTAATTTCTAAAGCACCTATTTGGGGAAGATTTCTGGTGTAAGAAGTAAAACTAATATATTTTGTTTTTTTTGCCCATTTAATGTTAGTTTGCTTTTCTTAAACCAATCTGCAATTAATTGAAAATCACTTTCGGCTGTTTGTTTTAGGGCTTGCTAGGTCTCTCCTGTGTAGACAACAACTGTCTCGTCGGCAAAACTTATAATTCTTTTCACAGTTTTTATAGAAAAAAGACTATTTATACATATAATAAATAAAAGTGGTCCCTTGTATCTAGGTTGTTGAAAAATTAATGCTTTTTGAATTGGAATTTAGTATAAATGCGAGTAATCTATAGTTATCACAGTTATTGGTGTCACCTCTTTTATGAAGTAAAACAATGACTGATTATGATTATTCAAGCTTTTCTGTCCCAGAGACCTTAGTGCCTTGGCTGTTACAGCACCAATTCGAGAGATGGATATTTTGCTCAGTTTATGCAGCAAAATATCCGGTACAAATTGTGTGATGTATGGAACAATAAAAAATTGTAAGCAAAAAAATTAGTACTAAATCAACTTAAAAACTTATTTTTTCTCCTCTGTGCCTACACTTTCCATTAGCCTAGTAGCAAAAATATTGTTGAATAAATATCGATAGTATAAGAGTGTTTAGTATGTAGGCTCGTGATAATGGGAAACATTCTAACCGTTTATTGAGATTTCAATTCTCAATCAACGTTCTAACTAAACATCTTTAAGTAAGTTCAATGATTAACCCACATTTCGTATAGATATATATAACCTACATACATCAATTTGTCTTCAGGCATAATAAAGCATCACTTATCATCTTGATCATTAGAAAGAGACGACAAAGAAAAAGGCGAATCAACCATGAATACCCACCTGCCTGCGCGAGCCTTGAAATCAACCAACACTTTCTGCTTACTTTTGGTTTATAGGTAATTACCATGGTTGCCGTAATTGTAAAATGAGAATGCAGAAACTCGTTACCATCGAGAAAATAAAAGCACCATATGACAACGTGGTATAATTTGATTTCGTCATTTCAAATAAATCAATAATTAACATTGACAAAAAACAACAAGATGATAGAGGCAAACAAGCCTTCTATTGCCAATAAAATTCTAGTTTTAAGAATTCGTTGAATATTCCTTCACCTTCGCTCAAATCAAGAAGGAATGGGCTTTAGGTGGTTTCTTGTGTCAACACCAATCTACCATACCAAGAAAAGATAAAGACAAGCAGGCGGCTTTAGACTTTAGTTTGGTCGGGTATAGCGAGTAGTGGCCGTGGCACGAAGAAGCTAATGTAGGTTAAAGCCGGACTGGTTGTGTTTGTTTGTTTAATGTGACTGTGTAAATGTCAAAACCGGAGAAATGCCGAGAAAGTTATTGAAATTTTTGATTCTGTTTGATAATACTTCGCTACTGTACTTCCCAGGACAATTCCTTTCTGGGAGGGTCCTGGTTGAACTTCAAGATGACACACCCGCGTTAGGTACGTGAACATTATGGTCATGTTTACGAGATTTTATCTATATAGAGAATGTAGCAGAACAGGGTTTTTGCAAAATAAATATTTATATAAAAAGTTTTCTCTTGCATTGAATTTCTTTCTGGTTATAATGCTAATCATTAGTCCTTGGGTTTGGTTGTGATGTAATGTACGTGCTTAATATAGAAAATAAGTTGCGTGCAACAATATAAGAATATTCGGAAATTATATGTTTAATATTTCAGCTGAAAAGTTCCAGGAACATTAATTTATTTTGGAAATAAATAAGGGAATAGGGTTCGAGATGATGACAGGTATACAGCAGAAAAAAATGTCAAGTTTTGATACTATTCGTATTATTTAAAAATAAATTTATCAAAATCATCTAAAATAATACTAAAATGGAGGATACACCGTAACAATTTAATCGGAAAATTTTGGGATTTTTGATCATTTCATTTTAAACAACTGAAAATGGGTTGACGTTCTGTGGAGTGACGAATGCACATTTTCACTATTTTCTGATGTCAAAAAATATGCGCCAAGTTTAAAGTACAGTGCCAAATTGCTGTGAAATATGAAAGAGGGCATATAATACCCAAATTAATTGATGAAGGAATCAAGTGACATACTCCCTGATAATTTAAAAGTCACTAAAGTTATTCCCATCCACAAAGGTAGTATTGCAATTCCTAATAACTACAGACCTATTTCTATCGTATCTAAAAATTATAGAAACTATTCTAAAAATACAAATACCACTTTGTGGTTAATAAATTATTCTGCAAACATCATAAGATCCTTCCACTAAACAAGCTATCATTAACTTACTAAATCATATTGTACGCTGACAGGAAAACAGTCATGTATACTAATATTATATTCTGTGATGTAACGAAGGTATTTGACTGTGTCTCACACACTACACTTCTACAAAAGCTTCATATTTTTGTTACAATGGTTCTAAATTATTTCCGACTAACAGAGTTCAATGATGGTCATTAAAGGTTCGGTACTGGGCCCAACATTGTTTTTTTTTATATCATCAATGACCTCATAAACTCAGTACCGAACGGTATAATAACGTTATTTGCAGACGATACTACTCTTTTGACTTTACACTCTGATCACAGCTTCCAAATATGTCTTAAATAAAATTAAACAGTGGCTTCAGCAAAATCATCTTGGTCTTAATCAATCAAAAACGATAGACCTTATCTTGCCTCAGAGGCCCATTAATATAGAAAATAGGGTGTCGACTAAGTAAGGAGGCATCCACTTTGATCCTAAACTGAACTCGTTGAAGCATGTTGATAATATTGTATAAAATTGTAAAAAAATATTTTTGTTCTCGGATATTTATGCAAGACGGATACCCGAGTTCCAGCTGCAGCACACCATGCCTTAATCTCATCTCATCTCACTTTGTGGTTGGGTTGGGCTATATAGGGATGATGTAAGGGGTTTAATATCCTAACATTGTCTTATTATTTTATTTACAAATGCTCACTTTATGCAATAAATCCGGTTTCACTCTACCTCAGCATCAGCATGCGACATCTCGGATTGATATCTACCATACAGTATGTTTGCAACATAGCAAACTAGGAATTAACGTTTTCTCCATAATATTCTTTAATAAGCTTTCTGGGTCTGTGAAGAATATGTCAATTATAAAATTAAAGCGTGCCTGCTGGAGAAATTATATTACTAAATACAGGAGTAGTGTGATTGTAAGAATTTCTATAGTAACGAATGTAAACACTATGTTTGTGCTTGAAAAAGAAATAAATGCAATATATCGGTCTAAGACAGAGATTATACTAGAAAATACGGCGCTACGCATTTGCAGAAGCCATTGAGATGGATATGTCAACAAGAATAGTGATCGGAAACGTGCGTCCAAAATAGTAAAAGATTGGTTTGCTCAGAAAAACATAACTGTACTCAAGTGGCCATTCCATTCTCTCATTATTGCCACACAGCAGCATGGTTTTATGCCTCAAAGTTCTTCAATGTCTAATCTGCTTCAACTGACCCAGTTCTTGAGTGATACGATTGATGATACCGGACAAATTGATGTGGTGTATACGGACTTCTCAAAGATCATTTCGTTGTGTTTCAAGAGTTATCCGCTTTTGGTTTTAGTAAATCTCTTATCCTATTTTTTAAATCGTATCTTTCATCACGCCAACAATTTGTGACATACAATGGTTTTAAATCCAACCTGTATGTGGCGTCGTCTGAAGTACCCCAAGGGTCAAACATAGGACCTTTGCTAGGTTTTGGCATGCAATAATTTGCTTTTTGCTGATGATCTAAAATTGTACAGAAGAATTGACAGTTTTGATGATAATATTTTTCTCCAAGAACAATTAAATATCCTGCATGAATGGTGTGTAACCAACAAACTGAAATGAAATATTTCTAAGAGTAAAGCGGTGACATCTACTCGAAAGAGTGAACCACTGTTTTAAAATTATAATATTGATCACGAAAATCTAGTGCATTGCAAAAGTATAGGGGACTTTATATCAAAACCCTTAAAATACTGTTTTGCTCATTGGCGCGGTCAAGGCTTGAGTATTGCTGCCTGGTATGGTATTCTATTTACCAGGTCCATATTGATGCCCTGGAGTGTGTCCAAAGAAATTTCCTCAAGTTTTTGCATTTTAGAGAGAGTGGTATTTATCCGCAAAGGGGAATTGATAATACTATTTTGCTACGACAGTTTAACATTGATTCACTAGACTTCAGAAGATTGCTTATATCTCTAAATTTTTTTTTACAAACTCCTTCATAACGAAGTTGATTCTTCGATAATAAATAATATCGATGTTAAGCTTTCGGATACCACACATAAATTCGCGACAACTTTCTATAATAGGGCTCCTAGAACCCATGTCGCTAGAAAATCGCCTGTTTTTATAATGACCAAAAAATTTAAATAATATTTCTCATTTGTGTGATGTGAACTTCTGTACTCTTAAGCGACTAGATATTACTATTAGGCAATATTTAGTTTAGGCATAATTTTGATTTTACATAATTTTTTTTTTCTTTCTTGTAATTGTAGTTTTTTTAAGTTTTACTGTTGAACAATAAACAATAAATTAAATTCAATTTCCTCATTTAACATATTTACTCGTATTTAAATGTATTCCGATATAAAAAATTAACAACTGTTTAATATCATTAAATCAGAGAGACCACAACTTTAATCTGAAACTCGAGGTTCTCGTTTAAGTGAGAATTAAAACACTAGATATACAAAAATACTCAACTGATTTATTACACAGTTATTTCGATTTAAGACTGCCAATATTCAGACTTGAGCTGGCCTCTAATACAGATTAAGTAGACCATTGTTCTAGAACATTCGCCAAGTTTCTACGTGTGTCCTGAGATGTGTCCGCCGCTCGCTCATTGACATAATTGCGTTTTAAAGAAAAAGTCGTATTCTCTTTTGTAGGATTTTTTTATTACTTAAACAAGCCATCATAAGCAATTGCTTTAAGAATTGCTAATGGTTGAACCTAATTTATCCAGATGCAAAATTACTATACTCTATTTCAGAAGTGTGTAGAGCAATAAAACCTCATTAGGTATGCAAAAGTGGTACCTGGTGACCCACCAATATTTTATGCCACTACCTTAGTTGGGTATTAGTTTCAATGTAAAATTCTTTCTTTTCGTTGATTGCAGGTAGTGCCACCCGGTTTTGGGTCAATTTATGAGTTTTGCCCATTGTTACCCACTGATAAACATTGAAAACGGTTCGCCAAAGGCGTGCAACTGGGACTTGTTTTTTACCTTATCATTAATGTACTTAAATGCTATTTTATTTTAGAAAGTTACTTTTGTTTAAATGGAATAATATATTTTTTTCACAAATTTATTGAACATAATATGTAGAGTAAAACAGTTGAAAATGTCACTTTTGGATCTGGCACTTTTTGAACAGTGTATAACAATTTTAAATTATAATAGATTGTAGTCTTCTTCGTCATCTGACGAACTGTCATCACCTCTTGACATTATAATTAAAGGATCGACTGTCTGATCGATGAGGTTGTCAAGATCCCACATTTTGTCCTCTTGCTTAATTACATGCTGGACTGCTTTTCGCCAATTCTCTGGTGTCGCTTCCGTAATGGCTTGATCAAACAGTAGCTTAACATCTTTCATTTTAAAAGTCGTGTTTTGTCTTGCTACAAATCCTTTTACCTGCGCCCATACAGTTCTATAGGATTTAGTTCGCAATGATATGGCGGTAAGCGCAGTACAGTTATATTATATTTTTCGGCTATATCTTCCACGGCGCATTTCATGAAACGAGTTTTGTGTAAGTTTGCTATTGCCAGCAGTTCTTTTTTTATCAAATTTGCTTCAAACGCAATACCTTTTGCAGTCAGCCAATCGATAATTTCTTGCTTTCTCCAACTTGAAGTTGGCGTCTTCTCTATTTGCCGTGAATGATAGCTTGCGTTATCCATAACCACCACCGAATTAGCCGGAAGAAATTTTATCATTTCACCAAAATAGTCCTCGAAAACGTCTGAGTTCATGTCTTCATCGTAATCTCCTGTGCGAGTCGACTCAAAGGTTAGCAGACCTTCTTTTAAAAATCCCTCTTCGCTTCCAATATGTGTGATTATAAGTCTTTTTCCTTTTCCCGAAGGTACTTTAATACCCGTAGACAGGCCTTCTATGAAAGCTTGGCGACCACTGGTTATATTTTTGTCTTGCCACATTTTTTGGACTATATAACCTTCGTTAATCCACGTCTCATCAAGATAAAAAACTTTCTTTTGCTCCCTGCGGTACTGCTTGATACTTCTCAAGTATTGTCGTCTCCAACAAACAATTTCGTCGCTCTCCAGTAAAAGTGCTTTGCGGTTATGCTTTTCCCAGGCAAAATCCATATTTTTTAAAGTTTTCCATAAAAGTTTTCTACTTATCAACGGAATACTGTCATCTCGGCCAAGCTCCATTAAAATTTTGTCTAAGGTGGGTATTTCCTTTTTAAAATAAAAAGAGTGAACTTTTCTTCGAATTATACATTTAGCATTTTCATCATGGACTTTTGTAGGTCGTCCTGGCTTTTGCTTGGGAGATTCCACTTGACCTGCTACTTTTCTTTCCCGCAACAATTTGGTGGACTTTTCAATTCCACTCATTCGAGAACATTTTTCAACAATTTCTTGCACAGTAAAACTAGGGTAATCGTGTTTTATGCAATCATGTACATTTAAAATAATAACTTTTTCACTCAGCGATAGTGGAGAATTTTTAGTACATCTTTTCGTTGGACTGAATACCTCCATTTTTTAAATATTGGGATAATAATATTGTGATTACACTACAGCGTAGCAGTGACTACTAACGTTTAAAATATGATTTAAAAGTATTTAATCTCTTTCAAAATAAAGGCATTTAATCCGTGAAAATTAAATTCATAAATATTATAAGTACCTGCGCCTATGAACTACCACGAAATGTAGCCAAACAGAACGGAATTCCCCAGTTTATTGCTCTATACACTTCTGAAATAGAGTATAGAGATGTTCTTATTTACTTTCTGAAAATTTGATTTTCTGTAAAATAATTTTAGTGTCATATTGTTTAAATTTCTACAGTAATTGTAAAATTACATTATAATGGGCCAATTTGTTGGATTTTATGTAGTATCTCGTAAAGTAAAGCTGATTTTAAAAAAATTACATGACATAAATATGAGCTCAGTTTTGGGGACACTAACAATTATGGTATGAGGAAACTTCTTTTAACTTTGTTTGCTTAAAAAATTTAGGGAAAAAACGAAAAATGACCAATTTCGTTTTTTTTAATTTCAAGCACACGTTGTCTTTTAAATAACAACTTAATAACAACTGTCTTTTAAATAACACTCTATTTTTTATTTTTGAATAGTTTTAATTTTGATCGTCACTGTTGCCCTATATATATAATAAATTTACCATAATTTTGATCATGCATATTTTACGTCGCCAAAATCAACCTCTTTTTAATATCTCCTTTACTTTTAGAGATACTCCACAATAGCAAAGAAATTTTCTGTACATTATTTAATTTTTTTTTAATAATATTGGGGGCATTATAGAAATATTCTGATATTTCAGGATAAATGTCTACTTTGATGACCTTTGAAGTATTTCTTGAGTTCATATTCCTAGTATAGTTTTGCATTATTAGAGTTAATGATATAAGGGGAAAAAATAAGTAGTACAAAATTAGTGGACGTGATAAGAATCAAATGTCAATATTTTATTATAAAAAAAATGCGTAACAGACGCGACCCACCCTTGGAGAAACACATCTGAGGTAGACATGTAATTTTTTATTGTCTTTTGATCACTGCCTTTAATTAAATGTTACTTCATCATGTCCTATGTGAAGAAAGTGGTTCTAATATCGTAATTTTGGGATATGTTCATGGGAAAAAACATACGCGTTATTTTTTAAATTCCTTGTCATATAATTACTAGATACTAAAGTATTTCTATAAATATATACATATTTAATTAGATACTGAACAAAAATGGTATATATGTGTAGGATTTTTATGTAATGACTGATATGTTATACCACAACATCTACCCACATAAAAAATAACCATACCACTGTATCAGGAAATAAATACTATTTTGTTCACAAATGAACGATCTTATTGTGTAAGCAATTTAAAAAAAAATCTTTGAATGCAGTGACTTCAAAGGTATAATAAAAATGTTTTATTAAATTAAAAAATTTATCTCAGCAGAGATTTAATAAGTTCAATGATCGGCTGCTATATTAAAAATAAATATTTCGTTTAAAATTATTCTCTTTGAATATTAATTTAAATGACACAAAACTGGTCCAATTGTCTTCCTTTTCAGGCTTAAAACTAATGATTTATTATATTACTGGTACCATTCCGAACCAGTTAACAAATGTTTTTATTCTCAGCAGGGATTTGGTAAAAATCTGTTGATCTTGACAGTTTTAATTTATATAAGTGTATTACACAATATGCCATTAATTAAACCCACAATAACCAACTAAGCGGAGGTCGCACTTAATAGTTTCAGTGTTCTGTTTCTAATATATCAACCAATAACTCTTCTTCCGATACTCAGGAAACAATAATCTTCCTATTGTAATTTCATTTCTTGGTCTGTTAATAAATATAAAATCCATCTCAAGTTTCACACCACCTTCAGTCGGTCAACATACAAATTGCTGCTATATGTTCTTTTAATAAATTCTTGAGAGGAAAAACGCGTTGTCTTGAAAAGATTTGGGCCAGAGGCAGGTGACAATGAAAACCCACCTCCAAGCCGTAAAACTCGATTCATTTCAACGAAAGTCTGATCGGTTCCTTTTTTTTTTTTCAATATTTTGCTGCCTGGTTCAACAGCATGATTTTGTGGCAAAAGGTGCATAAATATACTTGTTCAATTAGTATTTTTTTTTAGGACTACATTTCCATGTAGTTGGAGAGGGTGTCGTCAGGGTCCGAACTCCCCGACAAGAAAGGGTTTACGACAAAGAAAACTACATCGATTTCCGGATGAGGCTACTTGGTGAACCCGGTAGGTATAGAAATTTTAATTTGCAATCTCTGATGCTTAAAACTGATTATTTTGTCCTCAGGTCAGGGTCCTTCAGTACTGTCTCCAGGAATACATAGTTTTCCATTTAAATTAGGTCTACCCTTAGGATTACCTTCGACGTTCTTAGGAAAGCACGGTTGGGTTCAGTACTATTGCAAAACAGCCCTTAGGGAGTCAAGCGGACTTACACATAAAAATCAGCAAGTTTTTATAGTCATGAGTCCAATTGATTTGAATTTAGAACCAGCTGTATTAGGGGTAAGAAATCCAATTCTAGATAAGCTCTGACGTGTATCTTAAGCAATTAAAAAAGGTTTTCAAGATATTTAGAGAAAATTACTAGTGTTTTAAATTAGTTAAGGTACGATTCAGAGGCTTAAACAATCTCGATACGTATTCACTTATATATTGGACATACATCCGATATCAACTTATGGCAACAACGTATTTCACGCCAATACTATCGATTGTAAGGGCTAAGAATCGCATAGACTCGCCGTTGATCGTGCTAGCGTTGTTGTCATACGTTACGAGAAGTAGTGCCGATTGATACTGTTAAATCATACGTTTTTTAAGAAATTTGTTAAATTAGATTATTAGCATGTTCAAAATCTTTATGGTTGTGGTGGGCTATGTTTATGAGTTTTGTATTGGGAATTATATGGTTAATTAAATAAAAATTATAACTTACAGTTACAATTTGTAAAATCCTATATACATATTTGCAAAAATGGTAGAAAAATCCATCATTAGGAGGCACTTCTCTACTACTTGGGATTCCCTATCTCATGAAAAAAGTTTATTGAATCCCTTCCCTTTATACAGAGTTTAATATAAAATATAATTATATTAATCTATTAATAAATATAGTACTATTATAAAATATATTTACATTAATAATAATTCTTATATACTTATTGGAATCATAAAAATTTAATAGATGAAAAAATAATACAGTAGTTTCCAATAAAATACTCAAAAACTTAAATGTTGCATGGTTTTAGCTTTAAGTTGTTCATTTTTGAAATTGTGTATTTTATATCAAGCACCTAATTTCAATAGGATACGGATCACATCACATCTTGAATTTTATTCCAAGCATCGATACTTATACCACTCCGAATGTTGTGCTTTTTTGAAAAATGCACAAATCTAACTGTAAAAAAAATTAATTTCAATATAGGTGTCAAAAGTGGAACGTGGATCACCACGAATTACAAAACATCAATTTCTATCAAAATAAGTCCTGGATACTGGAGGTGCTATTTGAAATAAACTTATTATAACCAGAAGTGACAAAAAACTATTCTTATAATATTGTCATGAAATAATATGAATATTCTTAACAGGGTTTCAATCAAAGAAAGAGAATTTCTTCTTCAATAGTTTCATATAAGAACGTTGTCTGTACCTCAAATAGTTTCTGCATTAGAGATAATTTTCTACATTGCTATTACTTACCAAAAAATATTTTTTTACACGGTTTTTTATTTATGTATTGTGTTCTTAAGAATTTTTACTTTTTTCCATAAAAAGCATGACTCAGCACTCTATACTATGTAGGAATTATACTAGATATAGCTAGACTTAGATAGAATCTATGTGTTATCTGGATGTCTATGTTTCTTTGGCTGGGAATGTACTCTTGTAGATAACTCTGCATCACTGTTGCTTTATATTTTTTCACAGGTGGTGTTTGCATGTTAATTAATAGTTTACATTCCCAAATCTAATTTAGACCATTTCGGGACAGGAAACTTTCCGGTGTGAAGTAGAACATAAATTTGGAGTTAGCTGCGTTGGGTCTGGAGCTGTAGTTTGCAAAGTTACCTTGGACAGAGGGGGATATGTGCCAGGAGAAAGTATAGGTACGTTTTTAAGATTCTTACACTAACACATTTTTTACTTTTGGTTTTCTAGGTGTCTCAGCGAGTGTATCAAATAGAAGTAGGTTAACTATTAAAAGTACCAAAGCAGCGTTAACAGAGACAATCACTTACATGGCCAGAGGGAAAGTAGTTCAAACAGAAAAAAGAGAACTGGCGGTACTTACTAGGGGGAAAATTAGACCGGGAGAGACGGACAGATGGGACAATGAACAACTCTATATTGTTCCTTTGCCTCCTACGAATTTAAGAGGGTGCCATTTAATTAAAATTAATTATGACGTATTTGTAAGTTCATTTTTACGATTACGTATATTAGCTGCAGTTACACAAAACAATTTTATCGAGTTTAATTTTAAAAACTGTAAACGAACTCTCACTTTCGTGACTTGCCAAAAGTTTCGCACTGATATTCTCTGAGTAGACCATAAATGTTTCAGTTTTGTGAATCCCTTCTCGTTATTATAAATAAATAGTTGGTCTACGATTAAAAATTTCTTAAATGTTCACGGTTATATCAAAACATTTATAGAATGTTTGTTACGTTGTACGTGTATACTTGGTGAATGTGAAACATTTCCAAAATACACTTACTAATAGTGATCATATGTTAATTCTCATTTATAGTTCATAGTAGAGCCAAGCGGACTGCAAAAAGATGTAAAACTACAACTTCCAATAGTGATGGCTACTTATCCACTAAGGTCGTCTGACGATGAAAATGGAAACAAATCCGGCACGCATTATCCTTCGACCCTTCCAATATTCAGACCATGGTTGGAGGATAAGTCCCAAGATTGATCATGCAATTAAGGAAACTAACCACTATTAATGATCTAAGTGTATAATTTTCTAATCCATGCCATAAACTCTAATCATAATATAGTTAAACCCCAGATAATTATGGCTGTCGTCGCGGATGAATGCTGAACTACGGAATGGAATGAGGAACTTTACAGGAATGCTGATGACATTTATATAAGACTATATAATATACATGGAAATATAAAAGTAATATTAACTATTCAGTTGTTATTATTTGTTATCAATATATGTAGTATCTGGTATTAATTAATAATGAGGGGAAAATATACATCATACAGCGGGTTACATAACTCATAATATGTCCTGGATTCATGTCGATTATATTTAAATACAATTGGAAGCCTTTTACGAAGCTAGTGGACGAGCTCTAAGCTGGCCTGGAGTTTCTTCCTATCAATAGTTCGAGCAACGAGAAATCTCAATAAGTTTGGAATTGATTACAGGCAATTGAGCATCTCGATGCCTGGGGTGAAGTAACTTCCAGCCTCCTTACGTACCTTTTGTATAAGTCTCCCACCTCAATATTTACTTTGTTTAAGTCTTTGAGATTTCTTGTCTCATTTAAACAAATTATACTTGGTAATTCCTCATTTGAGTCTATCGCGAAAATCAGAGAGCTAAACTAATAAGATTTTTTTTACGGAATATATTAGCACAAAAGAGCAAACTTTATGGAACATGAGCAGCGCCAGTGCTACGAAGGTGTCTGTAGATAATTTTGTTAGTTCTGCAAATTGTAATGTTCGGGAAAGACGTGCTTTGGGAGTTGATGAAGTCTCGATATAGCGACTTCGTATATGCAGAAGCACTGATGTGTGTGGATGCAAAGCTTCATATGCTTAGAACATTGAAAGGCCTTTCAATGCAGGCTTTTTATTTTAAAGAGAGCCTTAAGTTTTTGAGAAGCTGCTTTAGCTATTCCCATTACATTATCATGCCAAGACATATTGCCTATAACCTCCACATAATAAGCCTTGGGGCAGCAGAGGCAGTCTTTGTAAATCAGCAACCTGAGTCTGAGCTGCGTTAAAATCTCTCTCTAAAGATGGATTGCACTCACTCCACTCCAAAATAATGTTAAAGTCGCTATTAATAGTTATTACCTGGCGACGCCTATAGCACTAGAGGTCGGCTGACGTCATCTGGTTGGACAACTGGAAGGAAGACACCAATGTACTGTAAAATGGATTAGAAGTCTTTTCGAGAAAGTGATATAAACAGGAAGAAAGTATGGGGCAAAATGCAGGCCTGAGAGATACCATCGTTAATTTAAAACGTCTGCAAGGAATGTCCATCAATACCTGAATGGATTAGTTCTGGACGAAGCTTCCAAGGCAAGCAACGAGTTGGTGGCAAACGATAAGAACACAGTTAGCTGAAGGGGTTTTCATGCCAGACCCTATCGAATGCCTTTGAAATACCCAGAGCTATTGCGCGGGAGTCACCATGCGTGACATCGTTGTTTTCGATAACCATACTGACGGTCGCTAATGTTGGTCGACACCAGGTATTTCAAAATCTGCTTGTTGACAAGTACCACAAGCGAAAAGCCCTCTTTAGTATGAAAGAGAAAACAGTTTGCACAATAGAGGTGTCACCACGACTGCACATTTTTTAATATCATCGGCGGTATTCCATCAGGGGTGATGGTTAGTGTTCAAGCCTTTGAGAAGTTTTTCAAGATCTCTGTCACGGAAGACTATATCTGGCATCGAAGAACTCTTTCATGGCAAAGTCGGTGGTATTTTGCCCTGTGGGTTCACGGTATAGTTTCATGCGAACATCTGAGCCAGCAACTGCTTTTTCCTTCCGTTGTGGTCATTTCAATGGAACCATCATCCCTAGTCAATTGTGGAATTGTTGACTTCGAATTATTGAACCATGGATTGAAGAGCTTTTCAAGGTATTCGGAATATAAGCCTCCATACCTCCCAAAACCGCATCTGGAATCTCGCTTATACATGCTGAAGATTATTCCAAGGAAACGAAGAGAGGAACTGTTTTAAATGTCTCCAGTTGGATGATCTATAATGCAAACTCTTCGCTAGTTCACATGTTGCGGTATTAATTTGTGATCTGATGTTCCTAGTGGTGCATGTACAGTAGTGTTTTACGAGCCATGATTTATCGCGAGATCCCCTGTCTATCAAGGATTCTGGTTGGCTCTTCTGATGAAGACGGTAAGTACGAAGTTGTGTATAACTCTGGTGTAGAGGTCTAATAGTTTCCAGCCGTTCTTGTATAAAATGTAATGTGTTTAAAATGTTATTTTAGATTGAGGATAATTTTGAAGAGATTTCCCAGGTAGATAATATTGGTCAAAAGCGATTCTGGGGACGAAATAAATGAAATAAAAAATGAGCCAAATGATCCATTTGCAGGGAATCATTCTGACACAGATCCAGAATACGAGCCAAGCCGGTCTCCAGCTCTTTCAAGGTCTATTGCCAATTCAGATGATTCAATTATTGACAACGTAAACCGCCCCGAAAACGAGGCTGGAGAAGATTTGCAGAAGGCAAATACGCAGATGGATAATGGCAATTTTCCTTTTGCTTTTGGAGTTTCAATTGGAGACAGCAAATCAATGTCAGTTTTGAAACCTGCAAGATAAGTTCAGGACACAAATAGATATGCCCCACAAAAACTTAAAGCAGAAGGCGTCAAAATTAAGTCTCGTTTGAAAGGTTGGTCAAATACCAATTCTGAAGAAATGTAAAAATTTGCTGGCCCTATTATTTGCATGGGGCTTGTAAGGATTCCGTCAACTGTTCTTTATTGACCTAAAAACGATTTATATCGCAATAAGTACATTTGCTCAAAAATGACTAGAGATAATATTCTTATTATTACTTCAGCATATTCATTTTCATAATAATAAATATCTAAATGCATCGGACGATCATTTGTTTCGCATAAGGCTCATTTTGGATGATCTTAATTGATAAAAGTTCAATCAATTTTAACTCCTGGCAAAGATTTAGTTATTGACGAGAGAATAATTCCATGGAGAGGACGATTGGGCATGCGACAATATATTATAAATAAGCGCCATATATCTGGTGTTAAAATGTATGAACTTTGTACATTAGAAGGTTATACTATAAACATCCGAATTTATTATGAAAAGGAAACGACACAAAATGATAATACGAATGATTCTCATGGGGTAAAGGTAATTATGATGGAAAAGTATCTAGATACTTGTCGCGAATTCTATGCAGATAATTCTTATTCTAGTAGTCCGCTTATTAAAAAGTTACAGTATAGAAAAACCTTTTATTGCGGAACATTAAGTTCAAACTAGGCAATTAGTAGCTCAAAAAATGTTAGCTAAGCTAAAAAAAAACAGGTTATAGGAGTTCATAATCGAAGTGGAATTAAAATTATTAAGTGTCAAGATAAACGTCCAGTTCTTATGATTTCAAATAGACGAGACCATGATGCATATACCTATGCATGACACAGGAAAGAAAAACAGAAACAGTCAGTCTTAAAGTCAAAGTACATTATTGACTATAATCACGCAATCAATAAAAAAAGTGTTAATTTAAGTCGCCAAATGTTATCATATTATACCGTTCTACAAAAAGGTAACCGCAAAGTGGTACCAAAAAACTGAATTTGAACTATTATTTGGTGCAGTAATTGTAAACTCGCGTATCCTTTTTAACGAAGTAAATACATTAAAAGGCAACCTTACCATGCGCCAATTCAGGAAGTTAGCATTTGCGCTTACCAAAGATAATGAAATAATAAGTCAAAATATTACGACTAATACCCCCAAAAGAGTTTATACCTTTGAAGCAGAGCAGGAGGAAAACGTCGAAGAAACTGCGTAAAATGTTACCAAGACTTTTAGAACTACTATGACAGGGAGGCGTTCAAGAAAGTTACCAGTGTCCACATTTTATGCAGATTGTGAAGAAAAGCCTGCTGTGCCTATCTTGCTTTAATGAAAAACATTCGAACGTATCTAGAATAAATTAGATTTGTTATAAATAGTAACTACCGAGTTAAAACTCAGTTGTGGCTAAATAAAGCATTGTTTTACCAATCAGTTTTTTCGTTTACTATCCTCTTAATTTATTGGCGATAAAAATATGTATATATTGGCGGTTTACTTAACAATTTTTTTGATACATGTATCCAAGTAAAAAGAAAGTAAGTGAGATCTTTTAACCAGTTTTCAGACCACTTAATAGTATTTCCATAACTCTGTTATTCCATAACTTCTGTTATTTTTTAATAGGCATTTTTAAAACAAAACAAACAAACTAGGTTAAAACTTTTTTATTTTCATGGTAACAAATGTTATAAATCGTTATCAAATAACTTTTCTATGCTAAAAAAATAAAATTATAATTAAAAACGGTACAAAAAATGGAACTCTAAAACAGTCAGGTCTTTAAAAAAATAATAAAATAACATGAATTCAAGACTTTAACAACTTTTTTAGTTTCTAGTAAAAAACTCCTAAAAAAGATGCACATCACAAAAAAAAACAAACAAATAAATTATATACAGTGTAGCTCGAATTGCGTATACACTTATTGGTATTTTGGAAACTATAAGAGATAGAAAATTGGTTAAATGGGAAAAGTTATACGGTATTCAATTGCCAATCCAATGCCGCTTTGGAAACGATTTTATCTTCTTGTGTTTGAAATGTTTTAAAAAAATCTAAAAGTTGCGTTTTAGAATTGTAAACACATTATTAGGACAACTTTTTAAGCGCAATGCATGCATTATCAAGTTATTTTTTTCTTATGACACTTTATAAAAATATTTTTTTATGTCAAAAAATGACAAAATTTATTTTTCGCTTGGTTGGCCATGACTACAGAGACATTTTGTCGTACAGTCAATTACTATTAACTTCCTAGTTATTGTTCTATCGATGATTACATAATTACTAACTTTTCTTTACTATTACTATAATATTAAGTAATTGCTAAGTATATTTAACAGACATAATCGTCATTTTTGGGCGATTGAGAATCATCATGGGGTGGCTGAACGTAGGCTACAACTAAGATTTGGATTTAATAAGTGGTGTGGTATGTATAAGTTAATCACTCAGTTCAAAGAATTATTTTTAATTGTTATAATTTGCTTTTAGATAATCACCTTACAGAGCCAGTTATTTATAACCATACACTAACGGATCAAAAGTATTTTAATCTTTTGGAAGAGATATTTCGGCTGTGAGAGCTATAGTACCTAAAGAACAAGTACGAAATGATGTGTGATTTTAACAGAACAACTTGTTTCTACGGTATGCCCCGGTTAGTTCATACTGTCTATTGATGAGTCAATGATCCTATATTTTGGTAGAAATGATTGTAAACAGTTTATACGGGGAAAACCTATTCGTTTCGGTTACAAGGCATGGGTCATTGCTTTGAGCTCTATTGTGTGAACTTTGATGATCAAAATAGGGCGCACCTTGGGCTGGGTGAATCGGTTGTTACCAATTTTGCAAACATATTAAAAAATACATTTGATGGTATCAAGTTTATGGGATTTGGTGCTACCGGCACGGTAAGAGAAAACCGAACTGATAAGTGTCCACTAAAATACTCTTTTCAATGAAAAAGGAAGATAGAAGGCTGTATGAAAGTTGTGTTGATCAGGAAGAGTAACAATCGTAATCGTAACAATGTTGTCCAATGAATATGGGGTCGATCCCAAACGAAAAGCTAAACGATATTCGTCAAAAGAAAAAAAAAAGATTGAAATCAATCAAGCACTACGTTTTTACAACAAATTCATGGGTGGTGTAGACCAGGTGGATAGCAATATTGCGAATTATCGGATGGGTGGTATATTCCTATTTTATTTTGGTTAGTTGATGTGTCTATGAGCAACTTTTGGATTTTGTCAAAAAAAAAAAATGGTGAAAAACTTGTTGGTTAGAACTTCAAAGAACAGCGCTCGTAGCGATTTTGCAAAAATATGGTAAGCAACCCCCATCCACAAGTCCAACACATTATTTCGTAAGTCCTGAAACACGCAGGCAAGAACAACATTTGATATTGACAAACCAGACAAGACGCAGATGTAAGTTGAGTAAAAATAAAACAGTAACGGCCTGTCAGCACTGTATGGTAGCTCTACATGACAAATGATTTATATTATATCACTAACAATAATTTTTTTGCAATTGTTGATTTTTTATACAGAACAAATATATTGGTTTTGAAACATGTCTTATTACTTTGCTTATAAGGTAAAATTGCATACTTATCTGCCCAACTGGGTCCAACACGACCCATACTCTCTAATGAGTTTTACCAACTTATATGAAAAATAAAAATTAATACTTCTAGGTTAATAATATAATTACAAGTAGTATGTTGTGTTATTTAGAGATTACCTAAAATAATGTAATAGTAAAGAAAAGTTAGTAATTACGTCAACATCGATAGAACAATAGTTATGTAGGCAAAAGGCCTTCATGTACTCGTAACTCGTAAAAAATGAATTTTGTAATTTTTTGACATAAAAATAAAGAATTTTTTGAAGCGTCAAAAATAAAAACTGAATGCAGAGATGCATTGCTCTTAAAAAGTTGTCCCAGTAAAAAAACAGCATTTTTTGAAAATATAACTTTTTGATTTTTTCAAAATATTTCAAAAACGAAAAAAGATAAAAAAATTATTCTCAAAGCGGCATTGGATTGGCAATTGAATACCCTACAACTTTCCCCAGTTAACTAATTTTTTATCTCTAAGAGTTTTTAAGATACTCATACATGTATAACCAATTCAGGCCACACTGTATATATGATATCTCTTAAAAATACTTAATACTAAAATGACTTAGGAAAAATCTCACTACTGTTTTTTTATAGTATGAAAAAAAGAGTGTAAAGATGTTTGTTTACTCTTTCGATTGTTCAGTTTACGCTTTTTGGTCGGTTGCTCTGGGGAAAGTGGTATCTAAAAAAATATCAATGAAGTGAAAAAAAAAAACAGTATTTTTTTAGGTTAAATCATAATGTGGTAAAAAGAATGAATGAAGAGGTTAAAGAAAGTCAATTTAAACTACCAACATACTTATTTTGTTTTCGTATAGGCTGCTTATTTAATTACTTGACAAAGTAGTTTTTACTTTCTTTTAAATACATAATTGCATTTCAAATAAACAGTTTAAACTTTCTAAGAGCAATGACGTATCTATCTCCTGTACCTGAAATCCTTAATTAAAATGAAGGTGATCAAAAGACATATCAATGAAATTATAATAAAAAGTACTACCACATTTGTAGTAATTTGCCATGCATATAAAAAAAAATAAACATAATGAATAATATAATAATGTAACTTCAACAGATAGAAATGAAATACAAAAGTTTCATTCAACACATTTAAAGCATTTACCTGAAAAAAAAAGGAAAATAAAATTATTACCTGCGAATGCTGTTGTTGAATGCTGTCATCATCGCTGTCAATCATAATAATACCATCATGTATCTCGCCAAGCAAATCAATCCCTGATTTGGAAAAATTTTCACCCAATTTATTTGATAGTGCCGAATTGTTTGCAACAGTTTCTACATCAGGTTCCACTAGTATCTCCTCTTCCTCTGTACCCTCGAAAATTGTTTCAGGTTCCTTATTAACTTTGATACTGGAGTACGTCCCAAAGGACAAATCTTTGTCCTCATCTGCAGGTTCTATTTTCAATGAATTCCGTATTTTAAATATCTCGATACTGTCCTCATTACCAGAGGAATTTTTCTGATTTTCTTTAACCTTAAGTTCTGAGGTCGGTGTAGGAGGACCACATCTTTCAATAGTCATTGCCTTATCTGTACACTCTATTTTAAACGCAAAATTGGAGATGCTAGTAACAGCAGCACTTTTTTCCTGAATAATCTCCTCATCATTTGCAATAGGTGCAACCCGCAGATGATAAAAATTCTTAGTGATATTTTCCGAGTTTTCGTTGTCAGGCGAAATTGTTTCATTGTTTGAGGGTTCGAGAATGGTAAAGACGCTATCCTCAAAAAACCTACTTTTTACTATTAAAGTATCGCATGACTTTGATTTGGGAAATTTACTAAGCTTGTTTTTAAAAAACGGATTTTTTAATGATAATGGTGATCGTGATTTTATTTCAACGTTGTCTTCCTTGGCGGTTGTTTTTGTATCCATATTCTCTTTAGTTGCAGGTTTCTTCAAGTACATAGACAGGTCCTGTTCCACCTCAACTTCTTCTTCTTCAGCTTCTTCGCTGGATTTAGATTTGACATTCTTTCCCTTGACGAAATTTTCGAGAACATCCTTCTGTAATTGTTTCTGTTTTGTTGCAGATATTCGTTTTTGGTATACCTTGGACCAAATGCTATGGTTAGGTACCTAAAGTAGAAATGTTTGTTACTTAGTTTTGGCTTTTTCAAGTATTTCAAAACACAAAACTCAGCCCATCTAACTATTGCAATACTGGTTGATTATCAAATATATTTCAAAAATAATATTCTATTATAGTCTAATAAATATTGATAAGTTAAATTTCCAATAGTATAACAGAAGGAAAAAAATTGTGCAATAGAAATGTGTCCTACTGTACTCTAAAGTTAAGATACTAAAATTTGAAACCAATTTTTGCAATCCATTCCTATCCAGGAGTAAAGTTGTGCCTCTTCCTTATATAAATTCAATGAGTTTATCTTTTAGATCAAATTTTGCCCCTTAAAAAATATAAAGATGTGGACTTACCTTGGAAGGATGCCAATCATCATACTGCTCAAAATTATATGGATTTAGATTTCCTAAAGCAACTTGAGTTGCCCTAATGTTGTTCTCTAAAACGCCCGCGTTAACTAAGTACGCCGGCTTAGTTCCACGAATATCTGGATCAGTTAAATGTACAAGTTTTCTTTCAAATGGGTTGTACACCACTTGATGAAGAAATGTGGCGTTTGCTATAAGGAATTCTTCTTTATACTCCCTTGTTACTTCCAAGTGTTTCATGTTCAAGTATCTTGGTATTTTATCAAGAAACTACAAAATAAATTAATATTTAAAAAAATATTAATCTTATCACAACTAAAAGAAATGACTTACTATTTCTGGGTTTGTTTCAACGGTTAGTTTTATAAACTTTTCTGCTTTCTTAAGTCCTATGCCACTTAGGCTACTAATATAATCACAGCCAGATAGTATGCACATATATCTAAATTTTTCAAATGTATACTGATCAGGTCTCATTTTCATTGCGAGATTTATTTTTTCCGCCTCCACTAAACGTCCTTGGCCACTTAAGTCTAATTTATACAATGCCTTGGAACAGCCAAATAAAACCAAGTCAGAATCTTCAGTGATAACGCAGTCAGCGATACCTTTGATGTTCAAAAATGCCATTTGAGCATCAGATTCATATGGCGCAACTATACAATCTACATTCATTGTATGACATTCTTTAATAAGATTATGCGCCATTTTAGGAGTAATATCTATGCATTGTTTTAAATATGTGCGAGCTTCTTCACTCTTTCCCAGTTTCAATAATTCAGCTGCTCTTTGTTTAGCTTTTTTGCGAGATTCACGTCTTTTGGCATCAGTTTGGGCTTTAGCTGGCAAGTTTTGTCCATCAAACACCAATATAGGATGGATGTTGTATTTTAGAAGCATATTAATGAATTTTACGCAATAATCAACATATCTGAAACCAGAAGAATATTGTAAGAAAAGCGAAAATTTACTTTTCCTCTTAAAATATTAATGGATTCTTCTATAAGCAAATAGGATACTAGATTAAAATAAAAAAAACTTACAGTCTGCTATCTTCGCCCCTTGCCAGCTGTTCGGCACAAGCATTGGCACCTCTGTGGAGCAGACAGTATGAATCGACTGCCACTGTGCAACCTCTAAATTCGCTAATGTGACATGGCCTTGTAGCTTTTTCCAAATAAGGTAACAGCCCAGTGATCCCCATCTTTTTTAATTAAATGTGTTTTATTTTCTGAAAATTTGTGTAAAATGAATTTTATATTTTTTTAATTGTGCCTAATGATCTAAGAGAAATATTAATGAGTCATTGGAAATCTTACTCAAGAATTTAATATCATTGCTGACTTCTTTGCTAATAATGATAAAAAATAGAAAAAATATCTACAGTTGCACTTTCAAAGTGTCAGAAGAACCCTATTGACAATATTTTGAGGCACCATGAAGTGCATATACTTGAATTAGTCAATTGATGAATACTTGCTCTATGCTGAACAGTTGTTTTAATCTCATAAAAAGGTTTTAAATATCGAAGTTAAATTTCTTGTTCCATAGTATTAAAAACTCCAAAATTGCATGCCCAAATCGTTAAATATAATAGAACATGAAGTACTAAAAAAAAACTACTTTTGAAGAAGTACTATTGTCTCAAGAAATCAAATATTTAAGGTGTGTGTGTGGAATATCGCAATGAGTTAAACATGAATTATGTTGTTACTATGCTTGTTTCTAGCATCCCGAACGGTAGACCAGGGCCTGTAATTCAGAAGTTTCAGATTTTGCAGGGTCACAGTTTAAATGAGCATTTTTGTCTCAAAAAGGAGCAATAAGGTAATTTGTTACAAAAATTTCATTTTCCATTTCAATTTTATTTAAAATATCCTAACGAAAAGTTAAAGTTACCTACATCAAAACACATATTATCAATTTAGTCAGAATTGAGAGCAGAAAGAAGATTAGTGCATACTTAAATTCAAATGTTTATTGATAAAAAAATATTAATTTTTACAAATTAGATGATAATTAAGGAAAGATGAATTTCAAAAATTAGGCTAAACTATTACATAATATGGATTTTTGACATATACTAGCATACATTTTGTCAACAAATATTTAGAAACATACTATAAAACAATAAAATTTTCATGCATTTATACTTACAAATTCTTTAAAGATATAGAAGGCATTACTTTGTATAAGATTTCAATTTGCTCTTTAAAACTGCTTTATCTGAGAATTTTAACATTAGGGGATAGAATGTTATGCCATACTATTTTTGGCTTAAGAAAGTCTCAAAAGTTCTGAAGTTCTAAGTTTGGGTGAATGGATGCATGGGTAAACCAAAGGCTTGGAATTTTTCTTAGCATACAGTAGACATTCTAGCATGAACACACCAAGCAGAGTCAGCAACCAAAGCTGTACAAAGATCTGACAACTGTCATCCCTGTATCCCACAATCCTCACACATTTTCTCTGCATGACATCTTGCACATCTTGTGTGCTTGGGTACAATATCTGTCTCATTCCAGAATGGCATAAGTTATTGTCAAGGCAAAGTAACTATGGTAGGAAGTAAGTAAAGACTTCAAAGAAACACAACATACATGTCCTTTCCCAATTCAAAAACAATGTAAGAGATTCAAATGTTTTTATGTACATACAAGATGGTTTATTGCCAGCACTGTAGATTTATTACTCCCGAAGCCAAATTGTCCCTGAAAGTCATATCTTCAAAAGTGGTTATAAATTTGTATTTTTGAAGGCCCACTCAAATATTTTAGAAAGTAAGGTTGGTATTGGTCTATAATTGCTCAATTTATGTTCTCTAATTTTTGTAAATTGGTACCACTTTGGCAATGTTTTGGATATGTGTTTGTCAAATGATAAGAGTATTAAGTTTTTTAGACTTTTAATTAAGCAAAAAAGGTCTCTAGATTGACTGATTTTAATATTAAAACCCTATAGTTTATCCTAGCGTATGATAGTTAGTTTGTGATTGAATAACATACTATTGTGATCTGAATTAAGTGATAGGTCAGTAGTAGATATAAGCAAGGAATTAATATTATTGATGTGTATGTTATTGAGACACATTTTACTAAATTAAATGCTTTATCAAGTACTTCATTAATTTTTTGAGAATAAAAGGGAAAGCTGTAGAGCTTTAAAATCCCTCTATATAAATGAACTGAAAAATTACCTATTTAATTTAAGATTACCAGGATTACCATTTTAACGATTTTTTTGTTTAATGTTTTATCTGCGCTATATTCTTGCCATAATATTTTCAGTTTTGAGTGCCAGTTATGACTTGCAAGTTTATTAAGAGAGGCGTACATAGGAGTATATGAAGGCTTTAATAGATATAAAAAGTCTTTATATATTTAGCAAGAATAATACAAAAATTACAAAAGAGATCCTGAATAGCAGTTTTATGGAAAAAAGAGAATAATCAAGAACAAAAAACCTTTTCTTGCAACATTCGATTCAACAACAAGTTTGTTCTTTTTAGTGCCAGTGAAACCAGTTAAAATTTTAATCTGAAAATTGAAAAACAAGATTATGATGAGATTTCAGCAATTTTGTTAAAACTTTGTGCCAAGCCTGTGAGTCACATAAGTAGAGCACTTGTCCTCATCAGTTAATAATTAGCTTGGTAAAACCTTTGAATGAGAAAGGGGATAAAAAGACCCATCAGTATATTACCAACGTTTTTACCTTTGATAGAATAAACCATCTAGTGATACTTGACAAATTGAAGAGGTATGGGATACATGGGTCAGCTTTCAAATGGATAGAGTTCATACATAGTTGACAGGTGGCAAAAAATAGTTATTTCGAGGAATGAAAGGGAGTCCTTTTTAGAGGAAGGGGTACTCTTTACCACACCATTGCCCAGAGCACTGTCATGAGACCAATTCTTTTTATTTTTATGTAAATAACTTGATCAATCCTATGATGATCTACCTACCTTGTAAATTTGGCTCACAACTCAAATTTTTTGACAATAGCAGCACATCTCCTCAGATAGATGCAAAACCGCAATGAAAAATGCAATTTTGCCTGTTTTCATAGCAAACAAAGAAACACAGAGATTTCTAATCAGGTTTTAATTAATAATAAAGATGTACAGCTGGCAAAAAGTACAACATTCTGAGGCATTCATATCGCTCAGAAACTGAGCATTTGGTGAATATGCAGAAGAGTCAGTACAGTGTGTTCCTCCCTAAAAGTAATAATGAAATACCTAAAAATATAGAACACCTCAAGGTTGTCTATTTTGCAAGCATTTACTCTATGCTCAAAAATGGTATAATCTTCTGGGACAAGACTGTTGATGCGAACTGAGCATTTGTTGCACAAAAATAGGCAAAAGAAATCAATTTCTAGAGTATAAACCACACTACAATATTTCAACTTGTTTGCAGACCTCAATTTTCCAACTCACAGGCTCACTGCTACATAGAGGGCACCTACTTATTTATCTGTAATATTTTTTATTAAGTCTCCTGATAGATTGAAATGAGAACTCAATTGTAACTATTTTAAAGCACAAAATTTAAAAAAATTAATTGTAAAATAGTCAATTTTTGATCATAAATTTTAAAGTTGAAGAAATAGTTCATACTTGCAGTGGAGTTAATATGTTAATGGGTAACTAAAAATGCTTCGGTCATCCTCCACTAAATTTATTTAAAATTTAATAATCCTACATGTCCATTATCAGAGATACAAATTGAG